>NC_087062.1:59809583-60103715 GCF_963678635.1 Symsagittifera roscoffensis
ATGTATGTATGTATGTATGTATGTATGTATATATGTATGTATATATGTATGTATGTATGTATGTATGTATGTATGTATGTATGAATGTATGAATGTATGTATATATGTATGTATGTATGTATGTATGTATGTATGTATGTATGTATGTATGTATGTATGTATGTATGTATGTATGTATTGTATGTATGTGTGTGTATGTATGTATGTATGTATGTATGTATGTATGTATGTATGTATGTATGTATGTATGTATGTATGTATGTATGTATGTATGTATGTATGTATGTATGCATGTTTAAATGTAAGTATGTTTGTATCTTTGTATGTATGTATGTATGTATGTATGTATGTATGTATGTATGTATGTATGTATGTATGTATGTATGTATGTATGTATGTGTGTATAGATGTTTGTACGTATCTTTGTATGTATCTATGAGCAATTTTTTATATATATATATAAAAAAAACGCTCAAAAAACCGATCAAGATTTGAGCGGTTTGAGCGGTTTTTTTAGACAATTACGCTCAAAATCTTGCTTCTAAATCAGCGGTTTGAGCGGTTTTTGAACCGTTTTTGAGCGTTTTTTTTTGGATAAACCGCTGAAAACCGTTCAGTTTTTGCGCGGTTTTTGGGCGGTTTTTTGTATAAACCGTTCAAAAACCGCTCAAACCGCTCATTTTGAAGCAACATTTTGAGCGTAATTGTCTAAAAAAACCGCTCAAACCGCTCAAATCTTGCTTCAAAATAGGTGAAAAATCTCGACTCGGGGACTATTGCGACCCTTTTTGTTTGTTCTGTAAAACCGCGACAAACATTATTATCGCGCCCGACCAAGATAACATGATTACTACTGCGAACTCAACTGAAACATGCCAAAATTTGCGGATCAAAGAGATGTGTCCGCGACCAGTGCAACCCGATGAAAATGTGACGTACCTGGTCGCCTCAATTAAAGCAAAGTCAACTGCGAGCAAAAAAAAATGTCCGCAACCGGCTGATTTTCATCACTAAATATTTTTATGCTGTATAATTAAAGCAATTTTGGTTACAGTTCAATCGTCATTTTGGCCGAGGTCTGAGATTTCTGTTGCGACCACTGTGACTCAAATTGTGACCCAAAACTCATCGCGACCAAGCTAATCCGTTACTAATTTACGCTTTTCACGTGAAACTATGAATGTATGTGGCTAAGTTTGACCAGAACAAAAGTAATGAAGACAAATTGTAATGAAAACTGTTTTTTTTTTCAAAAGAAATTAGATTACCAAATTAGGGTAAAGTAATTTCTCTGTATAAGTTTTCAACAAAAAAATTCATTGCCAGGCCAAACTGTGCACTGGATAGGCGCACAAATTTGTGTCTGTATGTTCCTTGATTCCAGAAACTAATCTTTAAACATGTTCCAAAATGTAAGTGGATTCAATTTTACGTGAACTCCGCGTACAAATAACAGTAACGTGAATTTTCTCGGCACAATTGTTGTGTCGGGGATTCTGCAACAAGTGAATATTGCTAGATATTCTGTATTGCGCAACTGTCAGTAGATTCCGCAAAAGGTAAGTAGACTCCGCAAACTGTAAGTGGATTCCGCATTTTGTTTATTACTGAACTTGTGTATGAACAATTAAAAGCTATAGCTGTAATGCCTATCTTTAGCAATGCGAAATTTGAAAGCAAGAACATAACTAATCTCAGCGGAATCCACGAACACATCTTAAATGTTTGGTTAAGTGAATCGATGGATGTCATCTTTTAGTATTTGGGATACCTTTCCCAGCAAACAATTCTTGAGATCATACGTTTGGAAACACAACAACGAATGAATTCTTTTTTTAGAGTCATTTGGTTGCAAGTGTTTAGACAAGAGAAAGTAAATTACCGATTTACGTCAGTATTTGGTGTTCCTTCGGTCCAAAATACTGGTCACTATTTGGGATTGATGGAATCCCAAATACTGGAAAACTATGGAATTTATATCGATCAAATTCATTATTTGGAGTCATTGGGTTGAAATTGTTAAGAAACACAACGCACAGCATATCGCTGATTGAGGCCAGTATGGGATTTCGTAGAGGTCAGAATTTGGGATTCCATCAATTCCAAATACTGAAGCTGGGTGTTTGACAGGAATTGAGATCGAAAGCTAGGCATTTAAACACGTAGCTGATCAAGGCAGTAATATAGTAATTGAGATCGAACTTGCTGGTATTAAAAGATATAACTTCAAAAGCTATTTTTTATGTACGTATAAGTAAACGGATTCCGCAAGCAAAAAGCTGATTCCACTTTCAGTTTGCGGATTCCACTTTCAGTTTGCCACTTAGAATTTGAGTTTCCGCTTACAGTTGCGGATTCCGCAACAGCTCAATTCAATTATTCCCATGTCTCATTATTTTTATGTGAATTCTACTAAATATTCTGAATTCTGCAATTACGATTGCGTATTCTACAAATTCGCCTATTTTTGGAGCGGTTTTGAGCGGTACAATTTTTTAGGTATTTGTTTTTGGAATTCAAAACAGCTAAGAAGATCAAAGAAAACTAGCAATGCTGCGGACTCCGCAACAAATCTGATTTTGGGCTGTTGCGGAATCCCCTTGCAGTGCACAGAATGCGCTTTTTGACCTCGTAATGTTATGTTATAACTTATACAGGCAAACCTGTTTTTTTTCCTACCGCAGGAGCCCTTCAGTTCAAAAATTATAATTGGATTATCTGAAAATTTTTAGTTTGTGTTTAACAACTCTTGAGTGAGTGGTTGTCAAAGGATCACTATCAAACTGAAGGTTTTTCTTGAGCATAGTAAACCAACTGGGTAAACCATTTGGTGCAACTGGACTATTCATGACTTCATGCTGAAACTTCAGGCTTCAAACTTATTTTGGTAAGCGATTTAAGCATAATGTTCAAAAATTTAGCTCTATGTTACCATCAAAATCATCACGAGGCCAAACTGAGCACTGGATAGGCGCACAGTTTTGTGTGTGTATGTTCTTGGATTCCAGAGACAAGTCTTTAAACATGTTCCAAAATGTAACTGGATTCCACTGGAATGTAAGTGAATCCCGCGTACAAATACCTGGCACATTGATTTTGTTGCAGATTCCGCAACAAGCAAATATAAGTGATGGATCCGAATTCAGCAAATGTAAGCGGAATACGCAAATGTAGGTGGATTCCGCAAATTTATGCGGATTCCGCGTGCAATTTGCGAACTCCACTTACAATTTGAGGAATCCGCATCCAATTTGCGGAAACCGCTTATAGTTTGCATATTCCTTTCACAGTTGCGGATTCCGTGACAGCATAAGTTTAACAAACAAAAATATTATTATTTGTTCATGAATTCCACAAACATGTTCCGCATTCCTCAAATTTTGTTGTGGGTTGCGCAAAGTTGCCTGTTTTTCGAGCAACTTTAGCTATTTGTGTTTTAGCTATTTGTCCGTGGAGTCCAAAACAGCAGAGAAGATCAAAGAAAAATAGCAATTTTGCGGATTCCGGGACAAATCTGATTTTTGCCTGTTGAAGTATCCGCTAACATTTCACAAAATGCACAGTTGGGCCTCGTAATGGGTCAATTTTTGTAATTAGGGTATCAAAAAATGATTGAAAATGTTTGCGCTGCTCATCTCGCACTTTTGCTGGGTTTATTTTGTGACTTTTTGCAAATCATGTCGCGACTTTGCGACTATTTCCAGCTATTTTGCGGCTTTGCTCGACTCAAAGCTCAGCCGCATTGAGAAATTTTGATCGCGCCATGAATTTTACGGCAACCCAATTTGGTCGCAACATAACTCGCGGACTTCGGCCCTGGTGTTTCAAAATTTTCAAAGCTGACTTATCGAATACGCAGTTTTTTGGCATTATGGTTACCTATTCTGAAGCTTATGTTTGCAAAAACTAGTTTCGTGTATAAAAAAACACGTGCTTGTTTCTCACGTGTTTTTGATATAAAATTGTTGGATCAAATTATCTTCATTAATTGTATTACTCAATTTTAGTTTCAAGTTCGAATTTCGGTAAAAACAGCAGGGATTGTGAATTTCAAACACAATCGTGAAAATAATTCGATATTTGTACGTTTTTTGAACTATATCCCATCAAAGCTTGAACTTTTATAGAGCCAGACATTCGAAAAAAAATGCTTTATTAATTTTTATAAACTTTGGAAATGAGTCAGTCCTGTGGCAGGATGTCGTCGGCTGTACATTCTGCACTCAAGACCAGTGATTTTAACACGGGTACTGAGAAAGAGCACGGAGATGGAGATGAAGAAGATAGAATGGAAGGGGACGTACAGGAGGCAGGAGAGGGTGATGAAGTTGGTGATGAGTTCGAAGAATTTGTTCGAATGAAACTTCCAGATGATTGTAAGTGCTGGAGTTATCTCCTAGTCAATATTCTTTAAATGTTAATTTTATTTTCATTGCTCAATTTTTGAATAATTTTCAGCAGAATTGTTTATCCGTCTTTTTAATAAAATTTTTCAAATAATTTGATCATCTCCGAAGTTAAGCATCCTTCCAAGCCGCTTGCAGTGTTTAAATCGTTTGATTAGTAATGCCAAAAAATCTCGTAGCAAGAAATACTTTTTTGTTAATCTTTTTTTTTTCAAAAATCATTTCAATTTTAATTTACTTTGAATTAAAAGTACTCATTTTTGTTCTATAGGCTACCAGAACCCCAATATGCACATCAGCATACACACGGACAAGAGCACCCCCATTTGGACTGTGAGGGGGGCTATTTGTGACGGACACCTGCCTCAAAAACTGTTCAACAAGTACGAGAAGAAGTGTGTGAAACTAGTCAACGCACTAGCTGACAGAAAACTCACCAATGTTGAGGCACAGAGAGTCGTGCGCATCGTCGAGGTTCTAGCCTGCACATTTTCTGTTTCTTCATATGATAGTATCGATCTTGTTAACTATTCCCCCCTTTGGGTAACTATTGCAATGGGGGGATATTTGACAACCCTAGTTGATCAAAATAAAAAAAATTTAAGAAAAAAAACGTTTTTTTTTGCAAGAATCTTTGAAGATCTTGCAAGATAACCCTCCTTGATCGACTAGTGAAGATACAAAGTTCGTATACGCTTAAATTTTAAATTTTTTCTATATAGAGGGTGGGAGAGATTCGCTGCGAGGTATCATAGGGAGGGGCAAGATCCGCTAGTATTGCTCAACAAGAATATAAATATATAATTGTTAAGAACGATATTCGTGATTTAAAACTCGATTGGCCCTTGAAATCGTCTCAAAGGAATTTTAACGGTCAATTCATTTGTGCAGAAGGGGTCATTTGTGCAGAAGGGGGTGATTTTTTTCGGAAAAAATGTGGCCATCTTTTTAGGTGTTGCGAAGGAGGGTTCTTCTGATGGGGCTTCTTGAGGACATGTTGAAAAACACAGACCACTATGAACACTTCATGACGCCAAATGCCTTGAACATTCTAGAAGAAATCCGAACGTCAGTAGCAATGAAGTATTGTATTTCAGACACAACCTGCGTTTCTTTTTTCACTTTGAGTTTGAATAAAAGTTGCATTATTTCCATTGAATGATGCAGAATATGAATAACCACTCTAGTTTTTGACGTTTTGATCACGGACTGAACCAAATTTTAATTAATTGTGGTGATATGTGTAAAAGCTTAGGTATTAAGATCGAACGTATGGAGGGGGGGGGGGAATGTTTGGATGCAGAAAGAAGAGGAAAAGAGCCAGAAATCCTATGTTCCTCGTTTGCAGAATAAAAGACGCGATGAAACAGATGAGTCGGAAGGGCACTTCTCTTATTGTCTCTTCCTCTTCTTCATTTTCCAAGGGGACATCAAACCACTTTCGAGCATCTCAGATATTGTCGGACAACTCCTTAGTTGCAGATTTGACCCCAATGCACCCAATGTTGTCGGATGGTGATGATACTACTGCATTGTCGAGCAAAAATAGACCTGTTAGTCCTTTTTACATCCTCGCGAACCCACGACTGGGTTTGTAAAGACCTTAAATATCTTCAACTCTTACATTGAAATGAGTGAATTGGCTTAAGGAAAAAAGTTGTCTGAAAAAACACTGCTAAAAACAGATATTTTTATGCACAGCTTCTTCAATTTTGAATTTACACAAAATGTGGAAATTTTAATATTGTAAATTATTAAAATTGCAGTTTGTTGAAATTTATAATTTATTGAAAAGCAGCAAAATCAAAGATGGTTATGATGAAAAAGTTTCACTTTTTAGGTGGGCAGCGAAGCGAGTCAATCAGTTGCTACCAACCTTGAGGCCAAACACAGTCTGGGTTCAATGACCTTTTCGTCCTCGGGTTCACATAGGGTCAGCCAGAGTGGAGGCAGTGGCAGCGTGATGTCAGGACAGGATATTGGATCTAAATTTCCTGTACTGCCGCCCATGTAAGCTAGTATTTGACCTTCATTAAATGTTTTTTTTTCTTCCAATTAAAGATTTTAATGGCATTTAATTTTCCGTCGTATTTCAGTTTTTTTTTCACAGACACAATTGCGCGATCAAAAAACTGTAAAATCATTTTTTTCCAGCGATTTGATTCGTTTTATTTGAATCGGATCTTTTTGTTCTGCGTTTAGAAAGCAGAAGCATCCGTCAAGCAGCAATATTTCAAGAAAAAGCAAACAATCAGAGGATTCCGAGATTGTGTCCAGCATAGGAGAGTCTCTCTACAGTGGGCTACGGCAGGAATCTGATCAGACCGCTACGAATAAACAGCAACCGAGTGATCACGGAACTAACAATAGCCAAACAACACTTGCTGATCAGCAGCCAGATAGTGAAAAGATGACCCCTGGTGACACAATTGGGGATAGGCAGAAAACTGACAAGATGCTCAAAGTGAGCTTATTCCCTTTTTTAATCAGATTACACCGGTAGTCGCTTAAATACAAGTAATCGAAGAGTCTTTCAAAGAACATGGTTACATGATATATACTTGGAAGTTAAAACTTTCAATGCTCTACAATTTGACTGAATCTGATTGAGTAGCCAGGAGCTCCTAAACTAAGCTATACAGAATCAATATACAATTTTTTGTGGGCTTCTGCAATTCGCTGAGGATCTATGAAATGCTATCAGAGAGAGAGAGAGAGAGGGGACACTTTATTGTTTCAATATACTTATGCAGTTGCAGAACTGATTGTATAAGAATCTAGTGTACAATATTACGCAATGGTTATATAACATAACAAGAAAAAACATAAATTACTACGAGGTTGAATCAAATAATTGATTTAACAAAATAAATGTCCTTGGATACGGAAAGACTCTCCTTATTGGGTAACAGGGTGTCATTTTTTCCTATGATGAAATTTTTAATCAGAGTTTTTGTCAATGTGTACGGCAGTTTTCGATTAAACAAGGTTCGGATTATTGTGTTAAGGTTCCTGATTGATGTAAATAAGAAAGACTTACGAAGGAAATCAGTTTTACATGTTAAAGGGAACAGTAATGTTCCAGTTCGATGGTTATAGCGGAATTCAGAATTTGGGAATCTTATATGCGTGAAAGCTGGGGCATCGTTTCGGCATAACCTGTGAAGGTAGTGTGCTGATCGGTACTCGATAATATTCCGAGCAGTAGGAATTTTGTGCTGTTTCCTTAGAAGTGTAACGGAATCTCGTTTGCTTATATTCATTATTATCCTGATTCCCCATTTTATTTGTTTTTCGAGTTTCTCAATATTATCTTGCGTACATCCGTTTAAGAGCATGCATGGATAGTGCAAATGGCTCAGTACAAGAGTATTTAACAGGAGAATTATAGTACGCAGAGGGATTTCGTCACGGATGCATTTTATCGTTTGGATTGCTGTAGCCATTTTTTGTAAAATTTTGTTAATTTCTTTGTCGAATGTTAAGCTTATGTCAATATTGACGCCGAGAAATTTAACTGTCTCTGTTAAATTAACTTGATAGTTTCCAACTTTCAATGAAAGATTTTCAGTTAGTTTCTTTTTCGACGGTGCAGAAAATACAATGAACTGAGTTTTGTCTACATTAATCATTAATCGATTTAAGTGAAAATACAAGAGAATTTTATTGAAATTGTTTTCAATGCTCTTTGTTGCTGTTTCGGGATCTGAATGAAAACTAAGCAGAGTCGTGTCGTCGGCATATTGTACTAGCGTACATGATTTGTCTATTGTTTGTGGTAAGTCATTTACATACAAGTTGAACAGCAGTGGTCCTAGTACAGTACCTTGGGGAACACCTTGCTCTAATTTAAGCCAATCTGAGTGTTCGCCGTTTACTATTGTCAATTGCTGTCTGTTTTCTAGAAATGACTTAATAAGAGTTGTTGCTGACTGTTCAAAGCCAATGTGACTTAGTTTCCTTTCAAGGACTGAATGAGAGAGTGAATCAAATGCTTTAGATAAATCAAGAAATGCAGCCGCTGCTATGTTATTTTTATCGAGATGGAATCTGATTTTTTCTGTTGTGTATAAAAGAGCATCATTAGTTGAATAACCTGGACGAAAGCCAAATTGTTTTGGATTTAGAATATTGGAATTTGCTAAGAATTCGTGAATTTGGGATGAAAAAATTTTTTCAAACAACTTCGATAGAGTGGGTGTAATAGAAATTGGACGATAATTTACTGGATCTGTCGAGTCGCCTTTTTTGAATATGGAAAAAACGTGTGCCTTTTTTAAGGTATATGGGAATACGGATTTCGAGATGCATTCATTGATAATCATCGTAAGAATTGGGTTTACAGTATTAATGCTGTCTTTTAGAGCCCAAGCAGGGATTTTACTTGGTCCTAATGGCTTGTTTAAGGGAAGTAATAAAATTGCATCTTTCATTTCTTTGTGAGTTATGAACCTGAATTGAAAGTGCCTATTTGTTTTGCTGTGTACACTGTACTCAGTTGGTACATCTATGGGAGGATCTGCGTTTTTGTATTCTCCTAATGTTGAGAACCTGTAGTTAAGGAAATTTGCTTTCTTCTTATTTTCAATTATAGTGTCGCCAAACGAATTCCGTAGATCACCTTTTTGCGTTGACTGTTTCATGGTGTTCCTGATAGAGTTTATGAAATTCCATTGTTTTTTTGGACAGTCAAGCATTTTGAATTGAGCTGTTTTCTCTTTCTTGTATAAATGTTTTAGATGATTGTTGTATTTATTTCTTATTCGTTTATAGTTTTCAAAATTGGCATCTGTTCTTGATAATTGATATGCCTTTAGAAGATTTTCTTTTTCCTGTTTTAAAGGTCTATTGACTGAGTTAAGTACTTTACCAGACAGCTGTAGCTGCGGTTTATTTCGGATATACTTCTGCTCTAGTGGTGTGTGAGCGTTTAGGGCATGCGAGAAAATATCTTCAAATTTTATTAACATTTTAGAGATATCGTTTTCTTGGTAGACGAGAAACCATGGACTCTGTTTAAGTTCCTCGCAGAACCTATTTTTACAATAATTGGTTTTGTTGAAGCGAAAATTTCGAATTGCAATGGCTTTTTCGAATCGTTTTAGTTTGCTAATACACATTGTTATTAAATGGTCAGTGTTTATAGGTGGTTCTGCTACAATAGTTTCTTTACAAAGAGATTTGGTTGCTATAATGTTATCTAAAATGGATTGGCTGTTTTTAGAGTTGTATGTCGGTATCGACTTATTGGTTATTGACAAATTGTATGGTTTAATAGAATCGCTGAGAAATTTAGCTTCATGTTTATTCAAGTAGTTAATATTGAAATCTCCCAAAATCGTAACATCTCGCGCTTCGGAGGCAGCGTAATCGATACCCTTTAGTGTATCTTCTATAAAAATTTCCTTGAATTGTTTGTGTGGATTGTAGGCAATAGCAATTATCTGTCTTTTTGATTTTTTTGAGATGATTGGGCTATATTCCACCCAGAGTCCTTCAAAATGGGAGGGACGTAGATAATTTAAATCTTCTCGAATCTTAGGGTTAAATTTTTTTGGAATAAGAAGAAGAGTACCACCACCTGCGTGTTGACCAGTGCATTTTTTGTTACGGTCGCATCTAAGAATTTCATGGGTTGTTTTGCAGAATGAATAAGTTTGATGATCGCATGTTTCGTCAAGCCAGGTTTCCGTAAGACCGATAATTGTGTTTGAGTCAACTATTTCTGACAAGAAACGCATTTCCATGTGTTTGTTCTTTATACTTCTACAATTTAGAGTTATATATTTGAGGAAGTTGTGGTGTTCCTTTGCTTTGTTTGCCAGGATTTCATATGAAAGTGCGGGACCTGGATTGACTTCGATGTCCCCACATTGAAGAAGCAGGATTTCCAATATTCCAATCTGAAAGGTTAGTATCACAACTGCGCAATAGATGCCAGCTGTGAATCTAAAGTGGCGGTTAGACGTCATGTTTCTAGTTTTGAGTAGTGCGGTGCTGTTGGGTTCATTGTACTTAATGGGAATGCTAGTTAAAAGGGAGAAAATAAGGAGAGTCTTTAAAAGCCATTGGCTAAACATAAATTTGATAGATCCAGATCATTGGGTAATAGACTACTAAAACAGCATTAGTATGGATAGTATCTATTATGGCGTAAGTCATAATTACTACGATTGGTATTCATAAAATTGTAGGTTTGATTGTTGCTGAAACCATGGCTCGCAAGACTCTTTGGGTGCTCGGGACCCCACGAGACTTGGCTTGAACCAGGTTTCATACGATTCCTCTGAGGGTGCGCTGGGCCCCTAGAGTTGGAAGTATTCGGAGAAACAACTCGAGGTGATAAGCTGGATAATGGTAGCACCTTTTCCATGATTGCATTTTTTAAAGTACTAACAGAACGCATCAAATGTACTTCATCAAAGAAGATTGAGTGATAGTCGTTTATGCTGACAATTTTATCGTAGATAGGAACAATTTGATACTTTTTTTTCTTAAATTTATGAGCAATAAGGCTGTTGAATTCAGTTATACGTTTACCACTTTCAGAATCGGGTCCCGATTTCACAGGCGGGACTTGGCATATATTGATTATTGTAGGTGAAAACTTTGTCTCAATTTCACTAATGATGGCGCAAAAAGTTTCAAATATATCATCTACAGGTTTGTGTAGTTCCCTTGTGAGTGAATTGGTGCCGTCCTGGAAGGTTACTGATTTCAGCTCAGTATCGTCGTACTTTTTCACAACTGATTGTTTCTCGCTGCAAAATGACCCGCGGTAAGAATGAACGGCCACGTATTTGGGCAGCTCCTTCGTGTCAAACTCCGCTAAAAAACTCGAACCAATAATCAAGTTTTGAGTATCAGTGGGGATTACTTTGGCAGCAAAATCAATAGGTGCTCTGAGTCCTTTTGCGTTTTGATTACTGTTTGGAGGATTACTGGATGTTGCTAGTACATTGACAAGGTTATATATTTGAACGTAGTACTTATCTTTTTGTTCGGGATTGAGTTTCGTGAAGTCGTCGGGCAGCATCAGAAGCATTGGTGTTGACATTGTGTGAAGCCAGGAAAATGCCAGGAATAATGGTGCTGTTGGTGTCAAGGATAATATGCTGAAGTTAGTAGTCAGTGCCCAAAGAATGGCAACTAGTGTTTCATCACTCTCTGAAACTATTTAATAAGTTTATCACAACAATTAGGCTAATTGTTGTGAGGCCTGTCTAAGGAGGCCTGTCTAAGCTTAGTCTGTTTGTATTATTTACCCACATTCCAGAATGAGTTATTTTGTTGAGCAAAGCTCTTTTTTGCATCTCAAGGCCGTTTTTTGCGTTTTTGCGTCTAGAACTTTAACGTGGTGCCACTATTGCAGCCAGGCTGTGGTAGACCTGAAGCTAGAGGTCAAGTGATCGCACGTTCTCTTACACTATCATTGCCATGTTCGGTGATCAAATACACGATCTGACCATCTCAAAAGTGGATGCCATATAAATGACAAAATTTTTGTAAAACATTGAATTGTCAATTTTTGATAACAGTTCATTTGGAAACTTAATTAGGTTGCAATTCACGGCGCTAAAGTATCTATGAAATTATTCTTTGCTTCTTGTTTAATAGTTGCAGCAGGACTTGGAACAGGCGTTCCGTAGACTGCTTCGGGAGTTCGGGTCCGCCTCCCTGTTCGACCGACTGGACTCGTTCCAGGACAGGGCAGCTGGATTCTCCAAACAGCTGACCGACCTGTTCTACCGTTTTGCCAGAATTCTTCTAGAGAGACTGCTCACCACTTCAGACGAGGAGTTCATCAAGAAACATTTCATCCAGGTAATTTCAATCTAATAACACCTGTGGCCGGTTTCTGGGAAAGTAGCGCAGAATGTTACGACCTCAGTAATCAAATTTCCCTAGTTTATGAAAAAATTATCTGTTAATTAGAAAGTAAAAAAGTTAGTCTGATTTATGAAAGTGGTGTATAAAAATTTCGTCACGTTCTACGAAAGTCGGAACGAAAAACGCGCACAAAAAACTTCCCAAATTGTTCTAGAAAATGAACAAAGCTGCTCGTATCCGAGGAAGGCCCTGAATGTTCCGAATGCACTTTAATTGTTCTGTAATTTAATTTTCAACAATTACAAAATTTTGAAAACTTAACATTGTTTGGTTTTCTTCCTCCAACATCAAATGGTTAGTGTTACAATTTCAGTAGGATAGGGTGTTACCAATGAGCTTGCCTCATTTCCCTTTGGAGTAAGGAACATTTTTGAGTGATGAGACTTTCACCACACTTCGAAATTAGTTTTTTTTTTCAATTGTTCTTGAACAAAAATAATTTAGTGTTAGTTTCTGTTAAGGTCTTTGACGACCGGTTTTGCATATTGGGTGCTGAAGTTTATCACTCACGCTGGTTCGATTTATGATAGTTAAGTCGAAGTTCTAGTGTTAAATTGTGATGACATGTTTACTTTGCTGTCCTATTATAAAGCTATATTTTCATAGACGAATTGAACCTGGTTTTAAGTTTTTTTTCACTGGAGTTTCCGGAGGTACCACATGGCGGAGCCAACAGTGCCTGCTTTTGACGACCGAAGGGAGTTATTAGGAGTTCTACCCTTTTGGCCCAATCCCACTTCACATCCAACGAGTTCATGGAAAAATGGATTGCACATTTAATCTAGCAATTACCCTTAAGGAACGTTTCGACCTGCGTAAATTGCCAAAAGCCCCTGTAACGGCCCATCAAGAGCTTTTAGCAATATACGGTGGTCATGACTCAAATATTCATCACCGCCGCGACCAGAAGTAATAGGCTCCGGCGAAGTCGCTTGGGAGGCAACAAACAGATTGGCTCGCAATACAGCAGCGGTCAGGATGACAATTGAGGCAAATGAAAAAGGTCAGGCCAAAGGATCAATTCTTGGCTTTTTTCTCCTTTCGTGTCGAGGGAAAGAACTTTTTTGGAGTATTTCCACAATTATATCTAAATAAGTGCAATTTCATTCAGTGATTTTATCAACAACTGCGAAATCCTTCCAAAGAAAGAAAAAAACTCTATCATCAAAGTACTAAAAACAAAAAACGCGGTCCATTCTGACCGAGAAAGCCTTCAATCATTCATTTTGCGTTTGAAGGTTCAAGTCGCTTTGTGTGGTTGGACTTCTGGCATCGAAAAGGAAGTCGCCTGGGATATCATCATCGCAAAGATGCGGTTCAGGGAAAATTGCAGAGAGTTGTGTAATCAGCTGGGGCAACTTCAGGGGATACGCTTAAATCGGCTCTATTACAAGAAGCGGATGCCCAAAGAGCAAGCACTGCAAAATCTGTTGGGTTCGTCTTCGGGTCAACTGGTTGAGCGAGCCCGTTTATTGTCGAACTCGGTCTCAAGCTTCAGAGTTAGTCAAGAACCGACCGTCTCGGTCCAGAGTAACAACCTGAAGGACTTTTTTGATCGGGAACAGTCGAATCAGAATACAAGTTGCCAAGCGAAAGTTCAGTCCAGGGACACTAAGCACTGCTATTTCTGTGGCAATTTATTACACCGAAGCACAAACAGTCATGTTCGGCTCAAAATTTCACTTATCGTAGCTCCGGCAAAACAAAAACTTTTCGCGAAATGTTGCAAATCCACGCCGGTTGAGAATGATGATATTGACTTGGATTCTACAGCGGAAGGGTTTTTTTTCTAACTGAAAGCAATGAGACGGAGTTTGCAGTGCTTTCAGTGGAAAGTTCCATGGGTCATAGACGGGTGGATTTTCCAAAGAAAATGCTCCCAGTGAAAAAATTGTGTAATTCACTGTTCATTGTGCGAATACGTTCTTCAAAGCCTTTCTCGACACGGGCATCCCGGCATTGTTTGTCAGTTGTGGAGCTGCAGATCTGATTGTAAAATAAACCCTTTTGGCAAAACTCCTTTACCACCAGGACTGCTCTAGTGATACAGTTCACGTGGATTATAATTGACAAAAAACTGATGTTCTCGTAGCTCTTGTTGTTGATTTGTTTTCGCTCGGCTGGAAGAAAGACAGAGCTCAGTTTCTCTTTTCGGAGAATCGCACAAGATAACTGTTGTGTCTGGATCTCAAAAATGGTTGGGGGATAGAGCCACAAATTTCAAACCAGCACCAAAAAGGAGTAGTCGCCCAAGTGGGCCAAAGCGATTTTTCGGATTATTGGCATTTTGTTACCAAAAAAAATTTGGAGAAAAAATTCACGCGGCTAGGTCGTTCGAAAAACCACCAAGTTCAATCTTCTTTCAAGTCTCCACTCATTGTTATTTGAACGAAGGGCAGAAGAGTTCTGTTCCGCATTCAGTCCGAGAGGAGTGAATAAATAGAGAAATTGATCCGTGAGGGTCATAAACTCAAACTGAGTAATTGCACTACTGATCAATTCCTGGCTTCTTTAGTTTTTACCGCGAAAGAAGATGGTTCGATTTAACTAGCCATGGATACGCAACCTATGAACGACCAGATGTTTTAGAATAGATAACAGATGCTTAATTTGCTGGAGTTATTGGACACCGCCGCCCAGATGATCACGTCAAAAGCTAATAGAGAAATGTGTTTAAGTTTTCTTGAACCCAAGTAAGTTTTCAGTCAATTACATCTCGGTGGGCAAGTGAGCAACCATTGCATTTTTAATATCGTCTGTGTAGAGTTTACTGGCACGTATTGATTCAAAAGTTATCTTTATGGCTTGACCGATATTCTCAAAGCGTTCCAGAAGGCGATGGATAAAACACTTCAAGGACATACAGGAGTTTCCTGCTTCGTAAAGGACGTTCTAATTGTTTCAAAAAGTTCGAAGAACAACCAAAATGTATAACCAGTTATTAATTCAATATTTGCATAAGGACTTGCTCTAAAGTTTTCTAAATGTAAATTTTAGCTGAACAAAGTTTTTTGGTTGGGTTTTGTTATCGACGGTAATGGGTACGACCCAAAACAATCAAAAAATGAGGCAATTTAGCTATTCAACCACCCAGGAGTCTGAGAGTCTGACGCAACGTCGGTCATTTATGAGAATACTGAAACATTGGCAGCAATCTTTGCCGATATTGCAGGTGTATACCAACCATTTGCGTTCTTCTCTTATGTTTAGCAATAAACAGAAATTTGAATGTGGGCAAGTAGGAATTCGCTTTTTCAGAATTCTTATTATCATTGGGGGCATTACAAAAATACACCATTATGACCATTCGAATATGACCAATCGAAAGCTCCTGGAATCAAATGTCACTTTACCAACTCTGGGAAAAATTTGAGGTCCAAAACAAAGATTGAGTAATGATTTTCGCTCTCAAGTTCAACAGAAAAACTAAAACTCTTCAGTCGCGTTTGAAGTTGGGCCGATCGTTAATACCCTTTGATTTCCTTATTGAGCAAACTTCTGGAAAAAAATTTGGTATTGTTGCCCATCTTTCTCGATAGCCCATTTTCGATGCCCCTCAAGTTAGTGAGTTCGATGAACAAAATATGGTTAACTGCCTTGAAAAGTGTTTTGGCGCTTGCGATTGCTTATATAAATGGGTAAAAAGATATCCACCCGCTGTATCAAAACATTCAGTTCAGCCGGAGATCCTGGCGGATTCCTTCTCATGCTATTTTATATCGAAGTTGGCTTATTAGTCCCAAACGAGTATTTTCAAGGTAAAGTTTGTTTTACAGGCGAGGGCGGGATTTCGCAAGGGGGCAACCAAATTAGTGATATCCCTATTGTCCAATAATATTCGATCATTATTTTCAGCCATTCGCTAAGAGGCGTCCGAAAAATGCCTACTCAATGCGTCCAATCAAACCCCAAAAGCTGTGGTGTCAATTCGACGCTAGAGGTTGACACAATTTATGCCGGTCTGCTCAACCAATCGTCAATTATGCAAATTTAGTGTCAGTTTGCCCCTAGAGGGTGACGAAATGACTGCAATCGCTCTCTACCAATTAGAACTGAGTATGAATCAAAAATGCACAACCAGTGCCAATAAGTCATTAGAGGGCGACATAAGTTATGCACAAGCGCTCAACCAATCAAAATTGAGCATGAGACAATTATGCAATTTTTACATGATTCCAATTTTCGGTGCTGTTTTTGACCAGCAGTTTTCGCCACTAAATTGCGTTTTGTGGGTTCATTTGAACATCATATTCCAGTTTGTGTTCTTCGGGACTGAGGTTTATTGTGACTGTAATAATTTTTACAGTATTTTTTTTGAACTGCAAGACTCACGGAGTTTAATAGTCCTTCGACTGAACTAGTTTGGACCGCTCGATCGGCCTCTCTTGCGAGAGGGCGGGCGATTCCCAAGAAGGATTGGAACAAGAGGTGTAAGGATCGCCTAAGACCTCCCAGGATCGCCAGAAGCCATTGCGGGTATTATCCAGCTATGCAGGGATAGCTTGCTTGTACAAAACTCGAAAATATTTGAAAAGCTTGCTTACCTTTTAAGTTTAGCAGTTATTTACCGCCCTAAAATCAGCCTGATGAGAAGTTCCAGTGGGAGTATGCGTGTCGAATATCGGACAGCTCGGGTAGTCAATTGTAGATCCTGGTCGCTATCGACCGTTACTCAAAGTAAATTTCGGCTATGATTACCAGAAATCCCGGGGAAAGAAGATCATAAAATTCTTAAACTCGTATGTTCACCAGCTTTATATACCAAAACTGGTCAAAACCGATCAATATTCTGGTTTCAAAAACAAATTAACTGAAGAATTTTGTAAAAAGAATATCATTTCACAAATTTTTTGTCCAGTCGGCAACGCCCGATGTTGCGGTCTGTTCAGATTATTAAGCGTCGGTTTGGAGCGGCTTAATTTAGACTGGATTTCAACGACGTTCAGGAAACGCTGCGTCAAATTATTGAAAATATCAGAAAAACAAAAACTTTTGAAAAACTATCAGAAAATATCAGAAAAACACATCCAGTTTCCTTGCAACCACTAGAGCGGTTGAACTGGCGTCAGTTCTAAGTTCTTTTTTCAGTGCTACGGTGAGAGAAAAAAGAAAGATCCATCAACATTCAGTTTTAAGATCATATAAGAAGAACAGATCCTGTTTCAGAAAACAACAATCAGGGAAATTGCGCCGCAGTTGCTGAGACAGTTAATTATTGTGAAACAAAAAAATTAGTCCTCGCAGTAACAGAGTCAGAAAAAGTCTTGGCAAAAATGAAAAAATGAGAAGCTTAAAAGAATAAGGAGCAGAGTAATCAAAAAGTACCGGCGGAACAATTTTGTTTCGCAATATTTAAAGGCTAACATTGTTGTTTCATTTTCAAATCACCCTTCTACATTGATAAAAGCAGCCGCAGAAAATGGAAAACCATCTCCTCGTCTGAGAAAGACCAGTATACGCATTTCGCAATAAACTACCGTCAACACGCTTCTGAATCCTAACTTACATTACATTACTCTGATGCTCCGTAATTTTTTGATACTTTTTGGCCACCTTGCTTATTTTTAATTGATTTATTTTCCCGACTTTTGAAGATTTTTTAAACCTGTTTAAAGATTTTTCTAAAGATTTTTTTGGCAGTTTGCGAGAGATTTATTTCGCCAACTTTACTGCTCAGCAACAATGTATTGCTCGTCGTCTTTGGGTGACCGGCGTCCTATCCGTCAATCGGCTCAGGGAAAAAACATGTCAGCCGAGACATAGCTCGTTCCAATCAAGCCAATGCTTCTGCTACTCCCTACATTGCTCGCGTGAAAATAGTTTAGTGTTAGTTTCAGTCAAGATAGTTGAAGGCCGTTTTTGCACATTCAATTCGGTGCTTAAATCTAACACGACATATATACTATTCTAATCTATTATACAACTATAACTTCATAGACAAACTGAGCATAGTTTTCGAAGTCTTTTCTTTCTGATATTTCCGGGATACCAGAACCCAACAGCACAATGATTTTCAAATATCAATTTTTCTGCCAAGTAGCGCAACTTTATGAACCAGAAGCATGTCTCAATTCAATTGGAATGATTTTTGAGCCGGTTAATTCACCATGCACAATATATCAGAAAGTTCAGCGCAGGTTAACTATTCCGAAATGGAGAGTTTAAGCCCCGTAAACCATGCAAAAATAATCGCAAATGCTTTTTTTATTTGACAGAGAACGTCAAATCTATCAAACTGTTAATTATTTGTCAAATCATTTGTCAAAAAAGAGGTTCTCCAGAGGGTTAGAAAAAAATGGTTTGTTTAACGAAAGAGTTATCGAATAACGTAACAGACTTTATCACGATCTTCCCAATAACTCAAATTTTCAAATTAGTCTAAATTGGGTAAATAAACTGATCACAAATTTACGTTGAACATCAGTTTTCTCAAAATCATCTTTCATCGCGAGCCTTTTCTCACAGTAGCGCGCAAGACCGCGCTACCCTCCAGATGTCGGCAAACAAACATTAACGGGTTTAAATACTCAACGCGCATCTCGAGTAAGGTAACACCACAAACTAATGAAAATTGATCGTGCTGATGAAAGTTGATATAAATTGATCTGCAACAACAATAAATAAGAGAACCAAAACCCATCTGGTCTGGTGCGAAAACAAAAGTATAAACTGTCACGTTATGTTTCTTACTGCTGCTATTGATCTTCTGGTTTTTCTGTTTATGGTCTTTCAAGCTAGGCTTTGAAAATGTTTTTGATTTCTTCTAAAATATATGCTCTTTTGTTTGGTTTCATTTGATATCTTAATCGCTTTTGTTCAAAAAATTCAGAAAAATTGGGTCGGGTTATTTTCCCAAACCTTCCGGCTTCCCTAGTTTTTGTTCTCAGCTATGCTTTAAAGCAAACTTCGACGATACCGCAGGTCGGTGCAGCGTGACGCTATAAATGATCCCAAAAAGAAACATTTTAATGCATTTTTTTTGCACTAATGATTCAAAATTTTTTAAGAAACGTCGCCTTACTTTTTTTGACGTTACTGTGTAGTCTCTTTCTTATTTTGCATGAAAGATAATTTATTTTCAAATCTGTTTTGAAGAGTTAGTGTGGGATCGGTGATCCTAACACTTTTTGACAAACTCATTTTTCGTTTGGGAGTCTACCTTGAGAAATGCATGCAGTGCAGTGAAGCTTAAAGAGTAGTACTTAACTCGGTATTGACAAATCGATACGATAACTAGTAAAGTAAACAAATAGTCATTCCCAAAATAAGTTTAAATCTTCGAAGATATAGTCCCTCTTATGGCGGAAAACTCAGGTGAAGTAAAATCGGCGAACCCCCCCCCCCCCTAAATGGGAACTACAGTGGCTAGGTTTATGAAACTCATAGGACGGATACTAGAGATGATTTGACCCTGGCATGCAAAAATCCATAACCCCCGGACCCCCCGGCGCCAAGTGATAACGGTTCCCGGAAGTGCAAATGGCCCTATTAGATCTTGGTAATTAGCGGTTGGAATGGAACCAAAATATAGTATGTTATAGACCTAGTTGAGGGAAATTTAAGTTCAGAAACCCAGACCCCTCAGACCCCCACTTCCGGTTTTATGCCCTATGCAAATAGACCCCATCCCAAATTCCGGGAGTTGTTTCTCGGACCCCACTGAAGGCAGGAAGCTAAAGTTTTGTGATAGCATAGGTAGCAACGAAGTGCATCTTGTGTTATAATTTGAACCAAATTCAGCGGCTCAACCGGAAGCTATTAGCACTTTGGAAAACCACCCTTAAACCGGAAGTAGACAATTTACGCAAAATAATGAGCGAGGGCATATTGATTTTATGGCGGCATCAGATACTACAACTCATCCTCGAAAAAAGACCCCCAGCAAGTAAAACCCCTCCGGCGACTCCTTCCGGTGTTAATAGCCTTTCCCCTTAGTGATAATGGACCTTAAAAATGCGATAATTTGGGAAGTATTAACGGGATATGGATGAAACTTGGTAGGTAGGACCCCTATGGAATTCTATACCTGAATGTGGAGGTGACCTCAAATTGACCTTTAGGTGTTTAGGACCAAATTTGAATGGAAAACCTCGGGATTAACACCGGAAGGAGGCGTATTCATTCGACCCCAACCCTTGGGAATGAGAATCGGTCACCTTACTAATATTTGGAAGGGAACTTACCTAGTGGGGAATAATTGAGAAGCCGAAAAAGGTATAGCTTAGACATTCAATAATTGAATTAGTGGAATCAATTGAAGTGAACTTGGCAAACATCGGGTTCAACTTAGATTGGCGAATGCGCTATTAAAAGAGTAGCGATAAGGGTAAAAGAAAAGTAGTTCCAGAGGGAATTGGCAGTAACGGAGGTATAGCATGGGAAATAGGACTCCTAAATAACATGAATGAACGGGATATTTACTTAGCTCCCCGAAGGTGGCTTTTTGGCACAATTCGACGCCTAATAAGCGAATTACGTTCCCCTGATAGCTAAAAAGTCGGGATTAGAATAGAGTATAGATCGGAATTTTAGATGCTTAGGATGAGTTAGCGACCCATAAAAAGGGTCTTCCCCTACCGCTGGCAGGTTGGAATGTTAATGGGATATTTGAATAAAAACTTTGGGAAGATTGGTTAATTAAACATAATTCGGTTTGGAGGTGAAATTGGACTTGATATTTGCACAACTTAGTTAGAGATGCCTATAATGAACTTGGAACTTAAGACTAGTGTCGTCAGGGGGGAAAATTCAGCTAAGACCCTGCGAAATGGTTACCAAAGTAAATTTCAGGACTTGTAGGGACGACTTAACTCTAACTATAACAAAAACTCAAAGAGACAAATAATATAGAGAGTAACAAGCAGCCTACCCTTAGGCAGAACAGTGATAACTACTATTGAGAGTAGTGGGTTCTCAGTTAATTAGAGAACAGTGATAACTACTATTGAGAGTAGTGGGTTCTCAGTTAGTTAGAGAACAGTGATAACTACTATTGAGAGTAGTGGGTTCTCAGTTAGTTAGAGAACAGTGAATTACTAGAGAGAGTAGTTGGTTCTCGATCAGAGTTAGAGAACACGGGGAATTACTAGAGAGAGTAGTCGGTTCTCGTTAGCTAGAGAAAAAGAATTGTGCTGTGAGAGCGAACGGTTGGTTCTCAGTTAGTTAGAGATTCGGGAGTTGTGAGGTCGGACTGAGTGATTAAGCGGAACTACTCTGGGTAATTCAATAATTCGGATTATCTAGAAAAGAGATAATTGTTGGCTAAGTAATTTGGAACTCGAATTGCAATTAGACAATTGTGTTGTTTGATCGCGGACCCTTTCATTTTGATTAGATTACTAGATTATATTCGGGCCGCCTTCTGTATTTGGACCAATATTTATCTGAATTCAAGTATTACTGAAAAATGGTGTGATCGGCGAGAGTGAGCGAGACAGCCGCAAGAGAAGCATAGAAAGGGGCAAGTAACAGAATACAGTACGGAGTAGTTGCCACCAACTTAACCCTTTCGGGATTGTGGATAGTAGTGAATCTTGGTCGCCCCGCTGAATTTACTACCAAAGGGACCACTTTGCGGTGCCGTTAAGCTAGAGAGTGAGAACGGACCTAAAGAAGCAATCCCCGAAATCTACAGTTAGAAAAAAAAAGATTATTCAAATTGGTGGTCACTCAAAAACGTTTTTGAAATCTACACTTTTTAAACATCTGATGGACTCAACTATTTAAGTTCAGTTTAACGTTTTTTAGCTCATATAAGGTAACTAGATTTTCAAAATCAAAATACAAGGTTTAATAACGCTTGCGTTTTACCTTTTGAGGAAAAATTGAGCGGGCACGATTCAGTGGGCAGCTGCTAGAGTCAAAGAAAGACAATTTAGTGTATATATAGGAGTGTGCGGAACAAAAACGTTTGAAAGCTTTATTCTTGAAACATAGTAGAATTTAGGCAAACTAAAGTCTGAAAGACGGCAAAAAAAACCAAGAACTTTGTCATAATCAATAAAAAACAATATGATTTTCAAAACTCTATTTCGATGTTTCACCATAAAAATGGGTGTTTTGTACCATTTTTCTGGATCAAATTGTACTTAAACTTTACCGAGTAGTTTTTGAATGAAATGTTAGAGAGTGTCAAATTACTTCGAAGCAAACCTCTGGATCTTGATGCTGAAACTGATGCCATAAGACTGCGAGTTCTCCATTTAGTGGCAATGTGAGTGATTGGTATATACACCGGAAATAGGAAAATTGAAAAACTGTCATGTAAAAGCCTACTAGTTGAAAGTTCCTTGACCGAAACCTTCTTTAATCCTGAATGTGTGTGATTGAACTACTCTTCCGGCATAGAACCATGACAATTGATGGTTATCAGTTTATCGAACTAGAAGATATTGTCCGAAAAATGAGCAAAATTTTATCAGGCCGCAAACTTAGACATTAAAAAAGAAAAACTATCCGTCCCAATCAGATAAGGAGTACCCTCACTGGAGTAGTGTTTGAGTATTTGAACACGGTAAAGTCAGTTTTTCGCCAACATCTTGTGGATAGGGTAGTGTGGCAGTTGACCTCCAGACGGGGGGAAGGAGGGACAGCTACACAAACTGCTGGGTATCGTTACAATATCTTTAGTTTCAACTAGTGTACTTTTTTCAAAAATTTAGATATGTAGGGCACAATTGGGAACCAATTTTTTTGAATTGTCACCAAGTTGCGCATTTCCGAGTTAAGACCTCCATTTTGGTTATTGTTGCAATCAAGATGATATAGTAATGATTCAATTTGATTATTATTTTCGCAAAAATTTTAAGTACGCTATTCAAGCATTCCTGAGACGCAAAAAACTCATTTTAGTCAGAAGTTTTGTCCATTTTTGACAAATTGATCACTTTTTCACCAATATTTCTGCCTCGTTTCGGTTCTGAGGCAGATCGGTTTCGGGTAGCTGGCTGATTGACAAAATTTCATTTGATACGTAAATTAACCGTTATTATCGGAAATTACAAGTCAACAAAAAATAACGAACTGCCATAAATTTCGGTATTTAAAAGCAGAATTCAATGTCATAAAATACGCAAAATGAAAACATTAAAAAGTCTACTTTAAAATGGTGCCTGAACAATTTGTGAACGTTGTTTGGATCTTTCAGTTTTGGACTTTTTTCACACACTGTTCTTCGTTCACCAGAAAACTCATTAGTTACGACCTTGGTTTTTTCTCGCTAAGAATTCTAGCGAGAACATCCTCGCCCCCCAACAGAGCGAGAAGAGGTGAGAGCACCAAGGTCAGCCGGGTCAGCTCTCACATACATGAACTGCTCTTGTCCGGCTCGGCGGACCTTATTTCTGCCTCGCTTCGGTTCTTAGGTAGATCAGTTTCGGATAGCTGGCTGATTGACAACATTTCATTCCATACGTAAATTAACCGTAATTATCGGAAATTAAAAGTCAACAAAGAATAACAAACTGCCATAAATTTCGGTATTTAAAAGCAGAATTAAATGTCATAAAATACGCAAAATGAAAACATTAAAAAGTCTACTTTAAAATGGTTCCTGAACAATTTGTGAACGTTGTTTCGATCTTTCAGTTTTGGACTTTTTTCACACACTGTTCTTCGTTCACCAGAAAACTCATTAGTTACGACCTTGGTTTTGTCTCGCTAAGAATTCTAGCGAGAACAACCAATCAAAGTCTTTTAAACAAAAAAGCATCTGCGCAGTGAATTATATACTGCAGTTCGATCCCTTCTGCTTGAAAAATGTACGGAAAAAGAAATTGAGAAACTTTGATTATTTTTCGACACAAGCTAGACTTCAAACCCTTGAAAGCACATCGTAACTTAAACCAAACTCTTGAGAAAGTTTAACTATATCGTTTTTTGACTAAATTTTGCTTTTAAATCAATTTTCAAACTTTTTTTTTCAGTTTTTGGTTTCGATAAAATACCCGTGAAACGTACATTGGTGGCCCAAAATTGTCGATTTAACGGCAACTCCTCAAAAACCATTTAACCATACGGGATATATTTATTGACATAGGTCGTCTTTTTTTACTGTAATTTTCACGGGTCAATCGACACGGAACAAATAAGACTTTCCAGGTGTAAGTTCACTATAAAAAATCGAAGTTCCAAATCATTTCCCTCTTAATAAATTGTTGCAGAAATCAACGTTTCAGTTTAAAGCTAGCATTTATTGTTCCGACTTTCGATACGAAAGTAACGGAATATTTGTGCTCGGGGTGGGTTTTTTTTTTCTTCAGACAAATTTCGACTTTTTAACTAGCCATTTTTGACGGAATTTTTTTATATCATTCGAAAGGTATTGTTGTCCTGAGCTCAAATTTGAAAAGATATTTCACCTGTATTCATTTTTCGTAAAGTTACGGGGGTTTAAAGATTGCCATTTTGGCCAATTTGGGACAATTAACGCGCGATATATTTCGCGCTATTAACGCGTAAGCGGAGAGTTAATCAGCCTTAGAAATCGTTCCAAATTGGTTAAAAGAAGCTTGTTTGCCATAATTGGTTTGTTACAAGGAGCGAAATCTATCCTTTTGTACTTTATATGGCGTGTGGGGGGATGATTTTCATTTAAAAAATTTTAAATTTTAGAAAAATTTTTTTTTCATTTTATTTTATTTTATTGAATTTTTTAATGTTATTACTGCTCCATAAACCTTAAAGGGCAGTCGGAACATTCAGGGCTTTGCCCTGATACGAGCAGTCTTGTTAGTCCTTTTAGTTTTGCTAGTTTTCTTCACTATAATATAATATTTTAATAAACTCGCAATTTGCGTTTGAGGGAGTTTACGAGCGTATAGAGTTGAACGAGCAGCTGCTAGAGACGAAGATAGACAATCTGGTGTGTATAAAAGAGAGTGAGAAGGAGCAGATGGATCGGAATGGTGCGGAGATTGAAGAGAGGAAGGAGCGGATGCGACAGCTGGACTTCATGAGGCATAACGAGATACAACGAATCATGTTAGTACAGATGAGTAGGAGAAGTAAGAAAGACAAAAAATTTTAATAGAATTTCGCCAGAATTTATCAGGTGCAATATTGTTTTAGCAAAATTATAGCCCAAGACTTTACTCAGAAAAGTGTTTTTTTTCTGGCTCAGCCTTTTTGATTATAGGTTACTCAAATTTAATCGGATAATTTTTTGACCCGAATTAGATCAGGGAGTGACATATTTAGCCAAACAAAGTCAACAAAAGGATGTACTGTCTGAAATTGGCAAAAATTTTATTAAATTGCTGTTGATTCAAAAGTATGAAGCAAAACTGGCTTGTTTAATCGGGAAAAAAATTATTTAGTTTTTAAGATTGTCATCCTCGAAAAATTTTAATGGGCTACGTGTGGTACTCACTCGCATTGGTATACACTGTTGAAAGGTTGAACTAAAACGTTTTGAGTACTTTTTAATCCCACAAAAACCGAACCAAAGAAGGATAATCAGTAGGTGTGTTAATAGCGCAGAAAGTTCCGACCACAAAAATATAACTAACACCTTTTCCTGTTTTTTTTTCTTCAAAATGTGTCGTTTTTGTACGTGGTGTGATGAGATACTATGAAGCAAAATTCTAGATCTTGACATTTTCGATAGTATAGTAAATTCGGCATCTTTAACAATATTTATTTAAATCCACTTATCAACTTTCTCAAATTCTATTCCCAAGAAGAAACTTCGAAATCCTAACTTACTGAAGAAAATTGATTGTTCACAGCTTAATCAAAATTTTTTAAAATATACCTCTTACTATAAGCCTGCTCAATCGCTTATTCGCTCGTAATTTGACTAAAATTCAAAAGTTTCATACCGTTTTTCCTCAGCTCATTTTTTTTTAAATTTCTAATGTCGTTTGAATCACGACCGAAAAGGCTTGATATTTCAAGTATCAATTGGCCAATTCCGATGATCATTTGGGGTGTTTGATTAAGCGTGGAAAAAACTAGAAAAAAATCTTAAAAAAGACTAAAACACTCCCGAAGACCAAAATCATTCCAACTTTCAGTGGTATGAACAAAAAGGCCAAATTTAGGTTGAATTTTTTTTGTTAAGTTTCTTAATTTCGAGTTTCTTAATTTTCTAGTATGTGAGCAGAGGAAAAATTTTATCAGAATCTGCAGTGACCCATATCCTCCATATGTTTTATAAATTTTTGTTTTGATGGGCCAATGAGACATTGCATCGTGTCGTTCTTTGCTAAAACAACGCACGCCGGCCACATTTTGAGCAATACAATGGTGTGCTATCAAAAACAAACTTTCGAAAAAGCTAAATTAAGCCATTTATATAAAAGCGATTGCCTTTTAACCGGTCTCTAGTAGTGTGTAGATTTATATCAATAAGTAAACTTCATTAAATCTGTAAAATGTGAAATTTTAATCCCAAAACGAACAAATTTTTATCTAGTATTGCTCAGTATAGATCAATTAGCTTGCTTAACTACAGTTTACAATTATTTTTAAACCGGAAACAAGACTGCTCGTATCAGGGCGAAGCCCTGAATGTTCCGACTGCCTTTTAAGGTTTATTGAGCAGCAGTAATACATAAAAAAAATTAAATGAAATAAAATAAAATGAAATTTTTTTTTCTAAAATTTGAAATTTTTTATGAAAATCATCCCCCCACAAGCCATATAAAGTACAAAAAGATAGATTTCGTTCCTTGTAACAAATCAATTATGGCAAATAAGCTTCGTTCAACCAATTTGGAACGATTTATAAGACGGATTAAATCTCCGCTTACGCGTTAATAGCGCGAATTATATTGCGCGTTAATTGTCCCAAATTGCTCAAAATGGCCAAAATGGCAATCTTTAAACCCTCATAACTTTACGAAAAATGATCACAGGTGAAATATCTTTTCAAAATTAAGCTCAGGACAACAATACCTTTTGAATGATATAAAAAAATTCCGTCAAAAATGGCTAGTTAAAAAGTCGAAATTTGTCTGAAGAAAAAAAAACCCCACCCCGAGCACAAATATTCCGTTACTTTCGTATCGAAAGTCGGAACAATAATTAACTTCGAATGCGCATCAAAGCGAGTCTTGTCTTAAAATTTAAACATAATATTACCAGAATATGGCCGTGGTGAAAACTTTTTGATTCTCAAAAGAAAGCAAAAAAATAATTGCAGGCGAAATTCGTTTTCAATTTCAAGCTCCGAACTTCAGTAAGTTGTAGCCGATCAGAGAAACCTTGAAATAGTTTCGTCGAGGGCAATAACAATTTGCCATTTATTCGGTGCTTTTTAAGGTAATTATTTTTTTACTGTTTCTTGGCATTCCTCAAAATCGCTACCTCGGTAGCACACTTTTTATGCAGCAAATTTTTTTCTGCTTTGAAACCTAATGTCTTACATTGGAATGAAAATCTTTTTAAATAGGTTTGTTTTTAGTTCAAAAATTGAAAAACATTATGCGTGGATGTTTTTCTTATTTAGTTGATGTTTGACTTTCTAACTCAAGCTTTTTGCTTTAATACTACTTTAAAATTTTGTGATTGATTTCAAGAGTATTTTAATTTTTGGTATAAGCCCAGGCAACTTTTTATCAGATTCTGCAGTGAAGCAAATACTCCATATATTCTTCAAATCTAAATTTTGATTAGCCAATGAGACACTGCATTGTACCGTAGCTCGCTAAAACCTCGCATGCTGGCTTCATTTTGAACATTACTCTTAAATGCTATCAAATAAAAACTTTAAAAACTGGAGCTAGTCGCTTATATAAAAACGATTGCATTTTAACAGGTGTGTAGTTCTGATACATTTTCAATCTAAATCTAAAGTAATCGAGCCACTTCATAATTTACGTTGCCAATTTTCCCCATTAACAACTTCAACAAAATTGAAGTATGTTGTTAATAGCCATTCCTGTAAAACGAGTCATACAACAACTTGTTGTAGCAACTTGATAAACTTTTGTTATCAATTGAACCGTAATTCAAAACTTTTTTATCCACGAAACTGAATTGGTTGCTAAAATTTTCATAAGTATGCTTAAAATTTTACCAATTGTCAAAGCGCAGCTGTTAAAAAGTTTCATTTGTTTGTGAATTGATAAAAATTTTTGACTACATAGTTATTTTAAAAGAAAAATCATTAACTAAAGTTATCCTTATGAAGTTTTTGTTTCCGGAAGCAAAATGAGTAAAATAGCAAGAAAAAAGCTAATAAGTACTTTCTGAAAGAAGTTGATGTTTTTTCCAGTCAAGAATATTGTCTAACTGATGACTTGACAAAAAATGATTGAAGCTAAAAGTTTTTTCAGATGGTAAAAAAAAGTATGTCAAAAAATTTTGTTGAGAAATCAAACAATCAAACTTTTGTGGAGAAAAACAAAACAACGCCAAGCCCAAACAATCTTTACAAAATCGTTACAAACAAACAAATGGATTTTTAAAAGCTTCTGAACAAAATTAGGCGAATAGTTATAAATGAAAACTTAATGTTCCGACCTTTGAAGAAAGTGACGGAAAATTTGTACTCGGTGGTTTTTTCGCAGACAAGCTTCGACTTTTTAAATGTCCATTTTTGCTGCATTTTCTATCATTCGAAAAAAAATGTTGTCTTGAGCTCAAGTTAATTTCACCTGCGATCTTTTTTTAATTAAGTTATGGGGGTTTAAATGTTGCCAATCTGGCCAATTAAGAACTATATGCAAATATTTTACGCTATTAACGTTTAAGCGGAGATTTAATCCCTCTGAAATAGTTCCAAATTGATTGGAGCAAACTATTTGCCATAACTGCTTTATTACTAAGAGCGAAATCTATCATTTAACACTTTAAAACTCAAAAAAATCTATTCAAAAAAGAAATCAGTTTTTGTTGGAAAATGTCATCAATTTTTATCAAGCTAACGCTGCTATTTAGATTTCAAAAGGCAATCGGAACATCTTGTTGCTCTTAAAGTCAAACATATCTCGGCCGGAGCACTTTTAATTTATACTAAATTGTGACAACTTTTTTTTCTTTAACATGCTTTAAGCTTCCATCAAAGTACAATTATATCAGAAATAAGCAAAGCTTTTAAACTGAAGAAATTATTTTTGCGAACGGTTTCATATACGTTTAACTTTCAAAATTTGCCTGGTTTTGTGATTAGCGCGCAATTCGAATAGAAAGCATCAGCATGGTAGACAAAATATACCACTGTTTCTCCGGTTCAGGTAGAAAGGTTTCAAAATATCTTTTATGCGGAAACCAGTCATTGTTCTGATGTTAAAAGAACAAAAAAAAATTGCGACCATTCCAAATTTCAGATTTGGTTTAGAATGCGGTTGATAATCCTCAGGGCTGCCTGCACTTCGATTAAAATCCGTCAGGAGATCTATGTGAAGTTAATAGTTTAAAAAAATACAGTGAAATTGTGTCTCGCCAATGGTTTTAGGTGCGCTAAATTCTTCAAGTTTGCATAGTTTTTGATTAGTTTTGGATATAAACAGAACTTCTCAGACACGTCATCAAAGAGCTTGCTGGTTCAGATATTAACGATTTATAATTTTTTCAAAACCGGAACTAATTTGTCAATATTTTAATATTATGCGAACAAAACAATTCTTGAGCCAATATCGAAGTTCAGTATTTTATTATCTCAAGTGTAGTATTAAATGCATTATCTCAAATTATAGGTCACGGGGTGTGTGCAAAAGGACCTAAACTAGATAAAGGAGGGTAAATGAAGGTGAGCAAAAAATGAGAATTTTCAGGGAAATGAGGAACTTCAGGAAAATGAGAAACTTAAGAAATATTCATCAGGGAAAATTGTGAAAAGAAAAATTTCTCCGGCAAAGTAAAGCTCACATTTTCTAATTGACGCATATTTAAACCAAAAGCATCTTCGCATACACAAGCAAAAATATGACCGATAATGCTACTGGGAAAAACTGAATCAGTACAACTTTGAGTCTACAAAATTTCTTAAGTGACGCACGCCAATTATGAATCTAGAGAATTTTTAATGGACGCAAGCCAATTATGACGCATTAGCTGTACCAGTTAATTTGAAAAAATGAAATTTACCAATAAACATGCCTCAATTTATAGAGCGAACGCATTTTAACTATTATAGGAAAAAGTTCAATAAAACATCCGAGCATGCACAGGCTCCAACCCTCTTGTTTTTTATGGGTCTCGTTCTCTACCTCTACTCTACAGATCCATGATACTTTGAAGCTTAAGTGCTATTTGTAAAATGATAGTATGTGTTAATATCCTTAGCAATGGCTGCACTTAATAGCTCGTTATTGATCAGAACGAAAAAGTTTTGTCGCAACAATACCCGCTCGCAACAAAATTTCCGACTTAGGTTGCGAAAAAGGCTCTTTTCCAGTTCCCCCTTTAATTTTTTTTGGAAATTTTGTATATTAAAACTTGTTTAAAATGGTTTCCATGTCGTAAACTGCATTAAAACATATCAGCGTAAGCAAACTTTTACATTTTTTACAAAGAAAATCCCGTGCGAACAATTTTGAACAGATTTATTTTGAATATTACGAGGAGGGTGGGAAACTGGAAAATAGCCAAAACAGACTGCAGTGTTTAGACGACCGATAACGCTAGTGGGAAAAACTGAATCAGTAAAACTTTGAGTCTACAAAATTTCTTAAGTTACGCACACCAATTATGAGTCTACATAATTGCTAAGTCACGCAAGCCAATTATGACGCATTAGCTGTAACAGTCAATTTGAAAGAATGAAATTTTCCAATCAACATGCCGCAATTTATAGAGCGAACACATTTTAACTCGTATAGGAAAAAAATCATTAAAACATCTGAGCCTGCCCAGGTTCTAACCCTCTTATTTTGATCCGAACGAACACTTTCAAAATGAACAATATTTGTCGCAACAATATTAGCTCGCAATAACATTTGCGACTTAGGTTGGAATAAAAAGAAGCTCTTTTCCAGTTTCCCCCTCCTTGATTTTTTCGAAAATTTATTATATGAAAAGTTGTTTAAAATGACTCTTTTCATGTTATCATTTGCATTAAAACAAGTCAGCGTGAACAGGTGAACAAACTTTCACAACATTTCTTACACGCAAAATGCAGTGTGAACAATTGTTGAAAAGCTTTATTTTGAAAATTTTCGAAGGGGGTGGGGAATTGGAAAAAAGCCAAAAAAACTGCAGTTTTTAGACGACCGATAGCACTACTGGGAAAAACTGAATCAGTAAAACTTTGAGTCTACAAAATTTTTTTAGTGACTCACGCCAATTATGAGTCTACATAATTGCTAATTCACGCAAGCCAAGTATGACGCATTAGATGTACCAGTCAATTTGAAAAAAAAATGAAAATTACCAATTAACATGCCTCAATGTATAATGCGAACGCATTTTAACTAGTATAGGAAAAAAATCATTAAAACATCCGAGCCTGCCCAGGTTCCAACCCTCTTATTTTGATCAGAACGAACACTTTCAAAATGAACACCTTTTGCCGCAATAATATTCGCTCGCAACAATATTTTCGACTTAGGTTGGAACAAAAGAGGCTCTTTTCCAGTTCCCCCCTAGATTTCATTGATTTGACAAGTAAGATAAAAATCCATTTTTAATCTTTTATTATCACCGCTTTTTTCAATGGAGACTGACTGTGAAAATTTAATACAAACCATTATTATGCATGAAACTCCAGCGCGGCATAGCTCTGCATTTGTAGCAGGCGCGGATGTAGGAATTTTTTGAGGGGGGCGGGGATTTTCAAAAAAATTTTGAAAATTTTCTCGACCTTTTTTTAGGTCGAACAAATTGATTTTGTAAGCTCTCCAAAACAACTATGAAGACCCAAACTTGACCAAATTTCTGCACCGCAGAAAATTTTTTTGAAAAAAGGCCAAAAAATGACGTTTTTAGGCACTTTTTGGGAAAATTTCGACCAAGATATCGCTTTTTTTTCGGCGCGCGCTCTCCCATCAAAATTAGTATAGATTGGCGTCAAAGGCGCCTTTATAAAAATTTTAAGGTCAGTCAGGCAAAAATGGATATCTCAAAATCGTACAAAGGGGGACCCTTTGGATTGGCTGGGGGTCGAATCCCTGAGGGGGGAGCGTCCACCCCCCACCAAATCCGCTACTGATTTGTAGTGAGCGCAGAGAAGAGGAGGAGTTGAGACGACTGCAGGCGTACGAGGCAGAGCTGAAGAGTGAAATGGCTGAACTGCAACACATCAAGAGTGAGCTCAGACACCATTCAGACTCCAACAGAAAAAGATCCTCTAAGGTAGTCATTCACATTGGATGGTTGGGGTTTGTGAGAGACAGGCAAACGTTATTCCTCCAAGAACTAGTTACTAACGGTTTTTTGTTGCGACCATTAAAAACTTGTATTCGGGTGTGGTTTAGTTTCTTTTTTTTTCACGCAAAATCAGATAACATACATACCCATCGGGATGGTTCGAGTGATATATTAAAGCCCTTTCAGTCGTGATCCGAACATTAAAAAAAGTTAAATGTCAGTGTCGAGAAAAACCGGTTTGAAATTTTTGAATTTTAGTCCAAGTTCGAGCGAGTTAAGCAAGCGAGCAGGTTTTTTAGAGAAGGATAAGCCAAGAAACTTGAGTTTAACTCGTCTGAATTTTCTGAAGTTTTTTAGCGCCATTTTCTCAATAAAAAACTTCAAAAATTCGCACATCAACCGGCTATCCTTGTTTACATTTATTTAAGTCTCATAACTTGCTCAAATTGAGTTGCTGAAATCTCATAACTCGCTAAGTCGATATTGGTGCTATTTAACCTAAAAAGAGAAAACTTCAGGACGTTTATTTCTATAAGTATTTAAAAATGAATGGAATCATTGAAAGAGCTCGATTATTATATATCACTATAAAAGGCTCTTTTCCAGTTCCCCCTTTTCAAAATATCGAGTTTTATGTTTGTTTTACGTCTTATTACGGCTAAATGCGTGATGTTACGCTGTAAAGTATAAAAAACAAATCTGTTCACAGTTGTCGATTTGTTCACCACGCCAAATTTCATTGCATTATGACAACGTTAAATAAGCTTTTCAAAAATGAATTTGAAAGGTGGGGGGAAAACTGGAAAAGAGCCAAAAAAAATTCTCCAACTACATTGTCAGAACAAAAAAAAACAAGATATAACAAGTTGAGGTTCTAGGAGCTGTTGCGCCTTCAACTGTGATTATAATTGCCCACGTCCCACGTTAACAAACGTCTGACCTACACATAATGCATTCCTTTTTCAAGTGGAGAAACGGAACATGGGTGATTGAATATTTCAGACTCGTTACGAGATCGAGGAATGTAAGGAGGACATAGTGGGGCTAGTGGGCAATTACGACAGAAAGATGATGGGGGACAGGGACAGAGCGGACTGGCTGGAGGGGGAGTTGAAGAGGCAGGAGGCGAGGGAGCAGCAGGTGGAGCAGAGCATGCACAGTGTCAGAGAGGAGTTCGAACGCAGACAGGCTGTCAGGTACATGTATAGTGGTGGACAAGTGAAACGAACCCCTCCCCTTTGAATCAGAATAAAACAGATATCGTTCTAAATGGGGGATTCTAATGTCAGGACGTCCAAATGGAACCGGAACCACCCAGGAACTGATTTTTACCCTAGTAACAGATCTTAAAACCATAATTTCGTCCCTCCTGTTTTCTTATGCAATGTTCCGAAATGAAATGTGATAAATATGCGAGTGACAAACAGTGCAACTAAAATCAAGAAGAGACCAGTGACAAGTTTAAGTTTGAATTATTTCACTGAATTATTTCACGAAACTCTCGTTCCTGTTTTATATAAGGGCGTTTGCAGAGATTTTTGTAAGGCTCTCATTAATTACTATATATAATTCATCGGAAGTTTATTCGTCGCAGACTTAAATAAAAACCCATTTTGGCATTCCGTGCCAATAGCATATTCCATGTTGAAGCAGACATACGTTTTTGTCTCCTAAAACTCCAGAGCAACGTGGGCAAAGTTTCTTAGATTTTACCAAATTCAAAACTGATGCGATGGGGATCAGTGAATAACACTAAACTAGAGATTGATCGAGCGAGTTCATGTTAGCAAAAGACGTCAACTGATAAAAGGTGTTGTGCGTAGGAACGAGATGATAAGACGCGAGTTCTACCGGATGAATCGTAACGGAAATATCCTAGGGCGCGAGTGGCGGGGATACCTGATGAAGAGAGCCGACCCATATGAAACGGACGCCAAGAAGAAGAAACGACGCGGAAAGGGGAAGAAAGGAGGCAAGAAGGGAGGCGCTAAGAAGGCGGGAGTTAGGGTCAGATCTCCCCGAAAACCTATCATCAGGGGTGTTAGGGGAGGAAAGCGGGGTAAAAAGAAAGGGAAGAAGGGTAAGAAACCGGCTGGCCAACAGTTGGGTGTAATTCAAGAAGTTGATGATGACCCAACGCAAGAACAATGAAAAAGGGTCCTTTTCCACGCCCCCTTTTTTGTTTTATATTTTCATCTAAGTTGTATAAAATGTTATTAAGGCTAAATGTGTGATGTTACGATATGAATTATAATGAAAAAATCTGTTCATAATAGCTGGTTTTTTCAACATGAGAAGTTTCATTGCATTATAACACCGCCAAAACAGTTTTTCAAAACAATCAAATGTGGGGATTGTGGAAAAGAACCTGAAACTGTTGTGAACATTTTTTCGAAAATTGTTCAAACTGCGAATGACTTTGGAGAAACTTGAATTTCAGCTTTTATAATAAAATATTGAACAGCTTGTTTTCGGACCAGTCCATTTAGAGAATTTTAGTACTTTAGTTTTGTTAGCTAATATAGCCAGTTGGGTAATTTTTAATGACTGAAGAAACAAAATATGATTGATTTTTATTGAAAATTGTTGAGAACAAAAATACATGATCAAAGCTCATTCAATTTCAAGGATCTTTATGATTGAAACTTTTCAAATAAAAACAAAACCCAATTGATACAAGGCTAGCCGAATGCTGTGCAAATAGCAGAGAATGTTCAGATCATATTCATAACAAAAACTCATAAACAAAAATTTATTTACAAATTAGTGTCATTTTTTGTGCGCGGTGATGCAAGGATCCGAACAAAAGGCTAAAACTTGAGCATATTCGATGGTAATAGTAAAAATGGATATATTGGATGACATTTTTTGAAATTGCCATTTTTTTGAATTTTTGAAATTGTTTATTCCCAACATGGAGCTGAAGAAAACTTGAAAAGCTAAAGAAAACTAGAATTAAACTTATCTATAATAAGCCTAGTCGATATCTCCACTCGCTCGAAATTAGTCTAATACTCAAAACTTCAGACCGGTTTTTCTCAATCCTGGGACAACTTTTGAAGTATTTTAATATTGTTCAAATCATGATCAAACACCCGAACACAAAGTTCCTCCATATTTTTAATGGTCGGACCAAAAATTGTGATAATAAGTAAATCCTCTTATTCCATTTTAAATTTAACACTGGGGTGCAACTTCGCAAACGCTGGCGAAAACACGAGAAAAAGCAGCTCCATCAAGTGCAAACAGAGAAATAAGCCTCGAATTAGTAAAACTTTCACTACGTCTGAGATTGGAAGTGACCTAGAGATTAGGAGTCTCACACACAAACCACGGAAGTCAAATAGGTACTAAACACTAGCCTCAATTAAAGCAGAGAAGAGATGCTATGCAATTTTCAATGCTACAGTGAAATTTCCAAAAAAAAACACTTATTTGCAATTAAAGTTAGAAAAAAAAGATTTGTAATGACACACGACGCTGATCTCTAGTGTAAAAATGAACATCTTTAATTAAACTAAAACTGAAAAACAGAGACTTTGATAAGATTAAATGAACGCAAGTAAACAGAAAAAAAACTGACTTTTTCAAAGTGCCTAAAAAGGCTCTTTTTTCAAAAATTTGCTTACGACGCAAAAATTTGGCCAGAACAGAGTCTTTATAATGCTTTGGGAGAGCTCGGAAAATCAATTTGCTCGACCTAAAAAAACATTGACAAAATTTCCTAGAATCAAAGTAAAGCGTATCTCTCCTTACTTTCATATCCTACCATTTCGCTCATTTTGTTAAGTCTTTACTTGATGATTGGACACCAGCGGATTTAAGGGGGGCAGACGCCACCCCTCTCTCTCCCCCAGGGATTCGACCCCCAGCCGACCCAAAGTGTTCCCCCTTTGTACTATTTTGAGATATCCATTTCTGGCTTACTGACCCTAAAGTTTTTCTAAAGGCGCCAGAATAAACTAAATTTGAGGGGGAACGCGCGTCGAAAAACGCGATTTTTTGGTTAACATTTTCCAAAATAGGGTCCTTACAGTGATTTGGTAATTTTTCCCCTCCCTCGAGAAATTCCAAGATCCGCCCCTGTTGATGAATATACCAAATAACTCACAATTTCACGAGAAAAGAATTGAATACAACAATCTATTCAAACATTTTGGATTTATGAACAACTATATGCTCGCAATATTTATCTAGGATGTGGCTGTGAATGCTATACTAGTTAGCCTTAGCTACGAAATAACCATTTAGATTGTCAATAACATACTATCAAAAAACTCATTCACGTTTCTTGGCTTCTGTTCTTCTTTCAATCCCATGGCTTTAGAAGCAATTTAGCATAAAAATAATGGAAACAGTAGGAAACAAATCAAATCAAATGCACTAAAGTTCAGACGTGAGGAAAAGGCTACTATAAAAGTGTCAAATTCTGTCGAAGAAAACTACCAACATTTGAAAGTTTACAGTTTATACGAACACCACAACCAGTTTACTTCTCAAAACGACGCAAAATCATTTCTGAAGATACTGACTAAGATTTTCTTTTAAAAATCAAAATGTGAAAACACTAAATAGTCCAATTTTTCCAAATAATATCCCTCACCTAAATGGAAGTAGAAACCGTTTATTTTTTGGAATGGGAATTTTGAGCCGAAGAGTGTATGGGCGTGGTTGTGGCATCTCTCCATTGACAAACACACTTGGTGGCAAATGATTGCGGGCTAAGCGAGCGAGGAACACTAAGATTAGAAGAGAAGGAAAAGAGAGTATGCTACGCAAAAAAAGAAAGCACCGATTAAGAGTATACGACGAACGAACGAAACGAAGAGTGAAGTGTAATATTATTGTCATTTATCAAATCAGTATCCTCTGTTGAGTTGTATTTTTGCATCTACACCAATCACAGAAGGGAAATGAAGTACTTACATTGATTATTATCATCGGCTGAATCTATTGCTAATCACTAGAAATCAATTAATCGTTTTACATTCTAAACTAAACATATTCATCATTTTTTATTTGCCAAATCAGAGTCCAAATGAGGAGACTAAACGTGAGCAGGGCAAGCAAGCACTTCCGGAAAACCAGCCTAATCACATCTTCTCTTTCTGTCGCGAACAATCTGAGTTGAGTGGCTGCAGAATGAGCACTCAATCTGCACTAGATTAGATGACCAAACGGTGAAACGCTCTAGAAGGAACGCAACAATGGTAATATCAAATATCACACCACAAAAACATGAATATATTTAGCAGCGGCAGCAGATATACTTCATATTCTCTCATCTTTTGAGCAGAGGCAATTTTCACAAACGCAAAAGAAAAACACCCCAACCCCCAAATACATGTTTTATTCACCGGCACCTCTTGTGCGTTTGAATTTTTATCAAGCACCACCAATTAACTGAAAGGAAAATAAAGTTTTGTAAAAACTTTCGAATATAAAGACATCTCAAATGGACGCTACTTATGGTAAAGGTAATGATACAACAAAAACTGCAGAGATGTAATCAAAAATGCTCGCTGGTTATTCATATACTTACCTAAAACTACAAAGCTAAGTTTCTTTATAATATACGATAATTCAGAGTATCAAGAGCCTTCAAAAGTCTTAATAAGCATTATCAATATTCTAAATTTCCATAAAATACTTCAAACAATGAAATCGGCTAGATTTTGATGATAATAATATCACTAAGTGGATCGAATATTAGAAACCCGATATTTTGAGACTAAGGAACTGACGAACGAATGATATCATAGCAGTCACATAGATGAAAAATTCGAAATGAAGAATGAGAATTTGGTAACGTATGGCATCACAATCCTATGATTGGATCGAGGGATGTTCTATCTTCCGAGGCGTCGATTAACAAGAAAACTCGGTATAATTTTGAAAGGGACAAAAAACGAACAAGCACGCTAATAGATTTAGCCAGTATTTTAAACCAAGTTCGTCAACCTGCAACCACTCATAGAAAAAACAGCCCTCCAACCTGAAAAGAGAAGTAACCGATGTCGGTATTAAGGACTATCAATAACAGCAACATACAGCTAACGACAGACTAAACATATCACTATGAGATGAAAATTAAAGCTATTGTGTTCAAATCATCGCGTGCTGAACACTTCACACACAGCACGCTCCTGCAGATAAAATAATTCTTGGGGCGAAATATTGAAAATGTAAGTACATCTATTTCACGCAGACCTAAGAGTACTGAATGGTGTGGTTATTATTATTGCAATAAGCGACAAAACTAGTCAGAATAACGATTCACGAACCAAACATCTCCTCCCCTAAATGTCTCTAAAGTGTTCATTTGCAATTGATTCATTTCTTCACAACCTAACTCAATATGCTTGCTCAACAAAATAACATTTGGTTGACATAAGATAAGTGGAAAAACTGATAAAAGGGAAGAGATGACGTGTTTGAATAGTAGTGTGTTAAAGTAGACAAGGCTGTTACCATAGCACAGATCGGAGTTAAACGTAATGAAAATAAAATTAACTTTGTGATGATCCAACAAATCTACAATAAAGGGTATAACATCGGAATCATTACAATCGTTATCAACTAAAAGAAATCGCAAAATTTAGTGATTAAAATATATGAACGCCTCAATAATGGAATCTAATTGTTCCTGTGTAATATGTATATTATATATTTTTACAACTTTCAATAATCCAATTCATTGCGCTATCTGTCGACAGCTAAATTAATTCTACAATTTTCAGTGTTTTTAACGTTGACCAGGACGACCACGTTGACAATAAAGGTTTTATCCAATTTTACAGTTTGGTGTCCTCAGAGTCAGAACTTGGAGTCTTCTTCGTCACTGGAAAGTGTGATTATACTGTTGTTGGAGCCTGGTGACTCGTTCTCCCCACTTACTAGGGCTGAGATGCCTTCCTGCGTGTGTTCGCATGGCGGCGAGTCTCTTTCCACCTTAATGGATGGTATGGACATTTTTCTAGTTGCGGCTAGCTTCACAATCCCAGAAGAGCAAGAAGCTGTGTGATGGTCTGTTCCTGGGCCATTGGCGTGAGCATGTAGCATGCTCAGCGAGGACGATGCCAAGTGCGGGCGATGGCCCAGCTGGTCGTTTGAAGCCACCGAACCAGCGCCATGTACAAGCGGACTGGAAATCATTCTTGAGTCTACGAGGGAGTTCTGCCTCAACAGAAGGGACGAGGCATTTGCAGCAGACAATACCACTGCGGCGGGCGAGATTAACTGTCGAGAGTTGAACGAATTGGCCAGTTGTGAGAGGTGTGAGTTTGCTCGGCTGTCACAACTCATGTCCAGAATCGCAGCGGCTGCAGCCGAGTTGCGAATAGACACTGGAGAGAGGAAAGAGTGATGATCTGAATTAGAGCCGGGTGCACGTAATAAAGAGAGGGAACCGGAGGGTGCTAGGGATGTGTTGACTGCAGAGGGTAGAAGCGAGTAGGCTGAGGATGTGTTCACGCCTCCTGCTGATCCGTCGTAGCAGTACGAGGAGTGAGGTGGCAACTGCTGATGTAAGGAAGTTCGAAGGGGCGACACTGCCAGAGATAATCCGAGGCTAGACATTGTCGCCGCATTGGATGAACTTCCAACCACACCAGCGCCAGTGTGGAAACCGTTGCCAGCATGCCCATTAACAAGTTGTAACTGCGCGGCAGCTGCCATTGAATTAACGCTATCGTGATTGGACAGAACGGATGCGGCTACAGATTGGCCAGAGCTCCCACTGCCATTTCCACTTCCTCCGAGAGATAGCAGGTTAGCTGAGACGGCAGCATTTTGCATCATTGAGGAGTTGGCTGCCGCAAACAAGGGCGTAAATGCGGTATTGAGAGAGTTGGCTAGGGACACTGCTTCCAGGGTGTGCTCGTATATTGAAGAGTGCGACCCAGGGAGTCCAGGATAATCAACAGTCTAAAAGATCACAATGCAATTATCATGGACACTAAAGGAGCATTTAGAAACCTTTGTCAAATTGTCTCCCACTATAAATATCCTATAACTAATGAGAACTTTCTTTTTATTAGCCTAATTGTCGTGACAAACTTATTAAATAGTTTCAGAGACAGAGATGTCTAACGCAAATCAACCAATTGGAAATGATGAACAGCTTGAGGTATCCGAGGAAGCAAATCTACCGAACCTGAGATACCAAGATCAGACTCCGATACCAAAATCATTATCAAACCCGAAGAGACCAAATGAAGTTATGAGTCCATTAAACGAGCAAGAAAGTAAGAAGCAGAGTATTGACATAGAAGAAGCTGTCGAAAATGCCATCAACACAGCACTCCCAAAAATTCTGGAAAAACTAAAACTTGATTTGAAGAACGAATTGCAGACAGACCTTAAGAAAGAAATCTGCGAAGAGCTTAACGACGAAATGAAAAACAGCGAACTCAGAAGTACCTTAAGGACCCTGTGCGAGACTGAACAGCAGGAAACATACAACAGACGTGACAATATTCGAGTACTGGGAATAAACGAAACTAGTAGAGAGCAGCCTGAAGAGACAATCAAGAAGATTATATCCATCTCTAAGGAGATTAATGCAAAGGTAGAGGAAGGCGACATTTCAATTGCTCATCGATTACCAGCCAAAAATGTAGCAGCCCGCCCTATCATTGTGAAGTTCTCCAGGCGCATAGCCAAAGTGGAAATTATGAGGAAAAAAAAAACCTTGCGAGACAAGCCCACCACTGAAAATGTTAAAGTATTTGAAGACATCACCAGAGCACGAGTGAAGTTTCTGAAGCTTATGAAAACTGACAAGCGCATCGCATCAACATGGACCAGAGAGGGCATGATTTTATACACTCTCCAAAATAATGATCAAGTGTATAGATATCAAAATATTTTCCATGCTGCATCAGATCTTGGTTACAGTTACAATGACACCATGAATTGTTTTCGTGACTGATAATGTGAATCCCTCAATTGTGCTTAATAATGAATTATCCCAAATTACCTGTTATAATAATCAATCTAGTCATAAAGCGGATTTCTTTAATTTTTCTGTGCTACACCTAAATATCATGTCTTTAAAACCACACTATGAAAAATTGGAAGCACTTATTTTAAGTCTTGAGTCTCCACCTGATATAATTTGTTTAAGCGAAACATGGCTAAAGGAAACAGATGAAGGTAAAATTTACCTGATAAATGGTTATAACCAATGCCTTATGCAAAATCGAAATGGCATGAGAGGAGGAGGAGTGATGGTTCAGGTACATAAAAACTGTAATTTACTGAAACAACGAGATGTCACATTTGAAGAGGCTTTATTCGCGGAGGTCGAAAAAAACAATTACAAATTAAAAATAGCCGTCATCTACAATCCACCAAGAATAAACAAGTTACTCTTTACTGACAAACTTGAACAGTTTCTTGAAGATAATAGCACACATTCTGACCCTTTCATTGTATGTGGCGATTTCAATATAAATACACTGCAAGAAAATCAACTCACCATTAATTACCTGAACGCTATAAACTCGAATGGGTTTGAGTATTTTGCATCAGAACCTACTCGTGTATCATTAACAACATCAACTTGTTTAGATCACTTCATCTATCAAAATATTGCAAATCCCAATTCCACGGTGTTAGAACAAGAAACTATATCAGACCACTATCCAATCCTCTTAGATTGGTCAATAAAGCAATGTAAAAAAGATATATCGATAACATTCCGTGATACATCTTTTCTGAGGAAGGCTTCAAAATGTAGAGAATTTGAAAATGAATTACAGCGTGTGTTAAGTGAACAGGAAGAAATTCTCATGGGTACCGAAGATCCCAGTGAGTCTTTTAATTTATTCAAATGTATCTTTGAAAATGTCCTAGACAAATTCGCTCCGCTAAAGGCAATTTCACCAAGAAGCAAAACTCAGCCACCATGGTTCAACAATGATCTTAAAAATCTGCGAAATAAGCGCAATGCAGCCCATCGAAGATGGAAAAATAATCCTGAAAATCCAGAAACCCTAGTGAATTTTAAAAAACAAAGACAAAAGTTTGAAAACGCCGTTAAATGCAAGAAAAGAACACATTACATGAATAAATTTAGACATTGCATTGGAGACTCAAGACAAACATATAAGTTACTCAATGAATTAAATTGTAAGAACTTAGCCCAATCAAATATTCCTGTTCTAGATTCATGCCTTCAAGTCCAAGAAAAGCCATCTAATAAAGATATTGCTGACAAATTCAATGATTTCTTCACTAACATTGGAGAGAATTTGAAAAAAGAGTTGCCTAAAATAGATCCACCATGCTTACCCAAATTAAATCACTCCATGTTTCTTTTTAAGGTAACAGAACCAGAAATACACCAAATCATCTCTCAATTGGACGATAAATCGACATCTGGGGATGATTACGTCAGTAACTTAATTGTCAAATCTTCTAAAAATGCTGTTGCTCCTTTATTAACAATACTTATTAATGCGTCTTTTTCTAAAGGTGTTTTCCCTTCCGAACTTCGTAAAGCCAAAATTGTTCCAATCCACAAAGAAAAATCGCGGCGAGATGAAAACAACTATCGGCCAATTTCTTTACTAATAGTTTGGAGCAAAATCTATGAACGCGCAATGCACAACAGATTATATTCTTACTTTGAAAATTTATCCCTTTTATACAACAAACAATTCGGCTTTAGAACCAAACATAGTACAATAGATGCAGTAGCTGAATTGACAGAAAATCTAAGAATGAGAAGTCATACAAATGAAATTTATAGTTTTTTCTTGGATCTTAGGAAAGCCTTTGATACTCTCGATCATCAAATACTACTAAATAAACTGGAATCTTATGGTATAAGAGGAAATTGTAACCGGTGGTTTCAGACCTACTTATTTGAACGGACTCAACGAGTTTTAGTAAATGGACAATTCTCTGATTGGAAGAAAATAACATGCGGTGTTCCTCAAGGCTCGATACTGGGACCTTTGCTTTTCCTAATTTACGTAAATGACCTTCCATCAGCATGCAAATCAGTTGAAGTAACACTGTTTGCAGATGACACCAACCTGACGGCAATTGGTTGCCAAATAACTCAAATTAGAGAAGATATTGGCAAGCTGGATCGTTGGCTTCTCGCCAACAAGTTAATAGTTAATAGTGATAAAACAAATCAAATGAATATAAAAAGTGCTTCCAATTATCGCTTCAAGCTTAATTCTTCTAACATTATACTAAAACCCGTATGCAAATATCTAGGAATTTATATAGATTGTAAGTTATCTTATCAAACTCATATTAATAATGTTAAAATGAGACTCGGTAAACAATGTGGTATTATATCAAAACTGAGGCATTACGTGCCGCTTTCACAATTACTAGAATACTACAGAAGTAATGTTGTTCCTATAATACAATACGGAATTCTGATTTACGGTTGCTGCAGTCGAAGTTCACTGGAGTGTTTATTTCTTTTACAAAAGAAAATAATTAAATTTATGTTCTTTCGAAAGAAAATGTACTCCTGTAATGACATTTTTCTTAAATACAATTTTCTATCGGTTTTCGAATTGCATGTATACGAATTGCTCAAATTTGTTCTGCGCTCAATTAATTCCTTTCATTCAGAGAGTTTCCTTAACAATTTGTTTGTTTTTAATAATCGGCAGAGACAAACAAGAAACTCAAAATACAATTTACTATTAGAACCTCTTTGCAAGAAAAGATTTGAACGTTTTTCTATCCGATATCGTGCTTGCAAGCTTTTTAACTTATTGAGACTGCAAAATATAATTCCTGAAAATATTGAAAGTTTTTCTGAGACAAAAGTAAAAGTGTTTTACCATAATTTCAAAAATACATTTTTGTTGCAAAACGACGAACTAACAAAACTTATCTACGATTTGTAGTACTTTTTCCTTTTTTCTTTAAAATGATTATCGTTGGTTAAATGCTACCAGGCAACTGCTCTAGCTTCCGATTCTCGTGGTAAAATATGAAGCTCTAAATCCTTGTAGTTTAGGAGATATGGCCATTTTTACAATTTTTCGAAAAATATTAAACACTTAGTAAAAAAAAAAAAAAAAAAAAGGGAAAAAAAGGGGAAAAAAAAAAAAAAAAAATTATTTTTCTTAAAAATTATTTTAAAACTCACCTGCGACCGTGAACCTGGTTGTCTTAAGTTAAAGTTGATGGGCTCTTTCAGTAACGCCAACAAAAAATCTTAACTTACGGAAGTAAACCTACTTCAAAACTTTTTTTTTTTTTTTTTTTTTCAAATTTCGTTTTTTTTTTTTTCATTAAATATTAGTGTTAAATCTTTATGTTTGAACAACTTAAGGGTAGACCCTGGAGGACCTTTAGGTCCCGTTGTCTATCCTCTCTAAGTCGCATCATTTAACTTAAATTATAAATATATTCAATGTTGTATTTAATGCTGACTAGAGAAATAAATTCTTTCTTTCTTTCTTTCTTATATAAGCAATTTTTGTTTCTCACAGCGGGACCTCTCACTGGGCTAAGAGGAGGATGAGCAACAGGAGGGTTTGAATGGTGGTGGTGCTGCTGTTGTTGTTGCTGCTGTAGTCTTGAACTGTAGTCCATAAGCAATTGGCGATGCTGATGATGCTGAGCTGTGACTGCGGCGGCTGCTGCTTGTGCCGCTGCTGCTAGAAGGGAGTCTGGACAGCCAGCCACTTGAACAGGATCCAGTCCAGGATGAGGTATGCAGGCGGATCCCGGCGCCCCATGGGGTCCAGCTGCTTGAGGAATTAGAACTGCAGTGGCTGAGTTGAGAGCCAACTGATGTGCCCGATGCTGGTCAGTTGTGGCCGCTATCAAGTAGGGGTTAATTGCAGCTGCTGCCGTAAGAGGCTGAAACACATGACAAAATTGGTTTAATTCCTCGTTTAACGACCCTTCTCAGCCACTTATACTCATTGAGGATTGTAGACAATAACTGTGCTGAAAACTACACTTTTCTAAATTTATTATTACTCGAACAAGCGTCCATTTCATAACTCAATTTACTTACTTGATAGGCTGCAGCGGCCACTTGGTAGGCAGCCACTTGTGGGTAAATTAGGGAGAGCCCATGAGGCGTGGACTGGTAAGGAGCTCCAGCGTGCACAGCCAGTGCGTTTTGATTCAGAGCCGATGCACCCAAATCGTGTGGTCTATACGCGGCTCTATTATGTAACAGCGTGGCTACCGGGTTGTAATGAAGGATGTTGGCGTTGTTTGCGGCCGCCACTTGCTGTGCCATGCCCACTGAGTTCACTGTCTGCTGGAGTCTACTGACCCCAGCTGCACCTCCTGGTTGCGTAGAAGGGCCACCCTGTCCAGCTCCAGGCATCAAAAGATTCTTTGCCAACGAAGAGGCAGCTGCAACATGTGCTAAGCTAGCGGCCATATGGGCTGCGTTGTTTTGCTGAGTCTGTGTTAGACCAGTTGGTCCGCCTCCTGCCGTATTTTGCAATTGGACCACTGGTGCAGAGTTTGTGTGAGATGCCACCGCCCCAACCGCCATTGCATGGGCCGCAGACCCAGACGCTCCTCTGCAGCAGATATCCATGTACTTCCGACTGGACTTAATTCTAAAAACAAAACAAAAAAGATTTCATTGTCTAGAAAGAGGCGATATATATGGTTAACAGAAAACTGTAGAAACTTCAATGAACAATGAAACTAAAAAACCTCAAATTTTTAATTTCCGAGTTTCGAAGATGAAAATAATGCATTAAAGCTAATACATTTAAGCTAGATTAAAACTAAGGATTTAAGAGAGAACTGAATCAATAGATTATTCTCTCTGGCTTTTTCAAAGTCTGTAGACCGAAGGGTAAAGAAAAAAGAGACAGGAGGAATATGCATCACACCAGATAGTTGACGATCTTTCCACTGATACCCGTTTTTTGAAAATCGGTACAACAGTTATTGAGAAAAACTGAAAAACCTTGAAAAAATAAAAAAGTTTTCCAAAGCGTTTCCAAGAATTCGAGGCAAAATGCCAAACAAGACATTTGAATTTTAAATCAGCAACGGAACAAAATTTACGAAGCGGAAACAAAGCTAACAATCTTTCAGCATACAACAGTTGATCCAAAAAAAACTTTTTACAAAAAACTTTTTAAAGTTTTAGTTCTCCTTGAAAGAACAAGAAACAAAATTTGCAATTAACATGCAACTGTGCTTACAGCACAAGAAAAATTCGTGGTGTGGCAACAAGCCAACAAAACTTGAGCAGATAAACGAAAGTCCGACAATTCAGTTTCAACCGGTTTTTTTTTTCAATTGTATACATACTAAAAAACAATGTCATCTAGAGATTTGAACCATGAGCCTTATGGTGCAAAGGCGATGTCGCTTTCTCTAGGCCAAAGCGAAGGAACCTGGAAGTTATTAAGATTCAAAAACAAAGCAAGTTAAAAACTTGTAAAAGTTGTTCACGGTATAAATTTGACTAGTTCCCGATTACAAATAATTACACTTGATTTCGCAAGTGTAATGATTTTAAAGCTTTAAGAATTTCAAAAAAAAAATTAAGATTGACAATTTTTCTGAAAAAACTCATTCAATTTATGACCACTGAATCAATAGGTAAAACTTTTATTCTGCTGGAAAAACAAACACTTTCGATACAATTTTAAAAATGCATGACAAAGTATTGAAAAATAGAAGGAAGTCTTTTTCCAAAAAAAGTAAACTGAAACATTAACGTGAAAAAGAGTCCAAAAATTTCATACTTTTTTCTCGGATGATGTTCATAAACAGCCTTAACAAGCATTGAAAATCAATGACCGAGCAGCGACATAGTCGAAAAAACTTAGGCGTTTTTTTTGCGCTAATTCGGCTTTTACTTGCCTTCTAGCATTAAAATTCATAAATATTAGAGCATTTTAAGACTTTTCCTGCAAAAAATCACCAACACCTATATAGTCTTGACTACATTCATCAAATTTCAAAAATTACCCGATTTGGGAAAGCGACTAAGCCGACAAAGCATAAGCAGGCAAACGACACTCCGACAATTCAATTTTTCCCAAAACCCGAACCATAGGGTACAAAGGCAACCGTGTCATCTCTACGCCAAGTAGGAAGGAGTCCAGAATTTGCATAGTTTCACTAATAAAGCAACTTCCAATTTATTAGATTTGTAAGAAAATTTGCTTACGGGGATAAAAGACACTTCATCTCGCAACTGCAATTACTTGAACCGTTTATTGAAAATTATATTAAAACTTAAAACTAAGTTCAAATTTTTAATCGCCCAATAAAAGTTGTTTTAGGCGAGCGCAAAATTTGAACATAAAACATAAAACTTTTTTCAAAAAAACGTCTCAAGTAATTAGAAGTGAACCATGAGTTGAAAATCAAAAATCACAAGCAAAAAAAATTTCACAGACGCTTTCAGCCTTTAGTTAAGCACGGAACTGTTCAGCAGATAAGTTGCAAATTGATTCCGAGACAGAAAGCGAAAAAATCTTCAAAACACTAGCGATAAACACAAAAGTAGCACTGCAAGAAAGAGGCTAGACCATAATACGGAATTCACTAAATCAAAAAATGTTGAAAAAATTTGCTTCATTCGCCCCGAATATAATCAATTTCACAAGCCGGAAACACAATGATCAGCTTTAAATGAGCACTCATAATCCTTTACCGAGCAGTAGCAACTCCAAAAGCACTTAGTCTGTCACCCGTTCAGCCAAAAATTTTCGAGCATAGTTTCGAAACCAAAGTTGTAACTCTCACTTCTGTTGAAACTCGAAAGCTAAAGAATTTTTTTATCTTTGATCTTCAACCGGCAGAATATAAGATAAAATGTAGCCAAAACCATTCAAGCGAAAAAAACGTGAGTCTAGAACTTCTAGAACGATTTATGATTGGCGCTTTTTTGATAACATTAACCCAACTTGAGAAGACTGGATCAACAGGTACGGTTTTTATTCCGCTGGAAACCTAAAAATTCCGCTGAAAATCTTAAATTACTAAAACAATTTATGATTGGCGCTTTTTTGATAACATTAACGCAAGTTGATAAAACGGGATCAACAGATAAAGTTTTTATTCCGCTGGAAATCTGAAAATTAAATTCCACTTTCGAAACTAGAAATCGTTCAAGAATTTTTGCACCATTTGCACGTTCTTATTTGGAGAGTGCTATTTACGTCATTTTTAGCATATGAATTTCAATTGAACTCAAAAAAGGCATATATACCTAAGTGCATCAATATCCTAAAAATCCTGGAAAAAAAAACAAAAAAATCAGCAAGACCTATATAAGAGTCCTCACTACGTTCATTATTCTTTAAAAAAAGTAATGAACGCAATGAAACTGAATTAAAAACTGACTTTTTTTCGAAAATCTTCAACTTTTGAATTTCGAAGCAAAAAAAATGGCTTTAAAGCTCTTTGAATTTGTAAAACAATTTATGATGGACTCTTTTTTTTGGTTAAAATTAGCCCAATTTGAGAAAACTGGATCAATACGTATAACTTTTATTTCGCAGAGAAATCTAATAATTACTTGTCATTTTCGAAATGAGAAGTCGATCACGTTTTTCGTGACCTTTACACTTTTGTTGTTCGATAGTGGAGTTTGCTTTCCTTCTAACAATCAAAATGCTCTGGACTTTTATAAATGAGCGTGAACAACTTTCAAGACTCTTCCCTGAAAAGAAAAACAAAAAAATCAGTAAGACCTATATAAGAGTCTTCACTACGTTCATTACTCTTAAAAATGACTCTGGTCTTTGATGATAGTTTATCTTCAATGACATGAGAAATGTTCAAAGATTCCATACACTCTATTTGTTAAAATATCCCCAAGATGCCTACAGTCGTATCCACTTAAATAGAAATAAAGAACCTGGTAAAGAATCTCCTAGCCGATTTGTTAAACAATTCAATACACTTACATTCTGCTGTGAGGGAACTGGGAATGTGGGAGATGCTCCATGGAGATGAAAGAGTGGGAGAGTGCAGCGTCGGGTGCTATTCTGAGCTCTGGACTGAGTGAGAGCATCGTCTTTAGAAGTTTCACAAACTCGCGTCTGTCCAACTTGTCCACCAATTTCTCACTTCCATCTACGTCACCGCACTTTCCCCCCGCTAGATCTCCGGCAGCCGCACTGGCTATGCGCACATTCTGTATTTCATCAAGCGAGCTGAAGATGAACTTCCTGGCCTCCTTGGACTTCACACCACACTCACTCAACATCTCTTCTGGGTATTTCAGACGCCACACTTGCATGCTGTCACGCACGAAAAACTTGCACGTCTTATGGGCTATATTAAGCAAGTGGTTATCAGGCGTTCCTTGAGTCTGCAAGATGTAGCGTATCTGGTCGTACTCTGAAGCACCAGGGTACAAGGGCCAGCCAAGGAACAGTTCCGCTATTACACAGCCCAGACTCCACATGTCAATGCTTTCATTATAATTCAGACCGAGGATGATCTCTGGTGCCCTGTAGTACCGAGACTGCAAATAGGTAGCAGGCACAGTTTTCGAGACATGCGAAGCGCTCCCAAAGTCGATCACTTTCACCTTGAATGGCTGGTGCTCCGGTTCGACCAGCATGATGTTCTCCGGCTTTAAATCCGCGTGGATTAACCCTAGCTGTTTCAGCTTCAGCAGAGCGCACAGAACTTGTTGTGTGATTGGTCTAATATATCTGAGAGGCATCGGTCTGAAGTTCTGGGCCTTCAAAAAGTCATAAAGATTTTGCTCCAACATTTCAAACACAATACAAGTATGATTTTTGTGGTTGAAAAACTCGTACGCTTTGACAAAATTGTATTTTTCGGCATTTTCCTGCATGAGTCGCGACAGAATTTGCACTTCAATTTGTCCCTGCCGTTGATATGAGGGGTGGTTCTTGAGAATCTTAATTGCTACTATGTCTTTAGTCCCTCGCTTCCAGCACTTGACCACTTGGCCGAAAGTTCCTCTTCCTAGGAATTCCAGAACTTCATAATTTGCCTTGTTTTGGGACACTAGCACTTCATGCTGAGTCAAAGTATAGTCACCATCCACGGACGATGAGCTGCTTTGCGCCGCAGCTTGGGATGCATGATTCAATGCGCTTGCGTTGTTGGTCGCTGACTGTGGAGGCTGGGCGGCAACTTTGTTGGCGTGGACGCGCACAGTGGGCGCTACAACAGCAGTCGAAGTTGCTTCGAAATCAGATGCGTTTCTTTTTTGTCCTCTTAGGTGATAATGAGTGTTAGATCTAGACTGATGCTGCTGGTGTTGTTGCTGCACTACGGATGCCAGACTACTGCCGCCATGCTGTAAATGAATCATCTGCTGCTGTGGGTGCAGTGACACGTTACTGAGGTTCAATGCAGCCATGGCTACTGGTCCTCCTCCTGCACCGGATACATGGTGCACTAGCGAGGGATCCCGCATCGTGCAGGAGCTTTTGCAATCTAAAACAATATGCTAATTAATACACCTCGACATTTAAAGCTGCGGGTCGATTCGCGATCAATTTTTTCAACGGACAACGAATGTTCCTGTTCAAAAACCCAAACTAATTCGACTTTTTAAAAATTAACGTCGGTCCATTTCAGAATAATAAATAAACGTTTATTTGCTAAACCGTTTTTACGCTCACGTGCCTGTTTTATGTTCTGTTTTTATTTTCTTGTTGCTGGCCAAAGACAAAGTTGACGAGGCTGTCTGCAGCTTAGAGGAGTTAACGTTTGCTGTGATATTCAAGCTTGAGTTGGCTTTCTGAGTTTGAGATAGGTTAGCGGCTGCCGTTGACGTGCCTGACCTCTTTGGCATTGGGACTAGTCCACGCACACAGCTGATTTTATGGCTGTGGCTCTTCGAGATGTTAGACAAGCAGCCAAACTTTTCCCCAGTCAAATAAAAATCGGTTCGGAATTTTCGCTCAACTAGCAAATAATTTTTAACATTCTGGTTGAATTGACAGAAGTCAAATCTGTCATTGATAATGATATTTGGAAATCTAAATGTTTGTAGATCTGCATGCGGAAAGTTCGATATTGGCGTCCGCTGTGTCTTGTCGCCCAAAAACTTAACAGAATTTGCCAGAAAATAATTTGATGGTCTTTCGCAAGATCTTAGCCGAGCGAAATTGTCAAGACGGTCGAATAATTCAAGAGTTAAACTGACGCTATTTCCAATTCCAAAGAATTCAACCCAATTATTGATGTTACATGGGCTTTTCAAACTGCATGTGACCGAATCCTTTCCGAAGCTTTCAACAGATTGTAATGGACAACGCAGGACCTCGCGTTTCTCATCTAATCCCCTGAAAACGGTTTCTGTCATTATATTAATGTTTTTGATTAATCCACTTCCTTTCACTTGATAAGTCACTTCCGTCGAAAATGACGTGACTTTTTTGAGTAAATTGACGTCACCTACGCACTTGAAAAACGAAATATGCAATTCTATCGAAAACGGGTACTGTTATATCTGTACCACACAATATTGTCATGTTATCTTCTTGATTCCCGAACAAACTGTTCTAAGTTGATCACAAATTCGTCAATAAAATAAACACACCAGTCCTGAATAACTGATAAAAAAATATCCTTGACATTGATCCCTACGGAATGAAAGTAAGCGAGTAAGATTCTATTTTACTATCAAACTGACTCTCTTTCGAAAATTATAAGAAATACTATTCAATTCATCAAAATTGTTACTTCAAGGAAAATCAAAATTACAAAAGTTGAACTCTATGCAGCGCGGAGCCTCGAAAAAGGCAAGTAAAAAGCTAATCAAAATTACAAAACTTAACTCTATGCAGAGCGGAGCCTCGAAAAAGGCAAGTTGAATCTTCGCCTCGAAAAAGGCAAAGATTCAGCTTGCTTAAACTAACAACAAATAACTTAAAAACAAGCACTTTGGTGATTCAAGTCAGAAAAAAGAATGGTCAATTAATACGAAGATGGGACAGAATGTTTCATCATTGCCGAAAGAAAAAGTTGAAGAAAACATTTTAATTGAATTTTGTTTCAGTGTTTTTCGACTGTGAAAGACGGTTGTGCAATACAGTTTTACACAGAGCCGAAACAGAGCTGCACACCTCTTGCAATACAATATACACAGAGAATGGCACAGCCAGCCGAAAGCTACCAATGACCAAAAAAAACTAAGACAAAATCCATCGAACGTTAACTATTCAGCCAAAACTTGGTTACATGCCCGTGAAGCCAGGAAAAAATACTTTTGAAATTCCAAGAAACTCCCCCGAAGCACACAAAAGCCTATTCTTTTCAAACAATGTGAAGTTAGGCATTAAGATGAAACATAAATCAATATGACATTAATTTGAACCTAGTAAGAACCAAATTTCTCATGTAAGACAAAAATTAAGAAAATAATTAACCAAAAGCCATGCGACCGAAAAAACAGACATCTGTTTCCGTACTTTCTTTACTAACAGAAACGGTTGGTGCGTGAAAACCAAAAACCTAAACTATATTTACACTGCACAAAATTGAATTCAAAGAACCATTTACAACAAAAGCAAAGCGTGTATTAGAAAAAATAGAGAAAAATGACTTAAATTGACATTTTAAAAAGTTATTCTCAAGCTAAATTTTAAACAATGAGCAAAAAATATTTTTTGTTTCGACCAAAAATTTCTTTAGAGCAATTAAGGCTTTTTAAATCCGAGTCTAATGATTCAAACGGTAAAACCTTACGAGAAATATTGGCTACAAAGCACTTGAACCAAAATAAAAACCAGTAGTTGAGGAAAAACTGATCGAAAATTATACCAAAAAATTGTGTACTAAATAATGATATTAATTATCATAATCAAGAGGATATCATTAACAAGAGGATGTCACTCAAAAAGCAGTGCGTAAAAATTTGATTAAAAAGCACCTATTTAAAAACAAAAACAAACGAAAAAAAATTCATGCGCAAAAAAAAAAATTTTTTTTCTAGAAGAGACTCGGAGAAATAAACCAGAACCTAATAGAAAAAAACATGAGTTAAACAAGCCGACAGAATTAAGGCAGACACACAATAAGCTGAAAATAATCCGAAACTTGTTCGGAGAGAAAAAACATATGACAAAAACTTGCAGGTAATACTATCAAATCAATCACGAATCCCACATAAGCCTTAAAAGAAAGATGCATGTGTAACAGTAGTAATTTATCATTTCTAAGATTGTTTTAAATCGACAGTTCTTGAGCGAAGTTATGAAGTTTAAAAAGTCGATTTGCAGCATGTCACTCAAAAAGCAGTGCGTAAAAATTTGATTAAAAAACACCTATTTAAAAACAAAAACAAACGAAAAAAAATTCATGCGCAAAAAAAAGATTTTTTTTCTAGAAGAGACTCGGAGAAATAAACTAGAAACTAATAGAAAAAAACATGAGTTAAACAAGCCGACAGAATTAAGGCAGACACACAATAAGCTGAAAAAAAATCCGAAACTTGTTCGGAGAGAAAAAACATATGACAAAAACTTGCAGGTAATACTATCAAATCAATCACGAATCCCACATAAGCCTTAAAAGAAAGATGCATGTGTAACAGTAGTAATTTATCATTTCTAAGATTGTTTTAAATCGACAGTTCTTGAGCGAAGTTATGAAGTTTAAAAAGTCGATTTCATCTTCCGCTTTCCAATTTGGTTCTGATAAATTTTCATACCAGTTGAATGTTTGGCTGAATGGGTTTTATTATAATATACCATTAGAAACTTTCTTCTAATTGTTGCCAGAATTTGCACGGTAAAACATCCGGAACCACTTAATAATCGAACCAAACTAAGTTAAATTAAGTTAATCAGTATTCACAAAACATTAGAGAGAAAATTAGGTTTTTTAATTCTGAGTATTGAAACCAAGGTTTGTTTTGTAATTACAAGTGGCATCTAATAGTTGTGTCTCATCAGAGTTTGCTTAAAAAATAAACAATACTAAACCACCACCAAATTTTGAAAACTCAAAAAAAAATTAATGACTGCTCGTATCAAGGCAGACTCCTACGTATTCGGACTGCATTTTTGAAGTATCTGAAGTTGTTAATGGTTAAATGAACGTTCAAACTTAAGAAAATCATATATTTTTTTCATAACTTCGCCCATACGAATCGACAGGTAAGAATGGTTAAATGAACGGTCAAACTTAAAGAAAACTTTTTTAACTACATCTTCGCCCATACGAATCGCCAAGTAAAGAAGTGTTTTTTTAGCTTTAATACTTCTTACTTGCATGTAATACTATCAAAGCAATCACGAATCCTACATAAGCGTTAAAAGAAAGATGCATGTGTTACAGTAGTAATTTATCATTTCTACGATTGTTTTGAATCGACAGTTCTTGAGCGAAATTATGAAGTTATTTAAGGGGAAAAAGTCGATTTGATCTTCCGCTTTTCAATTTGGTTCTGATAAATTTTCATATTAGTTAAATGTTTGGTTGAATGGGCTTTATTATACTATACCATTAGAAATTTTCTTCTAATTGTGCTGCCAGAATTTGCACGGGAAAACATCCGCACCACTTAATAATCCAACCAAACTAAGTTAAATTAAGTTAATCAGTATTGACAAAACATTATAGAGAAAATTAGGTTTTTTAATTCTGAGTATTGAAACCAAGGTTTGTTTTGTAATTACAAGTGGCATCTAATAGTTGTGTCTCATCAGAGTTTGCTTAAATAATAAACAAAACTAAACCACCACCAAATTTTCGGAATAAAAACTCAAAAAAAAATTAATGGCTGCTCGTATCAGGGCAGACTCCTACGTATTCTGACTGCATTTTGAAGTATCTGAAGTTGTTAATGGTTAAATGAACGTTCAAACTTAAGAAAATCATATATATTTTTTCATAACTTCGCCCATACGAATCGACAAGTAAGAATGGTTAAATGAAGGGTCAAACTTAAAGAAAACTATTTTAACTACATCTTTGCCCATACGAATCGACAAGTAAAGAAGTGATTTTTTAGCTTTATTACTTCTTACTTGCTCACCGCAGTAAGTTAGTCGGAGCAGCAAAAAAACTTTTTTGGGATCACCTAAATTGCATGAAAAACAATCCTTCCTCGGATAGAATTTTTTCCACTCTTTGATAGTGGTCCAAATTAACACTTAAAACCTATTATTCCTTAGACATGAGCGCAAAATTCTGATTTTTGATTTTCTACATCATTTTTCCAAATGGAGAAAAGGTCCCTTTACGAGCTTTGATTGAGGCATTCAGAATCTATACACCGAGGCTTAACAGAGCTTCGCACCACTTGCCATACGACACAAAAATATCATGACAAACAAGCAAACTTGAGACGAAAGCCACCATTCGAAAAAACGTTGAAAGTTTTTGAAAATGTTGAGAAAAGCTAAATCTAACAAATTTTTCACATCTTTGACTTGAAGGTTTACTTTAAAAAAAGAGAGAAATAAGACAATTGAAAGTTATATTTGCATCGAAACAAAGCGGAAGTGATAATAAAGCCGACAATTTTTGAGCAGACAGCCATTGGGACAAAAAAAATATTGAATGAGCCCATCAAAAGGATAGCAAAATTGTTTCGCTCATCCAGCGATGCAATAAGCGGATTCCACTAAGCCGATTAGTTAGATACACTGAAAATAACTTTTGAGCTGAGTAAACAAAAAAACAACAAGAAAGAATTGATAACGCTTGCTAATAACGTAATAATTCTGTGAGCATTAAGAATCGGAGCAAAAAACATTGTTTACTCAAGTACCTCAACAAATGGGGCTTTGAAAATGGTATTTAAAAATTTAAAAGAAAACGGAACCTTTAAAAGGAGTACGTGCTGCGGAAACTAAGCCAACAAAAATAAACAGACGGACGATAGCCCGAAAAAGTACAAAGCTTCTAAATTTAAAAAAAAGATCCGACCGGATTCGAACTACAACCCCTTGTCATCTCAAGCAGGTCTGTTACCTCTACGCCATCAGAGCTAAAATATTTATTGGTTTTGAATTTATCACGTAGCAAGATGAATCACGCAAACTTTTGTGAACAAAGTTGTTTACGAGAAAAATCTTGTAAACAGTTGCAATACCCTTGCTTATCGTTATCGCAACGGTAAAGATATTAAAAGATAATTTTGGTAAAAGAAACAATGACCCAATTACTAATACTTATCGTACAAAATGCTCAATCGATAAATAGTCTAACCAAGGAGTCAATTTTTACAAAAACCAAAAGTTTATCATAAAAAATGAACGCTCATTTGTGAAGGTTTTCTCAAAAGTTTCCTTCAGGTAAAAAAAATTAACAATGAGCAAAATCATAAATCACACATTAAATTGAAATAAAACTAATAGATTTTTTAGTACAAGGTGCAAAATCACTTTTAAAGATCACATAGCCAACAGACAGTTGGAAAAATGGTGTCAATGAACTTGAAGATAAAAAATGTTTTTTTTTTAAACTGTCATCTTTCGAGTTTCAAACATTATAGTACTTAAAAACTCTTTGAATTTCATGAATATTTGATGACATAGAGGCAAAGTTTCGCTTCGCAAACACCAGCAAAAACACGTCAGAAAGCAGCTCTATAAAAAGCAAAAAAGAAAAAGAAATAAGACTCGAATTAGCAAAATTCGGCTACGTCAGAGATTCGAAAATCGAACCTGCGATCTAGAGATTATGAGTTACTCACGCTAAACAATTAACAAATTTTGGTACAAATAGTCCAACGGGATAAAGCTGAGTCAAACTAAAAAAAATTCATTCAGCTTAGAAATCTAAAAAAGAAAATCTACTTTGGAAGTCATTCGTATTTTATCAAGGCAAAACAGGAGAACATTTTCACATACGAACAAGGATAGCCAAATACTCTGCAAGTAGCAAAGAATGTTCCAACCAGTCTCAAAAAAAAATTCCAATTAGTGTAGTTTTTTCTGCTTGGTGTGATAAAGGAATCTGAGCTAAAAAGTAGAGCTTAGACAATTTCGTCAGTCAAGTAAAATATGCAAATTGGAAAACAATTTTGAAGACAAAAACAAGAAAAACAAGTTTTTGATTCCTAAAATGAAGCTAAAAACCCCAAAAACTAACTTCATCAGAGTAAAACTAGATTTTCAAAGCTTAAATTAAGCATAAATAAGCTAATGTAAGCCTGCTCACTCGCTCGAAATCAGACGAAAAATCAAAAATTTCAAACCGGTTTTTCTCGACACCGGGAAAACTTTTATGATTCCTTGATGTCGTTCGAATCACGACTGAAAGGGCTTTTATATGATATGTCACTCAACCCAGTCCGATCATTTTTTGTGGTACCTGATTTTGCGTGGAAAGCAAAAAGAAGAAAAAAACTAAAACACACCCGAATGCAAAGTTCCTCCCCAATTTGAGGCAAAACAGGAGAACCTTTTCACATACGAACAAGGATAGCCAAATACTCTGCAAGTAGCAAAGAATGTTCCTACCAGTCTCAAAAAAAAATCCAATTAGTGTAGTTTTTTCTGCTTGGTGTGATAAAGGAATCTGAGCTAAAAAGTAGAGCTTAGACAATTTCGTCAGTCAAGTAAAATATGCAAATTGGAAAACAATTTTGAAGACAAAAACAAGAAAAACAAGTTTTTGATTCCTAAAATGAAGCTAAAAACTCCAAAAACTAACTTCATCAGAGTAAAACTAGATTTTCAAAGCTTAAATTAAGCATAAATAAGCTAATGTAAGCCTGCTCACTCGCTCGAAATCAGACGAAAAATCAAAAATTTCAAACCGGTTTTTCTCGACACCGGGAAAACTTTTATGATTCCTTGATGTCGTTCGAATCACGACTGAAAGGGCTTTTATATGATATGTCACTCAACCCAGTCCGATCATTTTTTGTGGTACCTGATTTTGCGTGGAAAGCAAAAAGAAGAAAAAAACTAAAACACACCCGAATGCAAAGTTCCTCCCCAATTTGAATGGTCAAACAATTAAAAAAATCGCGCTCATAAGACATGCTAAATCTTGTTTAAAACATAAACTATAAAACCATAAGTTAATGTATACTTGCAAAAACCTTTGATATATAGAAGAAAAAATACAATCATCGCATCATCTCCTTTTCAAAAATAGTGTGGTATTCTTCATTCAAATCAAATTTTAGCACTGTTTTGTTGGGCATATTTACAACCATTCCAGGATTAAGTCCAAAAAAAATTTGGCGGGGGTTTTTCGCCACGTTACCGAAAGATGGTCTCGAGGTGCCGTCAAACCCGAATTTCTTCCCAAGGCGGACTCTTGCATCCAGTAGTTCTTTTTCGTTACATAAGTAACCTCTGACCTCTGGATTCGTGTAATAATTTATCAGAGACTTGGGAGGTGCAAGGCGAGGAGGTATAGGTGAACCAGATGAAAAAAAATCAGAAGGCGGGCGTAGACATCGTAATGCATTCGAGTCATAGTAAGAAGTAATGAGACATCCGCCTACTCTTTCGATGGCAGCAATTATTTGCTCACTTGCACCGGACTCTACGTGCTGCACTTCGATGAAAACTTTACTTCTAAAATTTTCGACTCCATCGAGAGTAAGCTGAAAACCGTCTACAGGATTGACATTTTTGAAAATATTTAGCGACATTATTTTACCAAAATCTATAGGTTTACTAGGGTCAATAACGTTCATATCAACTAAATTCTGAAGGCAGAACAAGGAAATTGGATAGTATTCGTTTCGGTCATCTTGATACTTGTAATACGGATACTTCGGAGTTCTTATGTTCAGCGGAGTCCGACCTTTAACATGCCCTAATGGTGGAAAATTACTCCGCTTCAGCCTATCTCCTCTGCCATAGTTCGGTCTCTGTGCTTTTTTTATCTTCATTTCTGGAATTGCTTCAAGACACTGAACTGTAATTCGGGGACTATCTCGGATGAGAGATAGTGCTCTTTCAGACACGCTTTTTAGCGAGTGCATTTTTTCTGAAGAAATTAACACTCAGTCAAATAGTGCAGAAATATCCCAACTAGAAACAACTAATTCACATGTAGCTTCCTCAGATGTAAAAATACAGAAAGGTGGTTTGTTTTATTAACGAGTACTCCCTGAATTATGGTTTGATCCCTTGAAACTTCAACAGCAAACGACCTCTTTTTTCTGGAATTTCAATTTGCCATGATAGGTAATTACTATTCTGTGTTGCCAAGAGCAAAGCGCTACTTGAGTTCGAATAATTTACTTTAGAAAATACTGGTTTAGCCTAATTGTTGTGATAAATATAAGAAATTTAAAATGTTATTTCAAACGTTTTCGCACATTATGTGCATCATCAGGATTAAAATTTTTTACAATATTTACAAAACGATCAAAGATCTGAAAAATGAGAAACATGTCTTAAAAGGCTCTAAAACTTTTTAATCAATCAAATTTAAACAACTGTACTTTCATAATATAATTACGTAATCATGAATAACATTTTCCTATAATTTCTGAGATTTTTTAGTTTTTGTTCTTTCATGGTTATAAAATTTTGATTTGGGAATATTTTTGATTCTGACATGTCAGTTTTTTATTTTTTAGCCATGTTATACATAGACTATAAATTTAGTGTTAATTCCCGGCTCCTGAATTCATCGCGTGTGTTGATCTTTGGCCTCTCCCTCCAAATATGCAATCCTCTTGTGTCAGTAGCTTATGAGTGTTAACTGTTTGGTCTATAATCTCTGACTTCAGCTCAGCAGTACCGCCTACCTCCTTATTACATTCTAACACGTGTTGCCTTACTGGGAGTCTCCTTTGCGGTGTTCATCGACCCTCGTGGCTAAATGTCGGACTGTCTGGCCGACATAGGTGGAGTTACATCCACTACATGTAAGCTTGTACACCACTTTGGATCTCGGTTCACGAGCAAAGGGAGTTTTGAGGGATGGTAAGCATGTTTTCAATTCTCTTGTTGTAAAAATTATTTGTGCCCCGATTATAAGCCTGAATTCATCGCGTGTGTTGATCTTCGGCCTCTCCCTCCAAATATGCAATCCTCTTGTGTCAGTAGCTTATGAGTGTTAACTGTTTGGTCTATAATCTCTGACTTCAGCTCAGCAGTACCGCCTACCTCCTTATTACATTCTAACACGTGTTGCCTTACTGGGAGTCTCCTTTGCGGTGTTCATCGACCCTCGTGGCTAAATGTCGGACTGTCTGACCGACATAGGTGGAGTTACATCCACTACATGTAAGCTTGTACACCACTTTGGATCTCGGTTCACGAGCAAAGGGAGTTTTGAGGGATGGTAAGCATGTTTTCAATTCTCTTGTTGTAAAAATTATTTGTGCCCCGATTATAAGCCTGAATTCATCGCGTGTGTTGATCTTCGGCCTCTCCCTCCAAATATGCAATCCTCTTGTGTCAGTAGCTTATGAGTGTTAACTGTTTGGTCTATAATCTCTGACTTCAGCTCAGCAGTACCGCCTACCTCCTTATTACATTCTAACACGTGTTGCCTTACTGGGAGTCTCCTTTGCGGTGTTCATCGACCCTCGTGGCTAAATGTCGGACTGTCTGGCCGACATAGGTGGAGTTACATCCACTACATGTAAGCTTGTACACCACTTTGGATCTCGGTTCACGAGCAAAGGGAGTTTTGAGGGATGGTAAGCATGTTTTCAATTCTCTTGTTGTAAAAATTATTTGTGCCCCGAATATAAGCCGAACCTTTGCACATAACAGTTGAGATGGATTGTCTCGATATTGCACTGTAAGAAGGGGTGGTGAGTCTTTCAACCATTTATCATTTCTCGATTCTGATGCCTTCACCTCTAATTTTTTCCCCCTCAATCAGGGATGTCGAATACTCGGATTTTTTGATATTCGTTATTCGCCGCGGCCCAACTATTCGATATTCGACTTCGGCCGAATAGTGCCCTTACTATTCGGATTCGGCTTCGGCCAAATGTTACTACTCGAACAACTATTCGGATATTTGGTTATTTTCCCAAAAAACTTAGCATAAAAGTTTGATACAACAAATTCTATAAAAAGTATTGAACATAGCATTTTTCAAGTAGAATTGGCTGGGACTTGCGTAATAATGTAAAAATCGCGGGAGTGAGTAAATGTTAAAAATCAGTCACAACTCACAACCCAGTTTTTCGAGCTAAATCGACTGAGATTGCTAAAAACTGTTAAAAATCAGTGACAACCCAGTTTTTCGAGCTAAAGGAGTGACACTATTTAAAAAAGAGACCGTAATTTCAAAACAAGTTTGCTAATGAATCACAGTCACTATTTAATGCGTTTAGTTGCTCTTCGTCAAAGTTTTCAGTCTCGTTTCCGACATTGCATATAAACTGCTTGACAATCAGGTTAATAACATGAGCCAAACATGGGAATGTAAATACATTGGCAATGCGGCCAGCTAATTGAACATCCGACCCACAGTCGCTAATAAATAAGGAAATGTCTCTTAATTGTAGACCAAAACGACTTAGCGTTTTTTTCAGATTGATGAGTATTTCTTCGGCCCCACAGAAACCAGTATGATAAATCAAACCCAAGCAAACGCTTTCTCCGCCAACATACAAATATACTCCAATTGAACTCTAGCCCGCTTGAAAGGAATTACAGTTTGGTCCGATGCAATGACAGTTTGGACCGTTTTGCTATCACACACTTGCGTGTGTTTAGTCATCGAAGTCGTTGACGCCCCAATACTCTTAATCAAAACTTTGCATTTAATGCACTTTCTTCCTTCCGTTTTTCTACCACCTCGATATTCCACAAGAAACTTTTCATGCCATTTTGCCACTCCTTTTTCTTTTCTATACTCGCACTCGGCAGCGACATCAGACTCTTCTACATTAGCCATCTTAAAAAAAACAGAAAAATATTGTGAAACAAAACAGTAAACCAATATTCGGAATATTCGGGTTTTTTAGCAGTGGACCCTGGATTATTCGGTATTCGGCAAAAAAAAAAAATATTCGGATTCGATATTCGGATTTCAAAATTTTAATATTCGGATTCGGCTTCGAAGTGCCGAATACTCGGTATTCGGGTCGAATACTCGGATTCGAATCGATATCCCTGCCCTCAATAATCTTGTTAAGCGTTTCAAACACTACCCTGTCAGACCAAATTTTCAGATTTGATTTTCAATCCATTGCTTCCGATTTTTTCCCCAATGTCTGGTCAAAATCTTCCCATGTTGAGGTACTTCTGAAAATTCTATGAACCGTCCCTTCATTAACGTTTCTTTTGTAGTGCAAAGGTGCGCAGCCTCTGAAATTTAGAATGATGCCGGTATCAGTGGGTTTTTGGTACCAAACACATTTGAACTTTTTTGCTGAATCCACGTTGATATTTATGTCCAAAAAGGCCAAATAACCGTTACTATCAAGTTCTTCTATGGTGAACTGCAAGTTTGGATGCAACTTATTGGCAGCCTCGAGAACTACCCCAGGATCGCCCTTGACCATTCTAAGTATGTCGTCCACATATCTTAGAAAAACTTTAACACCATTCACGATCTGCTTCCTGTTGTTTTCTGCAAGTCATGCAATAACATACTGTTTCAGCGATGTCTGCATATTCAGATTCCGATATGTTACCACACCCTAAGTGGTACCAGTTCAAATAAGCTTCGCATTCTATCCCTTTTGTCCGATATGCCACCTTTTTCTGACATCTAGGGCGTACTTCCTTGTTACACTCACTTAGCACAATCAATTTTGTTACTTCTTTCTTTAATGCAGGTTCGTATTCTTTGAGCCACAAATTGGCAAATATTACTGCAATGGAGGCGCCCTATGCTAAACCATCTTTTTCTACATACCAAAAACCATTGCATTTAAAGTGTACCCTACTCACTGCCAAGTTCAGTAGTTTTTTCTTGCGAGATGTTTCCGGAGGGTTGACTTGCTCATATAATCTCCTCAGGGCTATTTCAACCGCTTCCTTGAGCGTGAGATTACTGTACAAACTCTGCGAGATGTTTCCGGAGGGTTGACTTGCTCATATAATCTCCTCAGGGCTATTTCAACCGCTTCCTTGAGCGGGAGATTAGTGTACAAAGATCTCCCTGGCCATTTGAGTGTTCGTTTCTATGTTTGCCCCCTCATTTTCATCAAAGTACTTTGCCAATATTTTATTTAGGTTGTCATATGAGCTACCAGGTAAAGAAAGGACGGTACGAAGTGGTGTGCCTTGTTTGTGTACTTTTGCTAATCCATACAGCCTAGCCGGCTGCGCTCCCGTTGATCTAAACCTAGTGTACAGCGCTTCGCTAATCCTGACCTTCTTTTTCATGGCGAGTAATTCTTTGCTTATGTCCTTTTCAATTTTCATAATCACGCTGTCTGTCAGATTCTTCCTCTCACTAAATTGTTCTGCCTGTAATAAATCTTTCAGTTTTTTCTTATATGTCTCCTTTTTCATTACACAAAAACTCACCCCCTTATCAAACGGCACTGCCAGAAGACCGTTGTCCTTCAAATATTTTCTGGCTTTTTCAACATCTTTGTCAGAGGGGGTCTGTTTCACGTTCTTACCATATCTCTTTGCAGCTGCTTCAATCTCACATGATTTTTCTCCGGGTATTCTATTTAACTTCAGTTCAGACAAAAAACTATCAATGTCAGCAAGGAAGTGAATTTCATTGAATTTGTCTCGTACCGGATGTCTTGGTCAAAACTTAAGGCTTCCCGCACCCAAAGCGGCAAAATCAGTTCATCTAAAATTCTAACTGACCTTTCAACCAGTTTTTTAATAGTCTATCCTGTCTTTTCGAAAGTTTTTCAAGATTTCTCTTGTGTCGGCTTATCAGGTTATTGACACTACACCTTGCTTGTGGGTTCAGATAGAATATTACCGAAGGCCACCACTTCTCATCTATACCCCTTCTCACTACCTCTCTTGCTTTTACTAGGTTACCCGATGCCTTGGCCCTATCCGCATTTGCCTGGCTTATCTCAGATCTCAAGAGTCTCAGTTGGAAGCTGTGCTCCGCTTGATCCGAAAAAACACCGTTATCAGGCACGCGAAACCGTAAAAAATCTGGGACATATTAAATCGCGGCTAAAAGTTATTAAATAGTTTCATGTAATATGATACGCTCATAATGGTACGCTTGTAAGAAGAAGGCTCGGTACGGGATTATAGAGACAAGCTGGTCAAGCCGCCATACTACCGCTCTACCCGGATATCCCCGCCGGAACCTCCACCCTTAAAAAACCAGGATGTAATCGCTTTCATTTCTTTTTTGTTATTTTCTTTTTAAATCCATTTCTCTACAATCCATTTTACAATCTAGACTTTCTCTTGTTTTGCGTCTTTTGTACCCTGTTTAGTGAATGTACGTGCCAAAATACAGGCCGAAGTGGCTACCCAAAAGAAGAAGGAAACTGGTAATAGGAACCTCAAGGAACAAGTACTGCAGCCCCAAAGATGTCGGAGCCACGGTTCACTCGTACAGAGGTGCAAAGCTAGCCGTGTAATATTCGCCCGGAAGTACATATAGACGGAAAATAAAGCTAGGTTCTGAAACGACTGGCTAGCGTCTAAACACAGCTCTACATGCTTTTCACCGTCTTTGCCAAAGCAAGTTCTTTCGGTGGTTTTCCTAACATTGGGTCGACAAAAACGTTACTGCCTCTGACTTCGGTCAAAACACTCAAATTAACTTAATTATATGCAAGAATTGTGAGCTCATGGCTAGGTTTCAGTATTCCAAGACCACTAATTCACATGTAGTTTCCTCAGATGTAAAAATACGGAAAGATGGTTTGTTTTATTCACGAGTACTCCCTGAATTATGGTTTGATCCCTTAAAACTTCAACAGCAAACAACCTCTTTTTTCTGGAATTTCATTTTGCCCTGATAGATAATTACTATTCTGTGTTGCCAAGAGCAAAGCGCTACTTGAGTTTGAAAAATTTACTTTAGAAAATACTGGTTTAGCCTAATTGTTGTGATAAATATAAGAAAATTAAAATGTTATTTCTAACGTTTTCGCACTTTTTGTGCATCATAGGGTTTAAAATTTTTTTACAATTTTTACAAAACGATCAAAGATCTGAAAAATGAAAACCATGTCTTAAAAGGCTCTAAAACTTTTTAATCAATCAAATTTAAACAACTGTACTTACATAATATAATAATGTAATCATGAATAACATTTTCTTGTAATTTCTGAGATTTTTTAGTTTTTTGTTCTTTCATGATTATAAATATTCGATTTGGGAATATTTTGATTCTGACATGTCAGTTTTTTATTTTTTAGCCATGTTATACATAGACTATAATTTTAGTGTTAAATCCCGGCTCCTGAATTCATCGCGTGTGTTGATTTTCGGCCTCTCCCTCCCAATATGCAAGCCTCTTGTGTCAGTAGCTTATGAGTGTTTGCTGTTTGGTCTATAAGCTCTGACTTCAGCTCAGCAGTACCGCCTACCTCCTTATTACATTCTAACAAGTGTTGCCCTACTGGGGAGTTCCCTTTGCGGTGTTCATCGACCATCGTGACTAAATGTCGGACTGTCTGGCCGACATAGGTGGAGTTACATCCACTACATGAGAGCCTGTACACCACTTTGGATCTCAGTTCACGAGCAAAGGGAGTTTTGAGGGATGGTAAGCATGTTTTCAATTTTCTTGTTGTAAAAATTATTTGTGCCCCGAATATTAGCCGAACCTTTGCAGATAACAGTTGAGATGGATTGGCTCGATATTGCACTGTAACAAGGGGTGGTGAGTCTTTCAACCATTTATCATTTCTCGGTTCTGATGCCTTCACCTCTAAATTTTTCTTTCCCTCAATGATCTTGTTAAGAGTTTCAACAACTACCCTGTCAGACCAAACTTTCGAATTTGATTTTCAATCCATTGCTTCAGATTTTTTTCCCAATGCCTGGTCAAAATCTTCCCATGTTGAGGTACTTATGAAAATTCTATGAACCGTCCCTTCAATAACGTTTCTTTGGTACTGCAAAGGTGCGCAGCCTCTGAAATTAGAATGATGCCGGTATCAGTGGGTTTTTGGTACCAACCACATGTGACGTTTTTTGCTGAATCCACGTTGACATTTAAGTCCAAAAAGGCCAAATTACCGTTACTATCAAATTCTTCTATGGTGAACTGCAAGTATGGATGCAACTTATTGGCAGCCTCGAGAACTACCCCAGGATCGCCCCTGACCATTCTAACTATGTCGTCCACATAGCTTAGAAAAACTTTAACACCATTCACAGTCCGATCTGCTTCCTGTTGTTTTTTGCAAGTCATGCAATACCATACTGTTTCAGCGATGTCTGCGTATTCGGATTCCGATATGTTACCACACCCTAAGTGGTACCAGTTCAAACAAGCTTCGCATTCTACCCTTTTTGTCCGATATTTCACCTTTTTCTGACATCTAGGGCACACTTCCTTGTTACACTCACTTAGCACAATCAATTTTGGTACTTCTTTCTTTAATGCGGGTTCGTATTCTTTGAGCCACAAATTGGCAAATATTACTGCAAGGGAGGCGCCCATTGCTAAACCATCTTTTTGTACATACCACAAACCATTGCATTTAAAGTGTACCTTACTCACTGCCAATTTCAGTAGTTTTTTCATAGTCTTGCGAGATGTTTCCGGAGGGTTGACTTGCTCATATAATCTCCTCAGGGCTTTTTCAACCGCTTCCTTGAGCGGGACATTAGTTTACAAATTCTTTACATCAAGGGATATTATACTCTCGTCAGAGTCCAAGTCAGTTTTCTCCGAGATCTCCCTGGTCATTTGAGTGTTCGTTTCTATGTTTGCCCCTCAATTTCATCAAAATACTTTGCCAATGTTTTATTTAGGTTGTCATATGAGCTACCAGGTGAAGAAAGGACGGTACGAAGTGGTGTGCCTTGTTTGTGTACTTTGGCTAATCCATACAGCGTAGCCGGCTGCGCTCCCGTTGATCTCAACCTAGTGTACAGCGCTTCGCTAATCCTGACCTTCTTTTTCATGGCGAGTAATTCTTTGCTTATGTCTTTTTCAATTTTCATAATCACGCTGTCTGTCAGATTCTTCCTCTCACCAAATTGATCTGCCTGTAATAAATCTTTCAATTTTTTCTCATATGTCGCCTTTTTCATTACACAAATACCCACCCCCTTATCAAACGGCACTGCCAAAAGACCGTTTAACTTCATATACTTGCTGGTTTTTTCAACATCTTTGTCAGAGGGGGTCTGTTTCACGTTCTTATCATATCTCTTCGCAGCTGCTTCAATCTCACATGATTTTTCTCCGGGTATTCTATTTAACTTCAGTTCAGACAAAACTATCAATGTCAGCAAGGAAGTGAATTTCATTGAATTTGCCTCGTACCGGATGTTTTGGTCAAAACTTAAGGCTTCCCGCACCCAAAGCGGCAAAATCACTTCATCTAAAATTCTAACTGACCTTTCAACCAGTTTTTTAATAGTCTATCCTGTCTTTCCGAAAGTTTTTCAAGCTTTCTCTTGTGTCGGCTTATCAGGTTATTGACACTACACCTTGCTTGTCGGTTCAGATAGAATATTACCGAAGGCCACCACTTCTCATCTATACCCCTTCTCACTACCTCTCTTGCTTTTACTAGGTTACCCGATGCCTTGGCCCTATCCGCATTTGCCTGGCTTATCTCAGATCTCACGAGTCTCAGTTGGAAGCTGTGCACCGCTTGATCCGAAAAAACACCGTTATCAGGCACGCGAAATCGTAAAAAATCTGGGACATATTAAAAAGTTATTAAATAGTTTCATGTGATATGATACGCTCATAATGGTACGCTTGTAAGAAGAAGGCCCGGTACTGGATTGTACAGACAAGCTGGTCAAGCTGCGATACTACCCATCTACCTGGACATCCCCGCCGGAACTTCCACCCTTAAAAAACCAGGATGTAATCGCTTTCATTTCTTTTTTGTTATTTGTTTTTAAAATCCATTTCTCTACAATCCGTTTTACAATCTATTCTTTCTCTTGTTTTGCGTCTTTTGTACCCTGTGTAGTGAATGTACGTGCCGAAGTACAGGCCGAAGTGGCTACCCAAAAGAAGAAGGAAACTGGTAATAGGAACCTCAAGGACCAAGTACTGCAGTTCCAAAGATGTCGGAGCCACGGTTCACTCGTACAGAGGTGCAAAGCTAGCCGTGTAACATTCGCCCGGAAGTACATATCGACGGAAAATAAAGCTAGGTTCTGAAACGACTGGCTAGCGTCTAAACACAGCTCTACATGCTTTTCACCGTCTTTGCCCAAGCCAGTTCTTTTGGTGGTTTTCCTAACATTGGGTCGACAAAAACGTTACTGCCTCTGGCTTCGGTCAAAACACTCAAATTAACTTAATTATATGCAGGAATAGTGAGCTCATGGCTGGGTCTCAGTATCCCCAGACCACTAATTTACATGTAGCTTCCTCAGATGTAAAAATACAGAAAGGTGGTTTGTTTTATTCACGAGTACTCCCTTAATTATGGTTTGATCCCCTAAAACTTCAACAGCAAACGACCTCTTTTTTCCGAAATTTCAATTTGCCCTGATAGGTAATTAATATTCTATGTTGCCAAGAGCTCGAAAAATTTACTTTATAAAGTACTGGTTTAGCCTAATTGTTGTGATAAATATAAAAAATTTAAAATGTTATTTCAAACGTTTTCGCACATTTTGTGCATCATCAGGATTAAAATTTGTTATAATATTTATAAAACGATCAAATATCCGAAAAATCAAATTTAAACAACTGTACTTACATAATATAATTACGTAATCATGAATAACACTTTCCTGTAAATTTCTGAGATTTTTTAGCTTTGTTCTTTCATGGTTATAAAATTTCGATTTGGGAAAATGTTTGATTCTGACATGTCAGTTTTTTATTTTTTAGCCATGTTATACATAGACTATAAATTTAGTGTTAAATCCCGGCTCCTGAATTCATCGCGTGTGTTGATCTTCGGCCTCTCGCTCCAAATGTGCAAGCCTCTTGTGTCAGTAGCTAATGAGTGTTTGCTGTTTGGTCTATAAGCTCTGACTTCAGCTCAGCAGTACCGCCTACCTCCTTATTACATTCTAACAAGTGTTGCCCTACTAGGGAGTCCCCTTTGCGGTGTTCATCGACCCTCGTGGCTAAATATCGGACTGTCTGGCCGACATAGGCGGAGTTACAACCACTACATGTAAGCTTGTACACCACTTTGGATCTCAGTTCACGAGCAAAGGGAGTTTTGAGGGATGGTAAGCATGTTTTCAATTTTCTTGTTGTAAAAATTATTTGTGCCCTGAATATTAGCCGAACCTTTGAAGATAACAGTTGAGATGGATTGGCTCGATAATGCACTGTAGGAAGGGGTGGTGAGTCTTTCAACCATTTATCATATCTCGGTTCTGATGCCTTCACCTCTAAATTTTTCTTTACCTCAATGATCTTGTTAAGAGTTTCAAACACTACCCTGTCAGACCAAATTTTGGGATTTGATTTTCAATCCATTGCTTCCAATTTTTTTCCCAATGCCTGGTCAAAATCTTCCCATGTTGAGGTACTTCTGAAAATTCTATGAACTGTCCCTTCAATAACGTTTCTTTTGTACTGCAAAGGTGCGCAGCCTCTGAAATTTAGAATGATGCCGGTATCAGTGGGTTTTTGGTACCAACCACTTGTGACCTTTTTTGCTGAATCCACGTTGACATTTAAGTCCAAAAAGGCCAAATTACCGTTACTATCAAGTTCTTCTATGGTGAACTGCAAGTATGGATGCAACTTATTGGCAGCCTCGAGAACTACCCCAGGATCGCCCCTGACCATTCTAACTATGTCGTCCACATAGCTTAGAAAAACTTTAACACCATTCACAGTCCGATCTGCTTCCTGTTGTTTTTTGCAAGTCATGCAATACCATACTGTTTCAGCGATGTCTGCGTATTCGGATTCCGATATGTTACCACACCCTAAGTGGTACCAGTTCAAACAAGCTTCGCATTCTACCCTTTTTGTCCGATATTTCACCTTTTTCTGACATCTAGGGCACACTTCCTTGTTACACTCACTTAGCACAATCAATTTTGGTACTTCTTTCTTTAATGCGGGTTCGTATTCTTTGAGCCACAAATTGGCAAATATTACTGCAAGGGAGGCGCCCATTGCTAAACCATCTTTTTGTACATACCACAAACCATTGCATTTAAAGTGTACCTTACTCACTGCCAATTTCAGTAGTTTTTTCATAGTCTTGCGAGATGTTTCCGGAGGGTTGACTTGCACATATAATCTCCTCAGGGCTTTTTCAACCGCTTCCTTGAGCGGGACATTAGTTTACAAATTCTTTACATCAAGGGATATTATACTCTCGTCAGAGTCCAAGTCAGTTTTCTCCGAGATCTCCCTGGTCATTTGAGTGTTCGTTTCTATGTTTGCCCCTCAATTTCATCAAAATACTTTGCCAATGTTTTATTTAGGTTGTCATATGAGCTACCAGGTGAAGAAAGGACGGTACGAAGTGGTGTGCCTTGTTTGTGTACTTTGGCTAATCCATACAGCGTAGCCGGCTGCGCTCCCGTTGATCTCAACCTAGTGTACAGCGCTTCGCTAATCCTGACCTTCTTTTTCATGGCGAGTAATTCTTTGCTTATGTCTTTTTCAATTTTCATAATCACGCTGTCTGTCAGATTCTTCCTCTCACCAAATTGATCTGCCGGAGGGGGTCTGTTTCAACATCTTTGTCAGAGGGGGTCTGTTTCACGTTCTTATCATATCTCTTTGCAGCTGCTTCAATCTCACATGATTTTTCTCCGGGTATTCTATTTCAATTCAGTTCAGACGAAAAACTATCAATGTCAGCAAGGAAGTGAGTTTCATTGAATTTGTCTCGTACCGGATGTTTTGGTCAAAACTTAAGGCTTCCCGCACCCAAAGCGCCAAAATCACTTCATCTAAAACTCTAGCTGACCTTTCAACCAGTTTTTTAAAAGTCTATCCTGTCTTTCCGAAAGTTTTTCAAGCTTTCTCTTGTGTCGGCTTATCCGGTTATTGACACTACACCTTGCTTGTTGGTTCAGATAGAATATTACCGAAGGCCACCACTTCTCATCTATACCCCTTCTCACTACCTCTCTTGCTTTTACTAGGTTAATCGATGCCTTGGCCCTATCTGCATTTGCCTGGCTTATCTCAGATCTCAAGAGTCTCAGTTGGAAGCTGTGCACCGCTTGATCCGAAAAACACCGTTATCAGGCACGCGAAACCGTAAAAAATCTGGAACATATTAAATCGCGGCTAAAAGTTATTAAATAGTTTCATGTGATATGATACGCTCATAATGGTACGCTTCTAAGAAGAAGGCCCGGTACGGGATTATAGAGACAAGCTGGTCAAGCCGCGATACTCCCCCTCTACCCGGATATCCCCGCCGGAACCTCCACCCTTAAAAAACCAGGATGTAATCGCTTTCATTTCTTTTTTGTTATTTGTTTTTAAAATCCATATCTCTACAATCCATCTATTCTTTCTCTTTTTTTGCGTCTTTTGTACCCTGTTTAGTGAATCTACGTGCCGAACACAGGCCGAAGTGGCTACCCAAAAGAAAAAGGAAACTGGTAAAAGGAACCTCGAGGACCAAGTACTGCAGCCCCAAAGGTGTCGGAGCCACGGTTCACTCGTACAGAGGTGCAAAGCTGGTCGTGTAACATTCGCCCGGAAGTACATATCGACGGGAAAAAAGATAGGTTCTGAAACGACTGGCTTGCGTCTAAACACAGCTCTACATGCTTTTCACCGTCTTTGCCAAAGCCAGTTCTTTCGGTGGTTTTCCTAACATTGGGTCGACAAAAACGTTACTGCCTCTGGCTTCGGTCAAAACACTCAAATTAACTTGATTATATGCAAGAATAGTGAGCTCATGGCTGGGTCTCAGTATCCCCAGACCACTAATTCACAGGTAGTTTCCTCGGATGTAAAAAGACGGAAAGATGGCTTGTTTTATTCACGAGTACTCCCTGAATTATGGTTTGATCCCTTAAAACTTCAACAGCAAACGACCTCTTTTTTCCGGAATTTCAATTTGCCCTGATAGGTAATTACTATTCTGTGTTGCCAAGAGCAAAGCGCTACTTGAGTTTGAAATTGTTTTTTAGAAAATACTGGTTTAGCCTAATTGTTGTGATAAATATAAAAAATTTAAAATATTAATTCAAACGTTTTCGCACATTTTGTGCATCATCAGGATTAAAAATTTTTTACAAAATTTACAAAACGATCAAAGTTCTGAAAAATGAGAAACATGTCTTAAAAGGCTCTAAAACTTTTTAATCAATCAAATTTGAACAACTGTACTTACATAATATAATTACGTAATCATGATTAACATTTTCTTGTAAATTTCTGAGATTTTTTAGTTTTTTGTTCTTTCATGGTTATACATTTTCGATTTGGGAAAATGTTTGATTCTGACATGTCAGTTTTTTTGTTTTTTAGCCATGTTATACATAGACGATAATTTTAGATGTTAATTGAATTCAACTCTGGACATCTCCAGAAAGCTAAAAATTTATAAAATACAGTTTGAGTTCTCCTCCCGAGACCCCTCCGGATTCTGGAATCCGGGGAAATAACGTCCTTATTTCTTTAAGGAAGGCTGGACACGTCGTCCCAACACCCTTCCTCGTTCGTGTGAATTGCTCGGTAACGGTTGAAGCGGCACAATCGTTACAACTCGGAGAGGTTCCTGACAATTTCCAATTCTATCTGTCGTTATTTCTTCGTAGTTGTTTCTACTGCAACTACTGTTGTTCTGTTTTTCCTCAGTTTTTTCTCCATAATGGCCGTTTCAGCATTTCTCAGAAATGTGACTTCACAATTCAAAACTTTAAACATTCAAAAAACCAGAATATTCTGACCTTCACGGTTTGTCTAATCGTTCAAATAACGTTGCTAATCCGTTAAAACCATTAATCTTCCAGGTCAGATGTTCTTTTCTGGTCGATAAAAATTCGAATACGAAATTGCATTTTCGTACATTCTGGTCGAATGTCACATACTCCCCGGACAACCCGGTCAATGTCCTCATTGAGTCTCGTAGTCTTCATCAATTTGGTACAGTGTCATCGAACAGAATTTACAAAATGCACGAAATCACTCTTATCCACGTCATATCGACACACTACAGAATATAAATGGCATCATACTACACTATTATAGCCTTCCAAATTCTTTCACCAATCTGGATTTTCGAGGATATACTTAAGATAAAACATCTTTTTAGACTTCCAATGTCTATGTCCCGACTTAAAATTTTTTCTCCTAGGCTTAAAAGTGTGGGAACGCTGGACAGTCCTGCCAACCCACAAACTAAAACTATCCTACTATGGTTTTTCCCTACGGAAATTTAGTTGTTACTGGTCCTGAATAATAAAACCAAGGAACTCTGTGGTTAGAAGGAACAAGGAAATAATCTCCTTCTTCAAGAGATTACCCAAGCCTTTCATGTCACCACAAAGTGATCAGTTGTCCTAGTTGATTAAAAACAATCATGCAGGCTGCAATATATTAATATATTCTCCACTCAAGCCTTTCTAAATAAATAGTAATTTTCTCTAAAACCACTAACTAAAATCATAATGCAAATTTATTAATGCAACAAATTCTTTAATCTTCAGAACTCAACTAATTGTTTTCTTTTCAGTTTCAATTGCAAACTTAGTTGCTTTGTTTCTCATTTGAGGTTTTTGTCACATACAAAACAATTCTGAGTTTTAACATCTTCTCTTTCGTCGCTTCTATGTTTCTTCCTTTTTTCGTCGTTTAGAAGTTCTAAAACTTCTAAATTCTTCTAACTTTCTTTCTTTTTGCATCTTGTTTTACGGCCATTTGTCAATGTTCCATCTCTTCCTCCTGCGGCATTGACTCCGCACTTTCAGTCTCTGTGTCTTGCAACACGTCGGTAGCTATTCTGACGCTGTTGGAAGCAGTCCTCCAACACTTCTTCTCTTCTACTCATTGTTTACAACAGGGTAGAGGATCAACGTTAGATTCTCTGTTTCGGCAGAAGCTGTTGTGGAGGCACAACTTCACGTTTTTCTCCAAGTCTTCCTTCAACATCTCTTCTTTTCCCTTCCGTAACATTCCCTTATTCTAGAAGTTCTCTTCATGACGGTGGTCACTGCTTTCCGATGAGTTACACAAGCTCGCTTAAAATTTCCTGCTTCAATGTCCAGCTGATACACCCTGCACACTCTGCTGTGTTTCGAGATATGTTTCTTGGCATACTCGTACAACCATGCAGTCATGTTGGCCTAAACCATGGCATCAGTCTTTTTCTGGCCCATATCTTTTTCACTTCCATCGGAATGTTCAAGATTTTGCACAATGTCTCAAAAAGATCTAAATCTTTTAGACAATCCAATTCCTGTAACTGTTCTCTCGTCGGGGTCTCCTGTCTATTGTTTTCCTTTACATGAGCTTCCAGCCATCGTATCGCCATCATAACTCCCACTATCACTATCGTTATGGGCTGTGATTAGTCTGGTAAACCCATGGAGAGCAGCTCTCCACAGTCCCAGATCAACACCAGATTACTACGCCCGGGGTACCACCATGTTTGTAGCAAGCAATGGCAGGGAACTCATCATGTGTTGACATGATGCTACTCCAATTACGTTTTCCCGAAGCTTCCAGTAGTGGTTCCGCTTCCATCATCACTCGGTGGACTTCATCATTCTCATCTACTGCATTGTAAGCCGTGACTGTTGATCCTTTCTGATTCTGTCTTTCAAAGTCACTGACGTTCCCACTGGCGTTTCTCATGAACTTCTTTCCCAGTATCGATTCTAAATCCTCTTTAGTTTTCTCCAGAACTGCTGAGAACATTTTACACAGTAACTCGTAAGATTTTTCTGACATTCTCACTAGTCTTACGCATTTTGGCACTGAGAAGGCTTGATTCACTATCGTTCTCGTACTTTTCACATCCACCGCTACAAAATGCACTGGGTATCTGTTTTTGCACATTGGAGCTAATGTCGATTCCACCAAATATCGCGCTCCCGACGGTCTGCGATAAGTTTCACTGTGCCGGATGTTCATTTCCGCCTCGATCGCTTCCCTCCACTTTCCTATGTGCTTTTGTTCAGTCTGCAAAACTCCTGGAAACACTTCTACACTGATGGCCGTGACCATCTCATGCTTCTGTTCTAGCTTCAATAGTGACTCTAAAAAACCAAACATGCTGTAGAATTCTAGTGCAGTCACTAGATTCACCTCATTTCCTCCATGGCAATCTGCAATCAGTTCCGTTTCTTTTTTCGCCTTCATCACAATGTTTCCAAACAATATCATCAATTGCTTGTGTTGCTTCTCCAGGGTCTTTACGCAATCCAAGACTCCACAGATGTGACCTTTCAGTCCACAGACTTCTGCCAGACAGCTACCAGGTTTGACCCAGTCACATACTCCCCGGACAACCCGGTCAATGTCCTCATTGAGTCTCGTAGTCTTCATCAATATGGTACAGTGTCATCGAACAGAATTTACAAAATGCACGAAATCACTCTTATCCACGTCATATCGACTCACTACAAAATATAAATGGCATCATACTACACTATTATAGCCTTCCAAATTCTTTCACCAATCTGGATTTTCGAGGATATACTTAAGATAAAACATATTTTTAGACTTCCAATGTCTATGTCCCGATTTAAAATTTTTTCTCCTAGGCTTAAAAGTGTGGGAACGCAGGACAGTCCTGCCAATCCAAAACTAAAACTATCCTACTATGGTTTTTCCCTTCGGAAATTTAGTTATTACTGGTCCTGAATATTAAAACCAAGGAACTCTGTGGTTAGAAGGAACAATGAAATAATCTCCCTCTTCAAGAGATTACCCAAGCCTTTCATGTCACCACAAAGTGATCAGTTGTCCTAGTTGATTAAAAACAAACATGCAGGCTGCAATATTTTAATTTATTCTCCACTCAAGCCTTTCTAAATAAATAGTAATTGTCTCTAAAACCACTAACTAAAATCATAATGCAAATTTATAAATGCAACAAATTCTTTAATCTTCAGAACTCAACTAAATGTTTTTTTTCAGTTTCAATTGCAAACTTAGTTGCTTTGTTTCTCATTTGAGGTTTTTGTCACATACAAAACAATTCTGAGTTTTAACATCTTCTCTTTCGTCGCTTCTTTGTTTCTTCCTTTTTTCGTCGTTTAGAAGTTCTAAAACTTCTAAATTCTTCTAATTTTCTTTCTTTTTGCATCTTGTTTTACGGCCATTTGTCAATGTTCCATCTCTTCCTCCTGCGGCATTGACTCCGCACTTTCAGTCTCTCTGTCTTGCAACACGTCGGTAGCTATTCTGACGCTGTTGGGAGCAGTCCTCCAACACTTCTGCTCTTCTACTCATTGTTTACAACAGGGTAGAGGATCAACGTTAGATTCTCTGTTTCGGCAGAAGCTGTTGTGGAGGCACAACGTCACGTTTTGCGCCAAGTCTTCCTTCAACATCTCTTCCTTTTCCCTTCCATAACATTCACTTATTCTAGAAGTTCTCTTCATGGCGGTGGTCACTGCTTTTCGATGAGTTACAAAAGCTCGCTGAAAAGCTCCTGCTCCAATGTCCAGCTGATACACCCTGTACACTCTGCTGTGTTTCGACATATGCTTCTTGGCATACTCATACAACCATGCAGTTATGTTGGCTCTAAACCATGGCATCAGTCTTCTTTTGGCCCATATCTTTTTCACTTCCATCGGAATGTTCAAGATTTTGCACATTGTCTCAAAAAGGTCTAAATCTTTTAGACAATCCAATTCCTGTAACTGTTCTCTCGTCGGGGTCTCTTGTCTATTGTTATCCTTTACATGATCTTCCAGCCATCGTATGGCCATCATAACTCCCACTATCACTATCGTTATGGGCTGTGATGAGTCTGGTAAACCCATGGAGAGCAGCTCTCCACAGTCCCAGATCAACACCAGATTACTACGCCCGGGTACCACCATTTTTGTAGCAAGCAATGGCAGGGGAACTCATCATGTGTTGACATGATGCTCCTCCAATTACGTTTTCCCGAAGCTTCCAGTAGTGGTTCCGCTTCCATCATCACTCGGTGGACTTCATCATTCTCATCTACTGCATTGTAAGCCGTGACTGTTGATCCTTTCTGATTCTGTCTTTCAAAGTCACTGACGTTCCCACTGGCGTTTCCCATGAACTTCTTTCCCAGTATCGATTCTAAATCCTCTTTAGTTTTCTCCAGAACTGCTGAGAACATTTTACACAGTAACTCGTAAGATTTTTCTGACATTCTCACTAGTCTTACGCATTTTGGCACTGAGAAGGCTTGATTCACTATCGTTCTCGTACTTTTCACATCCACCGCTACAAAATGCACTGGGTATCTGTTTTTGCACATTGGAGCTAATGTCGATTCCACCAAATATCGCGCTCCCGACGGTCTGCGATAAGTTTCACTGTGCCGGATGTTCATTTCCGCCTCGATCGCTTCCCTCCACTTTCCTATGTGCTTTTGTTCAGTCTGCAAAACTCCTGGAAACACTTCTACACTGATGGCCGTGACCATCTCATGCTTCTGTTCTAGCTTCAATAGTGACTCTAAAAAACCAAACATGCTGTAGAATTCTAGTGCAGTCACTAGATTCACCTCATTTCCTCCATGGCAATCTGCAATCAGTTCCGTTTCTTTTTTCGCCTTCATCACAATGTTTCCAAACAATATCATCAATTGCTTGTGTTGCTTCTCCAGGGTCTTTACGCAATCCAAGACTCCACAGATGTGACCTTTCAGTCCACAGACTTCTGCCAGACAGCTACCAGGTTTGACCCAGTCACATACTCCCCGGACAACCCGGTCAATGTCCTCATTGAGTCTCGTAGTCTTCATCAATATGGTACAGTGTCATCGAACAGAATTTACAAAATGCACGAAATCACTCTTATCCACGTAATATCGACTCACTACAAAATATAAATGGCATCATACTACACTATTATAGCCTTCCAAATTCTTTCACCAATCTGGATTTTCGAGGATATACTTAAGATAAAACATATTTTTAGACTTCCAATGTCTATGTCCCGATTTAAAATTTTTTCTCCTAGGCTTAAAAAAGTGGGAACGCAGGACAGTCCTGCCAATCCAAAACTAAAACTATCCTACTATGGTTTTTCCCTTCGGAAATTTAGTTATTACTGGTCCTGAATATTAAAACCAAGGAACTCTGTGGTTAGAAGGAACAATGAAATAATCTCCCTCTTCAAGAGATTACCCAAGCCTTTCATGTCACCACAAAGTGATCAGTTGTCCTAGTTGATTAAAAACAAACATGCAGGCTGTAATATTTTAATTTATTCTCCACTCAAGCCCTTCTAAATAAATAGTAATTGTCTCTAAACCACTAACTAAAATCATAATGCAAATTTATAAATGCAACAAATTCTTTAATCTTCAGAACTCAACTAAATGTTTTTTTTTTCAGTTTCAATTGCAAACTTAGTTGCTTTGTTTCTCATTTGAGGTTTTTGTCACATACAAAACAATTCTGAGTTTTAACATCTTCTCTTTCGTCGCTTCTTTGTTTCTTCCTTTTTTCGTCGTTTAGAAGTTCTAAAACTTCTAAATTCTTCTAATTTTCTTTCTTTTTGCATCTTGTTTTACGGCCATTTGTCAATGTTCCATCTCTTCCTCCTGCGGCATTGACTCCGCACTTTCAGTCTCTCTGTCTTGCAACACGTCGTTAGCTATTCTGACGCTGTTGGGAGCAGTCCTCCAACACTTCTGCTCTTCTACTCATTGTTTACAACAGGGTAGAGGATCAACGTTAGATTCTCTGTTTCGGCAGAAGCTGTTGTGGAGGCACAACGTCACGTTTTGCGCCAAGTCTTCCTTCAACATCTCTTCCTTTTCCCTTCCATAACATTCACTTATTCTAGAAGTTCTCTTCATGGCGGTGGTCACTGCTTTTCGATGAGTTACAAAAGCTCGCTGAAAAGCTCCTGCTCCAATGTCCAGCTGATACACCCTGTACACTCTGCTGTGTTTCGACATATGCTTCTTGGCATACTCATACAACCATGCAGTTATGTTGGCTCTAAACCATGGCATCAGTCTTCTTTTGGCCCATATCTTTTTCACTTCCATCGGAATGTTCAAGATTTTGCACATTGTCTCAAAAAGGTCTAAATCTTTTAGACAATCCAATTCCTGTAACTGTTCTCTCGTCGGGGTCTCTTGTCTATTGTTATCCTTTACATGATCTTCCAGCCATCGTATGGCCATCATAACTCCCACTATCACTATCGTTATGGGCTGTGATGAGTCTGGTAAACCCATGGAGAGCAGCTCTCCACAGTCCCAGATCAACACCAGATTACTACGCCCGGGTACCACCATTTTTGTAGCAAGCAATGGCAGGGGAACTCATCATGTGTTGACATGATGCTCCTCCAATTACGTTTTCCCGAAGCTTCCAGTAGTGGTTCAACTTCCATCATCACTCGGTGGACTTCATCATTCTCATCTACTGCATTGTAAGCTGTGACTGTTGATCCTTTCTGATTCTGTCTTTCAAAGTCACTGAAGTTCCCACTGGCGTTTCACATGAACTTCTTTCCCAGTATCGATTCTAAATCCTCTTTAGTTTTCTCTGGAACTGCTGAGAACATTTTGCACAGTAACTCGTAAGATTTTTCTGACATTCTCGCTAGTCTTACGCATTTTGGCACTGAGAAGGCTGGATCCACTATCGTTCTCGTACTTTTCACATCCACCGCTACAAAATGCACTGGGTATCTGCTTTTACACATTGGAGCTAATGTCGATCCCGCCAAATATCGCGCTCGCGACGGTCTGCGATAAGTTTCACGGTGCCGGATGTTCATTTCCGCCTCGATCGCTTCCCTCCACTTTCCTATGTGCTTTTGTTCAGTCTGCAAAACTCCTGGAAACACTTCTACACTGATGGCCGTGACCATCTCATGCTTCTGTTCTAGATTCAATAGTGACTCCAAAAACCAAACATGCTGTAGAATTCTAGTGCGGTCACTAGATTCACCTCATTTCCTCCATGGCAATCTGCAATCAGTTCCGTTTCTTTTTTGGCCTTCATCACAATGTTTCCAATCAATATCATCAATTGCTTGTGTTGCTTCTCCAGGGTCTTTACGCAATCCAGGACTCCACAGATGTGACCTTTCAGTCCACAGACTTCTGCCAGACAGCTACCAGGTTTGACTCAGTCCTCTGGTTCCCAGCCAGGCAACTCTTCCTTATCTTCTCCAATGCCCTTAGAGGCTGTTGTCATCAAATTATAGATGATGTTCAGGTCACGCAAGTTACAGTCTGAATTCAATTCCCTCTGCAGATCTTGTGTCGCTCGTAATATCGAATCGGCATTGGGACTCGGACACCATGATGATTTCATTAGTTCCCACACTACCATCAAACTCGTTCTCAGCAGTTCGTGTGAGAATCCCAATCCAAACTCTACTCGGTTGTCCGATTTTGGCACTGATTGTGCAGTCAAATTTTCCTCCAAGGCTAGCAATCCTTGACGTCCAGAATTTTAGCAACACTGCTTGCTCGTAATCAAAGAAGCAATCGCGTATGTCTTCATTTAGGAAAGGGTTGTACGCTATCCCTATGACTCCGGATACGTAACTGTATGATTTCATCCTGATTGGTCCACAGTATTCACTGGATTTCGGCAGTGCTCCCATAGGTTCTTTCGAGAACCTCAGCTCCTTGTTTGAGAATCTCTTTATTTTGTCGAATTTGTTCATCGGTTCTAGTTCCTCGGGTTCTTTCATGTTCACTCGCATTGGTTTGCTCTGATATATGTCCGAAACTGCTAGCAAGAGCAAGGCTTTCGCTCGCTCATCGTCTTCCCTTAACATCTTGACGCAAGTGCTCAATGCTGGCACTGAAGTTTGTTCTATCATAAATTGAACGAAACAGAGAGCGTTTCTCCGCTTCGCGCACGCTACTGCTGATCTTTCTTGGGTCATCAGATCTCTCACACTCGTCATTAAGAACACCTTCTCCTCTTTCGATCTTTTTCTTTCTTCCGAATCATATTCCCCGCGAGTCAGTCCAATCATGCACCAAGCAAACCTCAGCTGTAGCTCTGTTCTCATGTAAAGTCTTGCTATCAGAGGGTGTATCTTAGGCGTGGTTCTCATTTCTTCTTCGAAGTATCGTAACAATACCGCTCTCCATGGAAGGCTCACCAATTGCTCGATCATTTCTGCGTGCATTTCGGACGATACCAAAGTCCCGTACGCCTTCTGCTTCAGAGTGGTGCCTTGCATCATCGTCTCCAAATAACCTTTTATGGCACTTTTGTCTTCCAGGGCCATTAAGCGTCCTCTGGCCGAATTTCTGATTTCTAACATCTCCATGTATCCACCGGCGGCTTCATCAATCGATACAGTTTTCGACACTGTCAGTCGGTTATATTCCACTGGGACTAGATGTCCTACGACGCTTCCCTTTTCGTGATTCATGGGAGACGGTTTAAAGTCTTTAATCGTACTCTCTCCACATTGGCTGAGTATCTCCATTTCTAACGTCGCTCCAGTCAGAGTGCGGTCACTCCTCTTGATTTTGTAACCGGTTGATTTTATTTCTGCAATGAGTGGGACCATCGCTACATCAGTCAATATCCTGTCTGTGTCAAGTAATCGAATATCACCCTGTCCCAAGTCCATAGCTTCCTCGACGCGTTTTCTTTTCGCTGAGTTGACAGCTTTCATCGAGATTTCGGAATCCACATTTGTCTTTCCCGCCTTCCTCAATGTCACCTTTCTGCCCAGTTTCATCTTCATCTCATTTATCTTGTCAATCACCAATTTTGATCGCTTCGTTCCTTCCGGGTTCTTGACAGATATACCACTTCTCCTTTGTCTTCTTGCGGCGTCATCTCGATAGGAGAGTTTGCCTCACTTTCGTCAGTGGCCGAGTCGATCAACAATTCGCTCAATCTCCCCTCACACTCTTCGAGTTTGTCAAGGACTTTCCGCATTACTGGTCGGCTGAGACCTAGTTTCAAAATAGACTGGGTTCCGTAGCTCTGAACTACTGTCCAAAGCTCTTCCATGAAGGCGACTCTGTCCATTTTGCATCCTGTCCTATTTTCGTGGTCTCTATGATGCACCTCCCACTCTTCTCCGGGCAAAGTTCCCAAGAAAGTTACTCTGACAGCGCCTTCTATTCTTCTTCTCCTTGGTGAGTCCATCCAGCGTTTCTGTTCGTTATTTTCAGAATTGCTCGAAGAGCCGCTCTCCGGCAATTTACCAGTTCGTTCCCATAAAATCCGACGGGGGTTCCAGCGTGGAAGTACCCTCGTCTGCTGGCTCAGTCGTCGCTTCCAAGGCGTCCGCGCCTTTTTCAAAATCACTGAGGAAACTGAAGTCTAGGCTGGATACTCCCCCTTAGCGTCTTCTTTCTCAGCGTGATCGGGATTCTGTTGCATAGGTTCTTCTGATCGACGGCTTCCTCCCTGCCCATCGTCTCGTTCTAGCTTCTTTCCTGAATTTGAGGGCCCTTGCTCTTCACTCCTGGCCTGCTAGCATGGTTCTAGACCGTAGCGTTCCTCCCACCGTTAACTCTGGTTTCACACTCGTTAAGATCAGGGAGGCTTCTGGTAATTCAGCCTTGCCTCTCATCACCATAGGTGCTAGATCCAGTTTCGCTCATTCCTCGTCAAACCTCTCAGGCTTCAGAGTCGCTGCATTGCTCATTCGTCTTCTCGTTGCTTCTTCCGTGTAAGCAAACTGCGTATACTGCAGCACTGCGGCATTTCTGCCCACAAAACACGGGTCCATCGTTTCCGAGAACTTCGCCATCCTCCTTTCATTAGTCTCAAAAGCTCTCAACCTAGGAGTTTGCACTGCGGAGACTGCTCCGAGCAAGATCCTTCTTATCAGAAGGAATTCAGGGATTTCCTCCGGCAGTTTCTTATAATCACCCCAACTTTTCGTCTCTTCTCTCACCTTTTGATATGCTGCAGTCAGTCGAGGATTTCTTGTGACCTCGCCGTTTGTTTTGTCGTAGGGTCTTAGATTCCAGAGGTTAAGGAAAACCTCAACGTGTCCTCTGTCCACTTCTCCCATACGATCACGGAAATGATCGTCAAAGTCGACGACCGTCATCTCTGGCTCCGATATCTTTGCAAACAATAGGTCTTCGCTGATGAGCTCTCGCAACACATCCTGCTCACACCAATTCAGCGCACTTCCGTCCACTGCGTTATATATGACCGTCACGAACTCCGTGGCTCCTCTGATCAATGCTAAGGGATCGGTCCTCATACCTAAGCTCAGATCAGTTGGTAGGGGCATGCCCCCAGCTTGGCGTCGCACGTCTTCCTCCCTCTCAATCGTTTCATCCTCTCTGTTCCAAAGCGCTTCTGCTGCAGGAGGTACTGGATAAGAGTATGGCGCAAATCTCTTATCTTTTTCCAGGAATCTGTGGATCGCTTCACATCGAATTTCCTCACGTTCACCTTCATCTGCTCCAGGTAGCGTGTCAAATTCATCAACCCTCCCAAGTTTCCATGCGTTATCGCAATCAACGTTAGAAGTTCATCTAATCGCAAATTCCGTACTCCTTCAGTGAGCAGTATCGCTGGTCCGTTCACAAAGTTCTCTGAGCTCTGGTCTCCTTGGAATTCTTCCTTCTCTCTCCTTCCTATTTTATTTCCATTCCTCGGAACCATAACTCATTTGACATCGCTACGACTACTCGATGGTCATCGTCAATTCCCGGCTTCAGTTTGAGTTGTCGACCGAAGTTGGTTAGTTCCAACCCCAGCACTTCGTCTAACACTAACATGTGTAGTGACTGGTTCTTAAATCCTCGCATCGCATTCGAGATGTCAGACCACACCGCAGGTAGTTCAGCCCTTAGTGGCCTCAGCTTCTCCATCTCTATTCCTCGATTTGGGGCAGATATGATTACATCATATTTCCCTTCTGAGAGCAAAGCCACCATTGCATACACGAACTTCAGTCCATCGGGGAGATGTGCATATCCCGAAGACAGTGCAAACACGGCTCTCGGTGTTATTTAAGTGAAGGCACCTTCTTTCAGGGTGTCTACTACTTCACCCATTGATTCGAGGATATCCTTTATAGCTGGCCATACAGCGCCTTTGGCTGTCGTAGGCTCTCTGAGTCTGCTCAGGAAACCCCTACTGTGTAGATGGTCATTGATGCCAGCGAATACACTTGTGATTGGGTTCATTTCTGTCTGCCGTTGTACCCCGATTGCCATCGACACAGATTGCATTAGGTCCAGGTTGACCGCTGCCAACATTATAACATCAGGCCAAAACAGAGACTTGGAGGTATACACGAAGTATGAACTCGCGACTATTATAATCTTTGCCTTCCTCATTTCTGCCTTGTCATACGCAGCAAAGATGGTCTCATTTTTCTTAATCGCCTTCACTCCACCGTATTTCTGAACATCACTTTCTTGATTGGCTTGTTTCGGGCACGCTTTCTCTTTTACGTGTCCTGGGGGCGCTTTCACCAGCCTGAATCTTTTTACGTGTTGTCCTATTGGTGCGCTCGTCGTCATGAATCTTCCGGTTCTCTCCTCTCAATTTCCTTCATCGTGGTTCAGTTTCTCATCTTGCAATGGTCTTGCATTCACTGGACCCATTGTATTGCTTGAGGGCAGTCACTCTGAATCAGCAAATCTCAAGGTTGTTGTAGAGCTGAAGTTTATGCCAGCGGCTATCAACCAGTTTACACCTGTTATTGAGTACAGTCCGTTGCCAGACAATCTCGCTCCATTCAACATCCTCATGGCATCTGCTGCAAAGCTCACCGTCTGAAGGTTCAATTTCATCAGATCCTCTTTGTACCTATGCCAGGGAGAAGGTATGGGCCTCGACCACATCAAAGAGCTCCTGTCTGGGCGTCACTCCTCTCGACTGGTGCTCATCGTCTCTGATTTTATCTCCGATCTAGAGGTGCTGGTCGTCTCCGCGGTCGGATTGACAGGTCCTAATCTTCGCCTAGGATGGATGGTTCTTCTCATTGGCGCTTCCCCCAATCGATCTTGTACATCTGTCCTTTGCCCTGGCTCGCTAGAGCTTTGCGGTCTGTAGGTCGTCGCGGCTGGGACCGTTCCCAGACGTGTCTCTAGGCTAGGGGGCGCAAAGGTTGAAATTGCCTGCTCGTTCGTGGTTTCTTCTTTCTTTAGTACTCCCGTGTCAAAGAGCTCGACTTCCATTTTGTCCAGTCGCGCCGGGAAGACTCGGTTCAAACAGGCGTGTCCTTCAATGCTATCAAAGTGGATCCCATCAGTGGTTAGTCTGGCCTGATCCATAGCTCTCAGCTCGTGTTCAATGTACATAAGTAACCTCTGACCTCTGGATTCGTGTAATAATTTATCAGAGACTTGGGAGGTGCAAGGCGAGGAGGTATAGGTGAACCAGATGAAAAAAAATCAGAAGGCTGGCGTAGACATCGTAATGCATTCGAGTCATAGGAAGAAGTAATGAGACATCCGCCTACTCTTTCGATGGCAGCAATTATTTGCTCACTTGCACCGGACTCTACGTGCTGCACTTCGATAAAAATTTTACTTCTGAAATTTTTGACTCCATCGAGAGTAAGCTGAAAACCGTCTACAGGATTGACATTTTTGAAAATATTTAGCGACATTATTTTACCAAAATCTATAGGTTTACTAGGGTCAATAACGTTCATATCAACTAAATTCTGAAGGCAGAACAAGGAAATTGGATAGTATTCGTTTCGGTCATCTTGATACTTGTAATACGGATACTTCGGAAGTCTTATGTTCAGCGGAGTCCAACCTTTAACATGCCCTAATGGTGGAAAATTATTCCGCTTCAGCCTATCTCCTCTGCCATAGGTCGGTCTCTGTGCTTTTTGTATCTTCATTTCTGGAATTGTTTCAAGACACTGAACTGTAATTCGGGGACTATCTCGGATGAGAGATAGTGCTCTTTCAGACACGCTTTTTTGCGAGTGCATTTTTTCTGAAGAAATTAACACTCACTCAAATAGTGCAGAAATATCCCAACTAGAAACAACTAATTCACATGTGGCTTCCTCAGATGTAAAAATACAGAAAGGTGGTTTGTTTTATTAACGAGCACTCACTGAATTATGGTTTGATCCCTTAAAACTTCAACAGCAAACGTCCTCTTTTTTCTGGGATTTCAATTTGCCCTGATAGGTAATTACTATATTGTGTTGCCAAGAGCAAAGCGCTCCTTGAGTTCGAATATTTTACTTTAGAAAATACTGGTTTAGCCTAATTGTAGTGATAAATATAAGAAATTTAAAATGTTAATTCAAACGTTTTCGCACATTTTGTGCATCATCAGGATTAAAATTTTTTACAATATTTACAAAACGATCAAAGATCTGAAAAATGAGAAACATGTCTTAAAAGGCTCTAAAATTTTTTAATCAATCAAATTTAAGCAACTGTACTTACATAATATAATTACGTAATCATGAATAACATTTTCCTGTAATTTTTGAGATTTTTTAGTTTTTTGTTCTTTCATGGTTATAAATATTCGATTTGGGAATATTTTTGATTCTGACATGTCAGTTTTTTTTATTGTTTAGCCATGTTATACATAGACTATAATTTTAGTGTTAAATCGCAGCCTCTGAAATTTAGAATGATGCCGGTATCAGTGGGTTTTTGGTACCAACCACATGTGACCTTTTTTGCTGAATCCACATTGACATTTAAGTCCAAAAAGGCCAAATTACCGTTACTATCAAATTCTTCTATGGTGAACTGCAAGTTTGGATGCAACTTATTGGCAGCCTCGAGAACTACCCCAGGATTGCCCTTCACCATTCTAACTATGTCGTCCACATATCTTAGAAAACTTTAACACCATTCACGATCTGCTACCTGTTGATTTTTGCAAGTCATGCAATACCATACTGTTTCAGCGATGTCTGCATATTCGGATTCCGATATGTTACCACACCCTAAGTGGTACCAGTTCAAACAAGCTTCGCATTCTACCCCTTTTGTCCGATATGTCACCTTTTTCTGACATCTAGGGCACACTTCCTTGTTACACTCACTTAGCACAATCAATTTTGGTACTTCTTTCTTTAATGCAGTTTCGTATTCTTTGAGCCACAAATTGGCAAATATTACTGCAAGGGAGGCGCCTATTGCTAAACCATCTTTTTGTACATACCACAAACCATTGCATTTAAAGTGTACCTTACTCACTGCCAAGTTCAGTAGTTTTTTCATAGTCTTGCGAGATGTTTCCGGAGGGTTGACTTGCTCATATAATCTCCTCAGGGCTATTTCAACCGCTTCCTTGAGCGGGAGATTAGTGTACAAACTCTTTACATCAAAGGATATTATACTCTCGTCAGAGTCCAATTCAGTTTTCTCCAAGATCTCCCTGGCCATTTGAGTGTTCGTTTCTATGTTTGCCCCTCAATTTCATCAAAGTACTTTGCCAATGTTTTATTTAGGTTGTCATATGAGCTACCAGGTAAAGAAAGGACGGTACGAAGTGGTGTGCCTTGTTTGTGTACTTTTGCTAATCCATACAGCCTAGCCGGCTGCGCTCCCGTTGATCTCAACCTAGTGTACAGCGCTTCGCTAATCCTGACCTTCTTTTTCATGGCGAGTAATTCTTTGCTTATGTCTTTTTCAATTTTCATAATCACGTTGTCTGTCAGATTCTTCCTCTCACTAAATTGATCTGCCTGTAATAAATCTTTCAGTTTTTTCTCATATGTCTCCTTTTTCATTACACAAAAACCCACCCCCTTATCAAACGGCACTGCCAGAAGACCGTTGTACTTCAAATACTTTCTGGCTTTTTCAACATCTTTGTCAGAGGGCGTCTGTTTCACGTTCTTATCATATCTCTTTGCAGCTGCTTCAATCTCACATGATTTTTCTCCGGGTATTCTATTTAACTTCAGTTCAGACAAAAAACTATCAATGTCAGCAAGGAATTGAGTTTCATTGAATTTGTCTCGTATCGGATGTTTTGATCAAAACTTAAGGCTTCCCGCACCCAAAGCGGCAAAATCAGTTCATCTAAAATTCTAACTGACCTTTCAACCAGTTTTTTAATAGTCTATCCTGTCTTTCCGAAAATTTTTCAAGCTTTCTCTTGTGTCGGCTTATCAGGTTATTGACACTACACCTTGCTTGTCGGTTCAGATAGAATATTACCGAAGGCCACCACTTCTCATCTATACCCCTTCTCACTACCTCTCTTGCTTTTACTAGTTTACCCGATGCCTTGGCCCTATCCGCATTTGCCTGACTTATCTCAGATCTCGAGAGTCTCAGTTGGAAGCTGTGCACCGCTTGATCCGAAAAAACACCGTTATCAGGCACGCGAAACCGTAAATAATCTGGGACATATTAAATCGCGGCTAAAAGTTATTAAATAGTTTCATGTGATATGATACGCTCATAATGCTACGCTTGTAAGAAGAAGGCCTGGTACTGGATTATACAGACAAGCTGGTCAAGCTGCGATACTACCCCTCTACCCGGACATCCCCGCCGGAACCTCCACCCTTAAAAAACCAGGATGTAATTGCTTTCATTTCTTTTTTGTTATTTGTTTTTTAAATCCATTTCTCTACAATCCATTTTACAATCTATTCTTTCTCTTGTTTTGCGTCTTTTGTACCCTGTTTAGTGAATGTACGTGCCGAAGTACAGGCCGAAGTGGCTACCCAAAAGAAGAAGGAAACTGGTAATAGGAACCTCAAGGACCAAGTACTGCAGCTCCAAAGATGTCGGAGCCACGGTTCACTTGTACAGAGGTGCAAAGCTAGTCGTGTAATATTCGCCCGGAAGTACATATCGACGGGAAAAAAAGCTAGGTTCTGAAACGACTGGCTAGCGTCTAAATACAGCTCTACATACTTTTCACCGTCTTTGCCAAAGCCAGTTCTTTCGGTGGTTTTCCTAACATTGGGTCGACAAAAACTTTATTGCCTCTGGCTTCGGTCAAAACACTCAAATTAACTTAATTATATGCAGGAATAGTGAGCTCATGGCTGGGTCTCAGTATCCCCAGACCACTAATTCACATGTAGCTTCCTCAGATGTAAAAATACAGAAAGGTGGTTTGTTTTATTCACGAGTACTCCCTTAATTATGGTTTGATCCCCTAAAACTTCAACAGCAAACGACCTCTTTTTTCCGAAATTTCAATTTGCCCTGATAAATAATTACTATTCTATGTTGCCAAGAGCTCGAAAAATTTACTTTATAAAATACTGGTTTAGCCTAATTGTTGTGATAAATATAAAAAATTTAAAATGTAATTTCAAACGGTTTCGCACATTTTGTGCATCATCAGGATTAAAATTTGTTACAATATTTACAAAACGATCAAAGATCTGAAAAACCAAATGTAAACAACTGTACTTACATAATATAATTACCTAATCATGAATAACATTTTCCTGTAAATTTCTGAGATTTTTTAGCTTTGTTCTTTCATGGTTATAAAATTTCGATTTGGGAAATGTTTGATTCTGACATGTCAGTTTTTTATTTTTTAGCCATGTTATACATAGACTATAAATTTAGTGTTAAATCCCGGCTCCTGAATTCATCGCGTGTGTTGATTTTTGGCCTCTCCCTCCAAATATGCATGCCTCTTGTGTCAGTAGCTTATGAGTGTTTGCTGTTTGGTCTTTAAGCTCTGACTTCAGCTCAGCAGTACCGCCTACCTCCTTTTTACATTCTGACAAGTGTTGCCCTACTGAGGAGTCCCCTTTGCGGTGTTCATCGACCATCGTGGCTAAATGTCGGACTGTCTGGCCGACATAGGTGGAGTTACATCCACTACCTGTGAGCTTGTACACCACTTTGGATCTCAGTTCACGAGCAAAGGGAGTTTTGAGGGATGGTAAGCATGTTTTCAATTTTCTTGTTGTAAAAATTATTTGCTCCCCGAATATTAGCCGAACCTTTGCAGATAACAGTTGAGATGGGTTGGCTTGATATTGCACTGTAAAAAGGGGTGGTGAGTCTTTCAACCATTTATCATTTCTCGGTTCTGATGCCTTCACCTCTAAGTTTTTCTTTCCCTCAATGATTTTGTTAAGAGTTTCAAACACTACCCTGTCAGACCAAATTTTTGGATTTGATTTTCAATCCATTGCTTCCAATTTTTTTCCCAGTGCCTGGTCAAAATCTTCCCATGTTGAGGTACTTCTGAAAGTTCTATGAACCGTCCCTTCAATAACGTTTCTTTTGTACTGCAAAGGTGCGCAGCTTCTGAATTTTAGAATGATGCCGGTATCAGTGGGTTTTTGGTACCAAGCACATGTGACCTTTTTTGCTGAATCCACGTTGACATTTAAGTCCAAAAAGGCCAAATTACCGTTACTATCAAATTCTTCTATGGTGAACTGCAAGTTTGGATGCAACTTATTGGCAGCCTCGAGAACTACCCCAGGATTGCCCTTGACCATTCTAACTCTGTCGTCCACATATCTTAGAAAAACTTTAACACCATTCACAGTCCGATCTGCTTCCTGTTGTTTTTTGCAAGTCATGCAATACCATACTGTTTCAGCGATGTCTGCGTATTCGGATTCCGATATGTTACCACACCCTAAGTGGTACCAGCACAAACAAGCTTCGCATTCTACCCCTTTTGTCCAATATTTCACCTTTTTCTGACATCTAGGGCACACTTCCTTGTTACACTCACTTAGCACAATCAATTTTGGAACTTCTTTCTGTAATGCAGGTTCGTATTCTTTGAGCCACAAATTGGCAAATATTACTGCAAGGGAGGCGCCCGTTGCTAAACCATCTTTTTGTACATACCACAAAGCATTGCATTTAAAGTGTACCTTACTCACTGCCAAGTTCAGTAGTTTTTTCATAGTCTTGCGAGATGTTTCCGGAGGGGGTCTGTTTCAACATCTTTGTCAGAGGGGGTCTGTTTCACGTTCTTATCATATCTCTTTGCAGCTGCTTCAATCTCACATGATTTTTCTCCTGGTATTCTATTTAACTTCAGCTCAGACAAAAAACTATCAATGTCAGCTAGGAAGTGAATTTCATTGAATTTGTCTCGTACCGGATGTTTTGGTTAAAACTTAAGGCTTCCCGCACCCAAAGCGGCAAAATCACTTCATCTAAAATTCTAACTGACCTTTGAACCAGTTTTTCAATAGTCTATCCTGTCTTTCGGAAAATTTTTCAAGCTTTCTCTTGTGTCGGCTTATCAGGTTATTGACACTACACCTTGCTTTTCGGTTCAGATAGAATATTACCGAAGGCCACCACTTCTCGTCTATACCCCTTCTCACTACCTCTCTTGCTTTTACTAGGTTACCCGATGCCTTGGCCCTATCCGCATTTGCCTGACTTATCTCAGATCTCAAGAGTCTCAGTTGGAAGCTGTGCACCGCTTGATCCGAAAAAACACCGTTATCAGGCACGCGAAACCGTAAAAAATCTGGGACATAATAAATCGCGGCTAAAAATTATTAAATAGTTTCATGTGATATGATACGCTCATAATGGTACGCTTGTAAGAAGAAGGCCCGGTACGGGATTATAGAGACAAGCTGGTCAAGCCGCGATACTACCCCTCTACCTGGACATCCCCGCCGGAACCTCCACCCTTAAAAAACCAGGATGTAATCGCTTTCATTTTTTTGTTGTTATTTGTTTTTAAAATCCATTTCTCTACAATCCGTTTTACAATCTATTTTTTCTCTTGTTTTGCGTCTTTTGTACCCTGTTTAGTGAATGTACGTGCCGAAGTACAGGCCGAAGTGGCTACCCAAAAGAAGAAGGAAACTGGTAAAAGGAACCTCAAGGACCAAGTACTGCACCTCCAAAGATGTCGGAGCCACGGTTCACTTGTACAGAGGTGCAAAGCTAGTCGTGTAACGTTCGCCCGGAAGTACATATCGACGGGAAAAAAAAGCTAGGTTCTGAAACGACTGGCTAGCGTCTAAACACAGCTCTACATGCTTTTCACCGTCTTTGCCAAAGCCAGTGGTTTCCTAACATTGGGTCGACAAAAACGTTACTGCCTCTGGCTTCGGTCAAAACACTCAAATTAACTTAATTATATGCAGAAATAGTGAGCTCATGGCTGGGTCTCAGTATCCCCAGACCACTAATTCACATGTAGCTTCCTCAGATGTAAAAATACAGAAAGGTAGTTTGTTTTATTCACGAGTACTCCCTTAATTATGGTTTGATCCCCTAAAACTTCAACAGCAAACGACCTCTTTTTTCCAAAATTTCAATTTGCCCTGATAAGTAATTACTATTCTATGTTGCCAAGAGCTCGAAAAAAATTACTTTATAAAATACTGGTTTAGCCTAATTGTTGTGATAAATATAAAAAATTTAAAATGTTATTTCAAACGTTTTCGCACATTTTGTGCATCATCAGGATTAAAATTTGTTACAATATTTACAAAACGATCAAAGATCTGAAAAACCAAATTTAAACAACTGTACTTACATAATATAATTACCTAATCATGAATAACATTTTCCTGTAAATTTCTGAGATTTTTTAGTTTTTTGTTCTTTCATGGTTATAAAATTTCGATTTGGGAATATTTTTGATTCTGACATGTCAGTTTTTTATTTTTTAGCCATGTTATACATAGACTATAATTTTAGTGTTAAATCCCGGCTCCTGAATTCATCGCGTGTGTTGATTTTCGGCCTCTCCCTCCAAATATGCATGCCTCTTGTGTCAGTAGCTTATGAGTGTTTGCTGTTTGGTCTATAAGCTCTGACTTCAGCTCAGCAGTACCGCCTACCTCCTTTTTACATTCTGACAAGTGTTGCCCTACTGGGGAGTCCCCTTTGCGGTGTTCATCGACCATCGTGGCTAAATGTCGGACTGTCTGGCCGACATAGGTGGAGTTACATCCACTACCTGTGAGCTTGTACACCACTTTGGATCTCAGTTCACGAGCAAAGGGAGTTTTGAGGGATGGTAAGCATGTTTTCAATTTTCTTGTTGTAAAAATTATTTGTTCCCCGAAGATTAGCCGAACCTTTGCGGATAACAGTTGAGATGGGTTGGCTCGATATTGCACTGTAAAAAGGGGTGGTGAGTCTTTCAACCATTTATTATTTCTCGGTTCTGATGCCTTCACCTCTAAATTTTTCTTTCCCTCAATGATCTTGTAAAGAGTTTCAAACACTACCCTGTCAGACCAAATTTTTGGATTTGATTTTCAATCCATTGCTTCCAATTTTTTCCCAATGCCTGGTCAAAATCTTCCCATGTTGAGGTACTTCTGAAAATTCTATGAACCGTCCCTTCAATAACGTTTCTTTTGTACTGCAAAGGTGCGCAGCTTCTGAATTTTAGAATGATGCCGGTATCAGTGGGTTTTTGGTACCAACCACATGTGACCTTTTTTGCTGAATCCACGTTGACATTTAAGTCCAAAAAGGCCAAATTACCGTTACTATCAAATTCTTCTATGGTGAAATGCAAGTTTGGATGCAACTTATTGGCAGCCTCGAGAACTACCCCAGGATCGCCCTTGACCATTCTAACTCTGTCGTCCACATATCTTAGAAAAACTTTAACACCATTCACAGTCCGATCTGCTTCCTGTTGTTTTTTGCAAGTCATGCAATACCATACTGTTTCAGCGATGTCTGCGTATTCGGATTCCGATATGTTACCACACCCTAAGTGGTACCAGTTCAAACAAGCTTCGCATTTTACCCCTTTTGTCCAATATTTCACCTTTTTCTGACATCTAGGGCACACTTCTTCGTTACACTCACTTAGCACAATCAATTTTGGAACTTCTTTCTGTAATGCAGGTTCGTATTCTTTGAGCCACAAATTGGCAAATATTACTGCAAGGGAGGCGCCCGTTGCTAAACCATCTTTTTGTACATACCACAAAGCATTGCATTTAAAGTGTACCTTACTCACTGCCAAGTTCAGTAGTTTTTTCATAGTCTTGCGAGATGTTTCTGGAGGGGGTCTGTTTCAACATCTTTGTCAGAGGGGGTCTGTTTCACGTTCTTATCATATCTCTTTGCAGCTGCTTCAATCTCACATGATTTTTCTCCTGGTATTCTATTTAACTTCAGCTCAGACAAAAAACTATCAATGTCAGCTAGGAAGTGAATTTCATTGAGTTTGTCTCGTACCGGATGTTTTGGTCAAAACTTAAGGCTTCCCGCACCCAAAGCGGCAAAATCACTTCATCTAAAATTCTAACTGACCTTTGAACCAGTTTTTCAATAGTCTATCCTGTCTTTCGGAAAATTTTTCAAGCTTTCTCTTGTGTCGGCTTATCAGGTTATTGACACTACACCTTGCTTTTCGGTTCAGATAGAATATTACCGAAGGCCACCACTTCTCGTCTATACCCCTTCTCACTACCTCTCTTGCTTTTACTAGGTTACCCGATGCCTTGGCCCTATCCGCATTTGCCTGACTTATCTCAGATCTCAAGAGTCTCAGTTGGAAGCTGTGCACCGCTTGATCCGAAAAAACACCGTTATCAGGCACGCGAAACCGTAAAAAATCTGGGACATAATAAATCGCGGCTAAAAATTATTAAATAGTTTCATGTGATATGATACGCTCATAATGGTACGCTTGTAAGAAGAAGGCCCGGTAGTATTCTAATATTTACAATAGTAATGTTATAATATTTACAAAACGATCAAAGATCTGAAAAATCAAATTTAAACAACTGTACTTACATAATATAATTACGTAATCATGATTAACATTTTCCTGTAAATTTCTGAGATTTTTTAGCTTTGTTCTTTCATGGTTATAAAATTTCGATTTGGGAAACTGTTTGATTCTGACATGTCAGTTTTTTATTTTTTAGCCATGTTATACATAGACTATAAATTTAGATGTTTATTGAATTCAACTCTGGACATCTCCAGAAAGCTAAAATTGATAAAATACAGTTTGAGTTCTCCTCCCGAGACCCCTCCGGATTCAGGAATCTGGGGAAATAACGCCCTTATTTCTTTTAGGAAGGCTGGACACGTCGTCCCAACACCCTTCCTCGTTCGTGTGAATTGCTCGGTAACGATTGTTGCGGCACAATCGTTACAACTCGGAGAGGTTCCTGACAATTTCCATTTCTATCTGGCGTTATTTCTTCGTAGTTGTAGGAAATTCCAGGTCAGATGTTCTTTTCTGATCGATAAAAATTTGAATACGAAATTGCCTTTTCGTACATTCTGGTCGAATGTCACATACTCCCCGGACAACCCGGTCAATGTCCTCATTGAGTCTCGTAGTCTTCATCAATATGGTACAGTGTCATCGAACAGAATTTACAAAATGCACGAAACCACTCTTATCCACGTCATATCGACTCACTACAGAATATAAATGGCATCATACTACACTATTATAGCCTTCCAAATTCTTTCACCAATCTGGATTTTCGAGGATATACTTAAGATAAAACATCTTTTTAGACTTCCAATGTCTACGTCCCGATTTAAAATTTTTTCTCCTAGGCTTAAAAGTGTGGGAACGCAGGACATTCCTGCCAACCCACAAACTAAAACTATCCTACTATGGTTCTTCCCTTCGGAAATTTAGTTGTTACTGGTCCTGAATATTAAAACCAAGGAACTCTGTGGTTAGAAGGAACAATGAAATAATCTCCCTCTTCAAGAGATTACCCAAGCCTTTCATGTCACCACAAAGTGATCGGTTGTCCTAGTTGATTAAAAACAATCAAGCAGGCTGCAATATTTTAATATATTCTCAACTCAAGCCTTTCTAAATAAATAGTAATTGTCTCTAAAACCACTAACTAAAATCATAATGCAAATTTATAAATGCAACAAACTCTTTAACCTTCAGAACTCAACTAAATGTTTTCTTTTCAGTTTCAATTGCAAATTTAGTTGCTTTGTTTCTCATGTGAGTTTTTTTGTCACACACCAAACAATTCTGAGTTTTAACATCTTCTCTTTCGTTGCTTCTTTGTTTCTTCCTTTTTTTGTCGTTTAGAAGTTCTAAAACTTCTAAATTCGTCTAATTTTCTTTCTTTTTGCATCTTGTTTTACGACCATTTGTCAATGTTCCATCTCCTCCTCCTGCGGCATTGACTCCCCACTTTCCGTCTCTGTGTCTTGCAACACGTCGGTAGCTATTCTGACGCTGTTGGAAGCAGTCCTCTAACACTTCTGCTCTTCTACTCTTTGTTTACAACAGGGTAGAGGATCAATGTTAGATTCTCTGTTTCGGCAGAAGCTGTTGTGGAGGCACAACTTCACGTTTTTCTCCAAGTCTTCCTTCAACATCTCTTCTTTTCCCTTCCGTAACATTCACTTATTCTAGAAGTTCTCTTCATGGCGGTGGTCACTGCTTTCCGATGAGTTACAAAAGCTCGCTTAAAAGCTCCTGCTCCAATGTCCAGCTGATACACCCTGTACACCCTGCTGTGTTTCGACACATGTTTCTTGGCATACTCGTACAACAATGCAGTCATGTTGGCTCTAAACCATGGCATCAGTCTTTTTCTGGCCCATATCTTTTTCACTTCCATCGGAATGTTCAAGATTTTGCACAATGTCTCAAGAGATCTAAATCTTTTAGACAATCCAATTCCTGTAAATGTTCTCTCGTCGGGGTCTCCTGTCTATTGTTCTCCTTTACAAGAGCTTCCAGCCATCGTATCGCCATCATAACTCCCACTATCACTATCGTTATGGGCTGTGATGAGTCTGGTAAACCCATGGAGAGCAGCTCTCTACAGTCCCAGATCAACACCAGATTACTACGCCCGGGGTACCACCATGTTTGTAGCAAGCAATGGCAGGGGAACTCATCATGTGTTGACATGATGCTACTCCAATTACGTTTTCCCAAAGCTTCCAGTAGTGGTTCCGCTTCCATCATCACTCGCTGGACTTCATCATTCTCATCTACTGCATTGTAAGCCGTGACTGTTGATCCTTTCTGATTCTGTCTTTCAAAGTCACTGAAGTTCCCACTGGCGTTTCCCATGAACTTCTTTCCCAGTATCGATTCTAAATCCTCTTTAGTTTTCTCCGGAACTGCTGAGAACATTTTGCACAGTAACTCGTAAGATTTTTCTGACATTCTTGCTAGTCTTACGCATTTTGGCACTGAGAAGGCTTGATTCACTATCGTTCTCGTACTTTTCAAATCCATGGAGCTAATGTCGATCCCACCAAATATCGCGCTCCCGACGGTCTGCGATAAGTTTCACTGTGCCGGATGTTCATTTCCGCCTCGATCGCTTCCCTCCACTTTCCTATGTGCTTTTGTTCAGTCTGCAAAACTCCTGGAAACAGTTCTACACTGATGGCCGTGACCATCTCATGCTTCTGTTCTAGATTCAATAGTGACTCTAAAAAACCAAACATGCTGTAGAATTCTAGTGCAGTCACTAGATTCACCTCATTTCCTCCATGGCAATCTGCAATCAGTTCCGTTTCTTTTTTTGCCTTCATCACAATGTTTCCAAACAATATCATCAATTGCTTGTGTTGCTTCTCCAGGGTCTTTATGCAATCCAGGACTCCACAGATGTGACCTTTCAGTCCACAGACTTCTGCCAGACAGCTACCAGGTTTGACTCAGTCCTCTGGTTCCCAGCCAGGCAACTCTTCCTTGTCTTCTCCAATGCCCTTAGAGGCTGTTGTCATCAAATTATAGATGATGTTCAGGTCACGCAAGTTACAGTCTGAATTAAATTCCCTCTGCAGATCTTGTGTCGCTCGTAATATCGAATCGGCATTGGGACTCGGACACCATGATGATTTCATTAGTTCCCACACTACCATCAAACTCGTTCTCAGCAGTTCGTGTGAGAATCCCAATCCAAACTCTACTCGGTTGTCCGATTTTGGCACTGATTGTGCAGTAAACTTTTCCTCCAAGACTAGCAATCCTTGACATCCAGAATTTTAGCAACACTGCTTGCTCGTAATCAAAGAAGCAATCGCGTATGTCTTCATTTAGGAAAGGGTTGTACGCTATCCCTATGACTCCGGATACGTAACTGTATGATTTCATCTTGATTGGTCCACAGTATTCACTGGATTTCGGCAGTGCTCCCATAGATTCTTTCGAGAGCCTCAGCTCCTTGTTTGAGAACCTCTTTATTTTGTCGAATTTGTTCATCGGTTCTAGTTCCTCGGGTTCTTTCATGTTCACTCGCATTGGTTTGCTCTGATATATGTCCGAAAGTGCTAGCAAGAGCAAGGCTTTCGCTCGCTCATCGTCTTCCCTTAGCATCTTGACGCAAGTGCTCAATGCTGGCACTGAAATTTGTTCTATCATAAATCGAACGAAACAGAGAGCGTCTCTCCGCTTCGCGCACGCTACTGCTGATCTTTCTTGGGTCATCATATCTCTCACACTCGTCATTAAGAACACCTTCTCCTCTTTCGATCTTTTTCTTTCTTCCGAATCATATTCCCCGCGAGTCAGTCCAATCATGCACCAAGCGAACCTCAGCTGTAGCTCTGTTCTCATGTAAAATCTTGCTATCAGAGGGTGTATCTTATAACCTTTTATGGCACTTTTGTCTTCCAGAGCCATTAAGCGTCCTCTGGCCGAATTTCTGATTTCTAACATCTCCATGTATCCACCGGCGGCTTCATCAATCGATACAGTTTTTGACACTGTCAGTCGGTTATATTCCACTGGGACTAGATGTCCTACGACGCTTCCCTTTTCGTGATTCATGGGAGACGGTTTAAAGTCTTTAATCGTACTCTCTCCAAATTGGCTGAGTATCTCCATTTCTAACGTCGCTCCAGTCAAAGTGCGGTCACTCCTCTTGATTTTGTAACCGGTAGTGAGTCGATATGACGTGGATAAGAGTGGTTTCGTGCATTTTGTAAATTCCGTTCGATGACACTGTACCATATTGATGAAGACTACGAGACTCAATGAGGACATTGACCGGGTTGTCCGGGGAGTATGTGACATTCGACCAGAATGTACGAAAAGGCAATTTCGTATTCAAATTTTTATCGACCAGAAAAGAACATCTGACCTGGAAATTCCAGGTCAGATGTTCTTTTCTGATCGATAAAAATTTGAATACGAAATTGCCTTTTCGTACATTCTGGTCGAATGTCACATACTCCCCGGACAACCCGGTCAATGTCCTCATTGAGTCTCGTAGTCTTCATCAATATGGTACAGTGTCATCGAACAGAATTTACAAAATGCACGAAACCACTCTTATCCACGTCATATCGACTCACTACAGAATATAAATGGCATCATACTACACTATTATAGCCTTCCAAATTCTTTCACCAATCTGGATTTTCGAGGATATACTTAAGATAAAACATCTTTTTAGACTTCCAATGTCTACGTCCCGATTTAAAATTTTTTCTCCTAGGCTTAAAAGTGTGGGAACGCAGGAAATTCCTGCCAACCCACAAACTAAAACTATCCTACTATGGTTCTTCCCTTCGGAAATTTAGTTGTTACTGGTCCTGAATATTAAAACCAAGGAACTCTGTGGTTAGAAGGAACAATGAAATAATCTCCCTCTTCAAGAGATTACCCAAGCCTTTCATGTCACCACAAAGTGATCAGTTGTCCTAGTTGATTAAAAACAATCAAGCAGGCTGCAATATTTTAATATATTCTCAACTCAAGCCTTTCTAAATAAATAGTAATTGTCTCTAAAACCACTAACTAAAATCATAATGCAAATTTATAAATGCAACAAACTCTTTAACCTTCAGAACTCAACTAAATGTTTTCTTTTCAGTTTCAATTGCAAACTTAGTTGCTTTGTTTCTCATGTGAGTTTTTTTGTCACACACCAAACAATTCTGAGTTTTAACATCTTCTCTTTCGTTGCTTCTTTGTTTCTTCCTTTTTTTGTCGTTTAGAAGTTCTAAAACTTCTAAATTCGTCTAATTTTCTTTCTTTTTGCATCTTGTTTTACGACCATTTGTCAATGTTCCATCTCCTCCTCCTGCGGCATTGACTCCCCACTTTCCGTCTCTGTGTCTTGCAACACGTCGGTAGCTATTCTGACGCTGATGGAAGCAGTCCTCTAACACTTCTGCTCTTCTACTCTTTGTTTACAACAGGGTAGAGGATCAATGTTAGATTCTCTGTTTCGGCAGAAACTGTTGTGGAGGCACAACTTCACGTTTTTCTCCAAGTCTTCCTTCAACATCTCTTCTTTTCCCTTCCGTAACATTCACTTATTCTAGAAATTCTCTTCATGGCGGTGGTCACTGCTTTCCGATGAGTTACAAAAGCTCGCTTAAAAGCTCCTGCTCCAATGTCCAGCTGATACACCCTGTACACTCTGCTGTGTTTCGACACATGTTTCTTGGCATACTCGTACAACAATGCAGTCATGTTGGCTCTAAACCATGGCATCAGTCTTTTTCTGGCCCATATCTTTTTCACTTCCATCGGAATGTTCAAGATTTTGCACAATGTCTCAAGAGATCTAAATCTTTTAGACAATCCAATTCCTGTAAATTTTCTCTCGTCGGGGTCTCCTGTCTATTGTTCTCCTTTACAAGAGCTTCCAGCCATCGTATCGCCATCATAACTCCCACTATCACTATCGTTATGGGATGTGATGAGTCTGGTAAACCCATGGAGAGCAGCTCTCTACAGTCCCAGATCAACACCAGATTACTACGCCCGGGGTACCACCATGTTTGTAGCAAGCAATGGCAGGGGAACTCATCATGTGTTGACATGATGCTACTCCAATTACGTTTTCCCAAAGCTTCCAGTAGTGGTTCCGCTTCCATCATCACTCGCTGGACTTCATCATTCTCATCTACTGCATTGTAAGCCGTGACTGTTGATCCTTTCTGATTCTGTCTTTCAAAGTCACTGAAGTTCCCACTGGCGTTTCCCATGAACTTCTTTCCCAGTATCGATTCTAAATCCTCTTTAGTTTTCTCCGGAACTGCTGAGAACATTTTGCACAGTATTTCGTAAGATTTTTCTGACATTCTTGCTAGTCTTACGCATTTTGGCACTGAGAAGGCTTGATTCACTATCGTTCTCGTACTTTTCAAATCCATGGAGCTAATGTCGATCCCACCAAATATCGCGCTCCCGACGGTCTGCGATAAGTTTCACTGTGCCGGATGTTCATTTCCGCCTCGATCGCTTCCCTCCACTTTCCTATGTGCTTTTGTTCAGTCTGCAAAACTCCTGGAAACACTTCTACACTGATGGCCGTGACCATCTCATGCTTCTGTTCTAGATTCAATAGTGACTCTAAAAAACCAGACATGCTGTAGAATTCTAGTGCAGTCACTAGATTCACCTCATTTCCTCCATGGCAATCTGCAATCAGTTCCGTTTCTTTTTTTGCCTTCATCACAATGTTTCCAAACAATATCATCAATTGCTTGTGTTGCTTCTCCAGGGTCTTTACGCAATCCAGGACTCCACAGATGTGACCTTTCAGTCCACAGACTTCTGCCAGACAGCTACCAGGTTTGACTCAGTCCTCTGGTTCCCAGCCAGGCAACTCTTCCTTGTCTTCTCCAATGCCCTTAGAGGCTGTTGTCATCAAATTATAGATGATGTTCAGGTCACGCAAGTTACAGTCTGAATTCAATTCCCTCTGCAGATCTTGTGTCGCTCGTAATATCGAATCGGCATTGGGACTCGGACACCATGATGATTTCATTAGTTCCCACACTACCATCAAACTCGTTCTCAGCAGTTCGTGTGAAAATCCCAATCCAAACTCTACTCGGTTGTCCGATTTTGGCACTGATTGTGCAGTAAACTTTTCCTCCAAGACTAGCAATCCTTGACATCCAGAATTTTAGCAACACTGCTTGCTCGTAATCAAAGAAGCAATCGCGTATGTCTTCATTTAGGAAAGGGTTGTACGCTATCCCTATGACTCCGGATACGTAACTGTATGATTTCATCCTGATTGGTCCACAGTATTCACTGGATTTCGGCAGTGCTCCCATAGATTCTTTCGAGAGCCTCAGCTCCTTGTTTGAGAACCTCTTTATTTTGTCGAATTTGTTCATCGGTTCTAGTTCCTCGGGTTCTTTCATGTTCACTCGCATTGGTTTGCTCTGATATATGTCCGAAAGTGCTAGCAAGAGCAAGGCTTTCGCTCGCTCATCGTCTTCCCTTAGCATCTTGACGCAAGTGCTCAATGCTGGCACTGAAATTTGTTCTATCATAAATCGAACAAAACAGAGAGCGTCTCTCCGCTTCGCGCACGCTACTGCTGATCTTTCTTGGGTCATCAGATCTCTCTCACTCGTCATTAAGAACACCTTCTCCTCTTTCGATCTTTTTCTTTCTTCCGAATCATATTCCCCGCGAGTCAGTCCAATCATGCACCAAGCGAACCTCAGCTGTAGCTCTGTTCTCATGTAAAATCTTGCTATCAGAGGGTGTATCTTATAACTTTTTATGGCACTTTTGTCTTCCAGAGCCATTAAGCGTCCTCTGGCCGAATTTCTGATTTCTAACATCTCCATGTATCCACCGGCGGCTTCATCAAACGATACAGTTTTTGACACTGTCAGTCGGTTATATTCCACTGGGACTAGATGTCCTACGACGCTTCCCTTTTCGTGATTCATGGGAGACGGTTTAAAGTCTTTAATCGTACTCTCTCCACATTGGCTGAGTATCTCCATTTCTAACGTCGCTCCAGTCAGAGTGCGGTCACTCCTCTTGATTTTGTAACCGGTTGATTTTATTTCTGCAATGAGTGGCACCATCGCTACATCAGTCAATATCCTGTCTGTGCCAAGTAATCGATCATCACCCTGTCCCAAGTCCATAGCTTCCTCGACGCGTTTTCTGTTCGTTGAGTTGACAGCTTTCATCGAGATTTCGGAATCCACCTTTGTCTTTTCCGCCTTCCTCAATGTCACCTTTCTGCCCAGTTTCATCTTCATCTCATTAATCTTGTCAATCACCAATTTTGATCGCTTCGTTCCTTCCGGGTTCTTGACAGATATACCACTTCTCCTTGGTCTTCTTGCGGCGTCATCTCGATAGGAGAGTTTGCCTCACTTTCGTCAGTGGCCGAGTCGATCAACAATTCGCTCAATCTCCCCTCACACTCTTCGAGTTTGTCAAGGACTTTCCGCATTAGTGGTCGGCTGAGACCTAGTTTCAAAATAGACTGGGTTCCGTAGCTCTGAACTACTGTCCAAAGCTCTTCCATGAAGGCGACTCTGTCCATTTTGCATCCTGTCCTATTTTCATGGTCTCTATGATGCACCTCCCACTCTTCGCCGGGCAAAGTTCCCAAGAAAGTTACTCTGACAGCGCCTTCTATTCTTCTTCTCCTTGGTGATTCCATCCAGAGTTTCTGTTCGGTATTTTCAGAATTGCTCGAAGAGCCGCTCTCCGGCAATTTACCGGTTCGTTCCCATAAAAGCCGACGGGGGTTCCAGCGTGGAAGTACCCTCGTCTGCTGGCTCAGTCGTCGCTTCCAAGGCGTCCGCGCCTTTTTCAAAATCACTGAGGAAACTGAAGTCTAGACTGGATACTCCTCCTGTCGAAGCCTTAGCGTCTTCTTTCTCAGCGTGATCGGGATTCTGTTGCATAGGTTCTTCCGATCGACGGCTTCCTCCCTGCCCATCGTCTCGTTCTAGGTTCTTTCCTGAATTTGAGGGCCCTTGCTCTTCACTCCTGGCCTGCTAGCATGGTTCTAGACCGTAGCGTTCCTCCCACCGTTAACTCTGGTTTCACACTCGTTAAGATCAGGGAGGCTTCTGGTAATTCAGCCTTGCCTCTCATCACCATAGGTGCTAGATCCAGTTTCGCTCATTCCTCATCAAACCTCTCAGGCTTCAGAGTCGCTGCATTGCTCATTCGTCTTCTCGTTGCTTCTTCCGTGTAAGCAAACTGCGTATACTGCAGCACTGCGGCATTTCTGCCCACAAAACACGGGTCCATCGTTTCCGAGAACTTCGCCATCCTCCTTTCATTAGTCTCAAAAGCTCTCAACCTAGGAGTTTGCACTGCGGAGACTGCTCCGAGCAAGATCCTTCTTATCAGAAGGAATTCAGGGATTTCCTCCGGCAGTTTTTTATAATCACCCCAACTTTTCGTCTCTTCTCTCACCTTATGATATGCTGCAGTCAGTCGAGGATTTCTTGTGACCTCGCCGTTTGTTTTGTCGTAGGGTCGTAGATTCCAGAGTTTAAGGAAAACTTCAACGTGTCCTCTGTCCACTTCTCCCATACGATCACGGAAATGATCGTCAAAGTTGACGACCGTAATCTCTGGCTCCGATATCTTTGCAAACAATAGGTCTTCGCTGATCAGCTCTCGCAACACATGCTGCTCACACCAATTCAGCGCACTTCCGTCCTCTGCTGATATGAGGTTCAGGTGCAGCACCGACCTCCTGTAGGCTTCCACCTCAACATCAGGGAACGCAAACGTGACTGCGCGTCCATATATGACCGTCACGAACTCCGTGGCTCCTCTGATCAATGCTAAGGGATCGGTCCTCATAGCTAAGCTCAGATCAGTTAGTAGGGGCATGCCCCCAGCATGACGTCGCACGTCTTCCTCCCTCTCAATCGTTTCATCCTCTCCTGTTCCAACGCGCTTCTGCTGCAGGAGGTACTGGATAAGAGTATGGCGCAAATCTCTTATCTTATTCCAGGAATCTGTGGATCGCTTCACATCAAACTTCCTCACGTTCACCTTCATCTGCTCTAGGTAGCGTGTCAAATTCATCAACCCTCCCAAATTTCCATGCGTTATCGCAATCAACGTTAGAAGTCCATCTAATCGCAAATTCTGTACTCCTTCAGTGAGCAGTATCGCTGGTCCCTTCACAAAGTTCTCTGAGCTCTGGTCTCCCTGGGTTCATCAGCTCCACCATCCGAAATAGCTGGGCTATAGTTGCACCTCCAAAGGCCGTCACCGTATTGATCCAGGAGGTCCTCAAATTCTGGAGCACTCTGACTAAACTGTCAGCCAGTATCAGATGTGATGTCCCAAGTGGCTGTTGCTGCAGGTTTACTGCTGGATTCCAAGTGGATCGATTGAAGCAGGCTCGCGAATCAGTGTCCTGAACTACCGTGAATCTATACTTCAACTGGTTGTTCTTCTGCACGTCAATCACTCGGGACAATTTCTTCATTGGTACTTCTCGTATCTTTCTGTCTGGAACCTTAAAGCTCTTTGTTGGTAACGTTGTATCACTAACTCCCGTTCTTGTCAACATCTATGGGAGAGTTGTACTCTGCCCGTGTCATCGATTGTTCCATAGGTTGCAGTCACCCCGGAACCTGGCGCATTCCTATTAGCGACCAATCGTCCAGCAGTTTCTATCAACTTTCTCACCGTTTGCTCCACGACTGGGTCACCTAGGGTCTCACTCCGGTCCGGGATTGTCACTCGACCAGTTGTAGCCGGGAGTCGCGTCTCCGTCGTTTGACTCAACTCTCGATCAACTGCATCAATCGGGGACTGCCCACGAGGAACATTCCTTGTAGGTATCACTTTTTCCACGGCTGTCGTTAACGCCAGCAGCTCCGATTGCTGTTTGTACTCTCGCCTCAAGCGCTCTATTTCTTCACCCTGTTTCTTGTTGCAATCCTCAAACAGTCTCTTCCAGATGTGTCTATCTTTTGCTGTACTGAGCATGGTCTTGGTCATTTCGTCCAGCTCCCTTCTGATCTTCTCCAGTTCTTCTATCGTCCCGTTAAGATCTTGCATAGTCTCGTTCGTCTGAACCCCTTCCTCTACTTTCGCCCTCTTTGTTGGCACAGCTGCTCTCAGTTGTGAACCAGACGAGGCAGCCTCGTTGTTCATTTCCTGATGCATCCTCCTCAATCCAGGCCTAAGGCTTGGTGGGCAAAGGCATCTCACCTGGCTAGTAGGTCCTCGAACTTCCCAATCCAGGCTCGCTCGCCAAGTCACTTCCTGAGAGAGCCCCGTTTCTCCAATTCATTACCCTCATGTTTGGGCAGTCTAGTACTCCTCTTTCTCCGTATGCTGCCATCAATAAGACTTCCGTGGGGCGGTCCCCGCGGTTATCATGCCCCAAGATGTTTGTTAAGGCGGCCAGCAACATGACTATCTCTGGGTCCTCCAGAGCGAAGTCTCGATCCATCAGCCGACGATAGATCGCATCTATCATCCGTCCTACGTACGCCTCCACCAGGTCCATGTACTCGTTCAAAATTAAAGTTGTCCATGTTCTTTCAGATTCGATTCTATTACCGGTTTGATGAATTGAAATCAAGTGAATGATTAAAAGATCAATCAAGATCTAGAAAAGAGGTCGCGAATATCACATTTGTCAACCTTACACTAATTCTATAGTAAAATTTTTTTAAAAAAATGTCAGATAAAAAGATTTTGATCCTAAAAATCAATAAAATCAATTCGTTGCCTAAGAATGGACAGTCCAAACTTTGGATCTATTCCTAAGATCGTCATTCGGTTATTCATGGTCACTAATTCCTTCTTACCCAGGGTCTTAATAACATAACACATAACATGACATAACACACATATTACACACAACACACCTTTAGTATGACGCCATCCTGCATGCAACCTAAACTCAGCCTATACTTAAATAATATTTCTTATGTAAGCATTCTTGTATATCAGTATCAGAGAAGATTACGTGTATCAGTGCATACAACTCACGTGGATGCAGTCGTTCTCTCTTCGGATCGTACACCGGAAACAAGAGCTCCTTCACTTCCCTTTCTAGAAGGAAGTGTCTCAATCTCGTCAAGGACAAGACTAGGTTTTCCGGGTCTACGTGCCGCTACTCCGTCGCCCTCGACACCAAGAAGCATAAGTACTTTCCCGGTATCTGTGACGCCGCCGGAGTCAAAGCTGCTACGCCTTCTATCCCTGCCCTCTGCTTCCAAAGGAATTCTATGTTTTTATATTCTCTCTCAAAATCCGCTGCTAACGCTGTCTTAAAACTCATGTCTGCTGTGATCGCTATATGTCAACGTTATGCTACTTGAGTATTCATTTGGTAAGCTAAACTATGATTCCACTACTCTCCCTATGTTCGGTTTCTTAGGGTCCTCGTCTGTTTCTGCTTCTAGATCACCTGTCTCTCTTGCTTTTATTAATTTTTTATTAACAAATTTTCAGTGTGGGTAAGTCCTACCCCCACTCCCCGGACAAAAATATCCATCGACGTCTCCGTCGATCGCATACAGGATATCAAATCGAGATTGGAAGCCGGAATGAGTAATTGTCCTTCCTGGGCAGCCCAGGAAGGGTCATCCCTTCCAGTTCTTACGTATTTCATGCTTCCACCATCTACATCTTGAATCGTGACACTGGTCTCCTTTGGGTCCGACGTCATTTCGTTCAGCCAATCTAAGACACGCAGATTTGTCAAGTCTTGTTCATATGACTGCTGTTGCTCGTCGTCGAATTCTACCTCGGGCTTGGACCTCACAACGCATACCGGATATCAAATCGAGGTTGGAAGCCGGAATGAGTAATTGTCCTTCCTGGGCAGCCCAGGAAGGGTCATCCCTTCCAGTTCTTACGTATTTCATGCTTCCACCATCTACATCTTGAATCGTGACACTGGTCTCCTTTGGGTCCGACGTCATTTCGTTCAGCCAATCTAAGACACGCAGATTTGTCAAGTCTTGTTCATATGACTGCTGTTGCTCGTCGTCGAATTCTACCTCGGGCTTGGACCGGTCATCGACCCACTCCTCGTCGTTATCATCGACTATGTCAATGGCCTGTGACACAGTTATTTCTTCTAGACCCACCACTTCTTTCACCATCTTCTGTAGATCTATCCTGTCCACTACAAAGTCGTTTCCGTAAGGATTATGTTTTTTCGTGAGTCTTGTCCTGTCACTGTGTCGAGTCTGTATCGTAAACGGAAGATCCGGCTCCAAATTTTTGGGGACCTCCATTTGTTCGGCGTCTTGCCAGTCCTTCTCTGCGTAGGGTAAGGTTTCTTCATCTGCTTCAATCACCTCGTTGGGATCCAGGTCCAGTGGTGGACTTGATTTTTCCTCTACAATCTCATTTCCATCGTTCTTTTCCCTGGTGCCCTTCTCGTTGACCTCACAAACAGGGTCCATCATCAGATAATACCCCTCTTCCATGTCTGCAGGTATACCCCAGTCCTCTGTCGATGGATTGTGTGGCTTGATGTTCTCGTAGTGAGCGGCTCGGCCTGTACTCAGTCTATAAAAACGTCCCTCCTGATGCACTTCCATAATCATGAAGGGTCCCCTCCACTTTTTTAGGAGCTTTTTTGTTCCTTTCGGTGGTATAACATTCTGAAATACCCAAACTAGTCTCCTACCGAGTAAGCTTTTGCACCAGCTGCCTTCTTATCGAATCTTTTCATCTGCCTTGCCTGCTGAGTGTTCCGTCTACACAAGTCGTTAAACTCTTGTTGACGTCTAATCAAATCCTTTACATAGACTTGTGGTGATGTTTTCTTCCCCTCAAACTCTGGGTAAAGAAAGTCAAGGGCAAAGACTTCTCGTGTCCAGTTAACATCATGTGTGGACTAACTCCGGTGGTGGAGTGTTGCGTGCTGTTGTAAGCTCCCATCACCTGTGGAAGATATCTGTCCCAATCGGTCATATACCTGGAACAATATATCCTCAGCATCGACACTAACGTTCGATTTCGCCTTTCCACTAAGCCATTCGTCTGGGAATGGTACGTCGTGGAATGAGCTTGAGTCACCTGTGAGCGTCTCATGAGCTCTTTCGTAAGTTCTCCCAGTTCTCCCAGAAGCTAATCCGTTATCCGATTGAAATGTCATCGGACAACCATGTCTCGCTATCCACGTACTGATTAAATGATCGCACGTCTCTTCTGCTGAGGCAGTTATTCAGGGCACGGCCTCTGCATACTTCGTGAAGTGATCTATAATGACCAAGATTTGATTGTAAGCACTGTCTGCAATGCATATCTTTTGGTGATCAATCTGTACCACCTCGTTAAATTCAGATGACTCGATCGACTGTATGGGAAATTGCAACTTCCTTGGATCCTTGACCTGTTGGCATGACAGACATGCTGTTACCCACTTCTCGCATGCCTTTTTCATCCTAGGCCACTCAAAGCGTTTCAGAATCCTCTGATATACTTTGTCCATTCCCTGATGGTGCATCTGATCTTGTGACCTGAATAAAAGTACTGTTTGATAGAGTTGCGGCAACACTATCGCATTATATTTGTACAGGACTTTTTCTTCTTCTCTTCTCTTGCAGGCCACGATCCCGTCCTTGTTCAGATATAACCTTCCCTCTTTCTTCATAAAGTACTGTCTCAGAATGCGGTAACTGTCTTCCTCCAGATCGCCTTTGTCTGGATTTCCATTTTCGATTCACCTTTTCAGGTTGCTCGTCATGCGGTCATTTCTCTGTGCTCTTAGTAGGTCCGAGAGTCTGTATCTCGCCTTCAAGTACGTCTTCATGACCCTCATCTGACTGTTCATTTCATCTGGTTGATGCGTGTCATCTTCCATCTTAACGCACCAAATCTTCGCCAATAGTTGTGTTTCTTGTTCGAACGGTTGAAGATCAGTCCTGACTACCTTTTTTTGCGGCAACAAGCTTATCGAACGTTTCGATACTGCTATTGTTTCCAGATCATGTGCTGCGTTGTCAAAGACTCTTTCACATGATATGAGGTAGCGATCACTGTCAGGTTCTTGATATACCTCCTTATGCAGATCCCTTGCTCAAGTTTCCACCGATAGTGTGTGGATCGCTAGCTCTGACATGTCTGATTCTGAGCTCGAGTTCCTGTCTTAATAGGTGTCGACTCCTGAATTGTCATCCATGGGAGTTGTCATCCATTGAAGATTCTGCGATAGAGCACGTTCCCTCCTCCGGATCAGTTCCGTGCGTTCGTCTCATCCATCTGAACTCTCCGGACAAAATTTTACTCTCCAGGTCCTGTTCCTCATCAGGAACTTTTTCATCTACATCAGACTCCCCGGACAAACTTTCTTGTCCCGGATGTTGATCATGAACTCGCTGGCTCTTCTCACTTTTCGTCTCCCCGGACAAAGTTTCTTGTCTTGTGTTCTGTTGAACCTTCTGACTTTCCTTATCCTGGTCTTCAAATGTTACTTTTTTCTTTTGTGTATCGTACCCAAGTTCTTTTCGTTTGTATGATGTGCTTGTCAAGACGTTTTGGGGGTATCGAGGACACTAGTTGCTGAACTATAGTCCTACAATTGCTTTCATTTTCATTGTGTTGTCGTCTTGACGGCATGATCTTCACCTTCTAACAGACTGCCAGTGATGCCATAGCTGCTGCCCACTCGGGATCATCTCTGGTCAATTCCCTCTCCAACAATCAACCCAGCATCCGCATCACTTGCGGTGTGACCTGCACTGTTTCATCCATAATGAGAGGCTGTTAAAATTCATGCGAAAGAGTTCCTGCTGGACCAGGTTTGAGCGCAGCAACAGATCCAAGGGCACCAGATCCTTCTTGGATAGAATCTTTAATTCGGCTGCTTTTTCTACAGGTAACTCAGGAAGTCCTGGAATTGGATGTCCAGACTTGTCCAACCATCTCGTCAAGGGAAGCGCTTCGTAAGTTTCATGTCCAGAAACGAGAACCCTTCCTTGATTTCTGCCTGATTGGCTTGCTTCTGTTCCAATCTTTCATAGAATTCGGTCTTCTTGCTGAGGCTGTCAGCATTCTGGTGTTTGTCACGCATCCTGTGCTCGATTATCATGTGGTAGCCATCTAATCTTACTATCCATCAACCAATATAACTCTGATCCATCGAGTATGTCTTCAACCAGGATAACGCTCTGTTGTCCACGCGTAACTTAAAGGGAGCGCTCCCATTGTATGCGCGGTACTTTTCCACGAATGTGACTACTGCAAACATTTCTGCTTTTGGTGCACCATATTTCATCTCAGTGTCACTTAACACCTTACTGCTATATGCAATGGGACGGAGAACTGTTCTTCCATTCCATTCCCGCTCCTGAGGCAGTATTCCTGAGATTACTACAACTGATGCGACTGTGTCAAGAACATACATTCCCTTTTCTGTATGCATGCCTAGCACTGGCGCTTCGCACAGTTCCCGCTTTATGTTCTCGAAGGCAGCTTGTGCTTCTGTGTTCCATTCCAACTTCTTTCCTTTGTTGCCCATCAGCTTCTGCATTAGATACACCTTGTCTGCATATCCTTTACCCTTGTTTGAACTCACGATAATTCTGGTAATAAACTCACTTTTTTAAACTCACGATAAAAAAATTTGCGAATCCTAAGAAGCTCATGAGTTGTGTGTCCGTACTGGGAGCCTTCCATGTCAACACAGCCTCCACTGCTTTCGGGTCCGGCCTCACGCCATGCTTGTCCACCATTCTCTCTAGATACTTTATCGAATCTCTGAATATCTCACACTTCGATGGTTTACATTTCAAGCCTGCTCTTTTCATGCAGCCAAAGACCTCCTCTAGCCGATCAATGTGGTCTTCCAGGGTAGTTGTTGCTATGACCACGTCATCCACGTAACACATCCCAAGGTTCCCGTACTTCTTCGTCACTCTGGTCAAAGCCTGAGCCATCAGTCTTTGAAAAGTGACCGTCGCGTTGCACAAGCCGAAGTTCATGCTCTTCCACTGGTACAACCCAATTCACATGCGAATCCGATCTTCTCTTTGTCCTTCTTCCGCAGAAGGACCTGCCAGAAGGCAGAACTCAAATCCAGTGTGGTGAAGAACTTGGCGTCACCAAGCTCCGATAGCCTTTCGTCTATTCGCGGTATCGGGTACGCATCTTTTATTGTCACCGCGTTCAGGTAACGAAAGTCGCAACAGAACCTAAGCTGCCCCCCTTCTTTTTTGCCATGACTACCCCGCAAGCAACATTTCTATCTCCGCACGGCACGGTACCAATTTATGTGGTGTCATTTGTCTTGCGTCTTCCCTATGGGGAACGGCGACTTCCTCTAGTTCGATTTCGTGTTCGACGAAGTTACAACAACCGATATCCGCCTTATGTTTTGAAAATACATCCGCGTTCTGATTTAAAACCGCCCGCAATGATTCAAAATCTCCCTTGCCTATTTTCCCTTTTAAGTGTTTTATTTCTGGCAAAACCGGTTTGTCAGATTCTAGTTCATATGACAAGGGGCGTTCCGGAAAATTCGAGCAGCTCGACAAACCGTCTTCCGTTTCGGATTTCATTGAAAACAGTTTATGAATATATTCAAATTCATTAATTCTTTTTAAAATTATATCTTTATTGGCATGGTAAGGGCAGTCTTTCACACTATATCTCTTCAAGTTTGTGTCTCTTCATAGTCGATCCTCATCGGCAAAGTGTAACCAAGTTTCTTTCCATGCTGGATTGAAACCGTGGTGTCCAGTTTGTTCAATAACACACTGACACACAGTCCGTTTGGAGTTACCGAGAAGCTCCGGCCTAAAATCACTGAACTTTGACTATTTGGGTTCGGTACCAAACAAACTTGTTTACTATCACTTAACGAGTTTAAATTTTTCATTCTAAAAATTGCTACTACAGCTTGTCCCGGCTGTAGTTTTACCTTTCTATCTAAAAAGATTGGTACCTTGTTTTCATCTGTTACTATTTTATTAATTGGTTTCTTAACATACTTCCGGTCCGGGTTTCTAATCCTCATTCGACGATTGTTCAAGTCAATCATCACGTCGAAATTCCTGACAAAATCTCTGCCCAAGATGAACTGATCGGAGTCGTCCAAATTCTTTACCACCAGGAAGCTCATCCAAAGATCCCTTCTTCCCATGTGGAGGACCGTTATTGGTGTTCTTCCGGCTACGTAAATCGCTCCTCGATTGGCTGCCGCTAGTCGGAGATTTGTCGGAATTAGGTCTTCCCTCGTGAAACCCATTCTTTTCCAAGTTTTTATCGGCATCACGCTCACTAACGCTCCTGTGTCCAGGAGCCCTGTGACTCCGATTTTCTTCCCATTGGTGTCGAGCAGATGTGCAGTCACATCTGCTTTGTATCCAATGTGAACCGCGTCTTGCTCCATCATGGCGTCATGACCTATACTACGGACTTTAAGTTCTTCTTCACCCAAATAGATTTGCCCGATTTGGTCACTGTCTGTCGTCACGTAGGTCCTAGTGTAGATACTGATCCCGTCCACGTTCAACATCACTTGACATGGTCCATAGACTTCCACGTAGCGCTCGTGAAGTTTCTTTATTCGAGGGCCACCCGTTGTTAGTTGCGCTCGCACAGCTCTTGACTCAGTGCGTGACTCCACCTGTCTCAGATAATCTGCATATGTATCCAAATGCATCAAAGTGAACTCTGATGGTTAACTCAGACTTCTGATTACCTGATGTCCCGCTACCAAAATTATCGATTGTATTTTACTTCCCTGCGGCACCATACCGAACGTCTGCCCGGAGATCACATTTAGTTTCATGCTCAAACTTCTTGGTGCTTTCGTTTCTTCGACTTCTGATGGCTCGAAGGCGTTCAGCCTTTCCTGAGATTTTTCATTTTCCAATTCGAGCTTCACTTTTTTTCGATCTCTTTTGTTACCTATTCTACGGACTTTAAGTTCTTCTTCACTGTCTGTCGTCACGTAGCCCTTTCGATACCAGGTAGCTTGGTGCTGGTCGAGATTCGGGCTTTGATTCTCTGCCTCGACGTCTTTTCATTATCCACCTCTGGATCCGCCGGTACATTGCTTAGCCCTGTGTTCCTACTCTCCCCAGTTCGCATTTCCGAGTTCGTCATATCCACAAAGACTCCTGACTGGCCTGATCCGTTTGTGGTCTTGCTCATTGTCCTCACCACTCCAAATTGGTCCATGGTACCAGTCTCTCTATCGGTGTATGCGTCATTCTCCTGAGTCGAGCTATTGAGGCTGACTTGAGATCCAAAGTCATCTTATCCGCATCATCATCTTCTTCTTCCTGGGTTTCTGCTTCATCGCCTGTACCCGTTTTCATTGTAAATGGAAAGAAGTTTCCTAAACTGTTCTTCACTCTTTCTGAAAACGATGAGGACGCTGTCGGCTTTTCCGCCATGCCAACCATCATGGTGTTGTCTGTGGGTGATCTTGTAGTCGCCACAATTTCAGTAGAGATGTCGGACAGTTCCGACATCTCTTCTCGGTCCAGGGTCCCGGTGGAAGTGGCAAAACCTTGGCCTTGTTCTACCGGAGTAGGTTCACTCACCAATCTTCTGTTTTTTCTCCCTTCTGGTCCTTGTCCCTCCTGGTTCTCATCCATGGCAGGGTCCAAATGGACCTCTACCTCTAACCTTGCCTTTTGTCCTTCTGATAAGTTTTGACTCCTGGTTTCAACCATTATGCCTGAAACTTTCTTCCCTTTGTCGGTCCGGGTTCGTGTGATCCTTTCCACAAAAGGGTCTCTCATTGCTTTTCTCTATTTCTCTGGTATGAACTTCCTGGAGCTATTACCTAGTTTATGTATCCTTTACTTGTCTAGACTCATTTAGATTTATCACTTTTTACTGCCTACACACTCAATTTGATTGCTAGTCTCCTTGTTTCACTTAAATAAAGGCCACGAATCCTTGTATGTTATCACAGTACAGCGTGTATACAATTTATTCACAATAATCGATTTTAGTTGTAAGATATGAAGCTAGCACAGTCTCTTCATATCAATATATTTAAAAGATAGTGTTCTCACTACCCAATCAAGCACAAATATTAATGAGTTAAAACCAAAAAATGAAGAAAAAAAAGAATATTTTCAATGAAAAACGTATGTGTTTTGTAGTTTAGTCAGTCGCAATGTGACATCCGAACGTGTTTCAAAAGAAAGAGCTTTCACTGTTAGGTGCTGCACCAAACAGACAAAACTTGAAGGCAGTAATTTTCTCACGTGGGCGTCTATTGCAACCACCGAGTCCTGTGTTACCTATCTGCCTTCTGGTTGCCCGAGCTAGACCTACTAGAATCCTCAGGGCAATCTTTTTCCTAAAAACGGATTGGATTTCAATCCACACAAATTAGTTACAAGCTCTTATTCAATCTAGACTTATTGTAGCGATTATCCGAGTTTAGACCTGTTTTGTTCTTGTCTGGTCTTTTATAAAAGGCAAGTTACCAGAGCAGTCACTGGTTCCTAGCCTGTCTTTTAATAATTTAATACCTTTAACTATTTTCTTTTCATTTGTCTTCTTAAGTCTTGAAAAAATAATAACCCTCCGGATTGACAAAAACAGGACCCCTCCGCATTGGCAAAAACAGGACCCCTCCGGATTGGCAAAATTAGACCCCTCCGGATTGGCAAAAATAGTACCCCTTCGGATCGGCAAAAACAGTACCCCTCCGGATTGGAAAAAGTAAGACCCCTCCGGATTGGCAAAAATAGTACCCCTGCGGATTGGCAAAAACAGTACCTCTCCGGATTGGCAAAAGCATGACCCCTCCGGATTGGCAAAATTGGGACCCTTCTGGATTGGGACCCCTCCGGGTTTGTAAAAATAGCTTTTCAGAGACTTGGAAAAAGTAAGACCCCTCCGGATTGGCAAAAATAGTACCCCTGCGGATTGGCAAAAACATACCTCTCCGGATTGGCAAAAGCAGGACCCCTCCGATTTGGCACAATTGGGACGCTTCTTGATTGGGACCCCTCCGGGTTTGTAAAAATAGCTTTTCAGAGACTTCCAAAATTTTCACCAGATACCCTTCCGAATACGTTCTCCCATGCTATTATGCTGTTGGAACTAACAATAAGACCCCTCCGGATTGGCAAAAATAGTACCTCTTCGGATCGGAAAAAACAGTACCCCTCCGGATTGGAAAAAGTAAGACCCCTCCGGATTGGTAAAAATAGTACCCCTGCGGATTGGCAAAAACAGTACCTCTCCGGATTGGCAAAAGCATGACCCCTCCGGATTGGCAAAATTGGGACCCTTCTCGTTTGGGACCCCTCCGGGTTTGTAAAAATAGCTTTTCAGAGACTTGGAAAAAGTAAGACCCCTCCGGATTGGCAAAAATAGTACCCCTGCGGATTGGCAAAAACAGAACCTCTCCGGATTGGCAAAAGCAGGACCCCTCCGGTTTGGCAAAATTGGGACCCTTCTGGATTGGGACCCCTTCGGGTTTGTAAAAATAGCTTTTCAGAGACTTCCAAAATTTTCACCAGATACCCTTCCGAATACGTTCTCCCATGCTATTATGCTGTTTGAACTAACAATAAGACCCCTCCGGATTGGCAAAAATAGTAACCCTCCGGGTTTGTAAAAATAGTTTTTCAGAGACTTCCAAAATTTTCACCAGAGACCCTTCCGAATACGTTCTCCCATGCTATTATGCTGTTTGAACTAACAATAAGACACCTCCGGATTGGCAAAAAATAGTAACCCTCCAGGTTTGTAAAAATAGCTTTTCAGAGACTTCCAAAATTTTCACCAGAGACCCTTCCGAATACGTTCTCCCATGCTATTATGCTGTTTGAACTAACAATAAGACCCCTCCGGATTGGCAAAAAATAGTAACCCTCCAGGTTTGTAAAAATAGCTTTTCAAAGACTTCCAAAGTTTTCACCAGATACCCCTCCGAATACGTTCTCCCATGCTATTATGCTGTTTGAACTAACAATAAGACCCCTCCGGATTGGCAAAATAGTACCTCTTCGGATTGGCAAAAACAGTACCCCTCCGGATTGGAAAAAGTAAGACCCCTCCGGATTGGTAAAAATAGTACCCCTGCGGATTGGCAAAAACAGTACCTCTCCGGATTGGCAAAAGCATGACCCCTCCGGATTGGCAAAATTGGGACCCTTCTGGTTTGGGACCCCTCCGGGTTTGTAAAAATAGCTTTTCAGAGACTTGGAAAAAGTAAGACCCCTCCGGATTGGCAAAAATAGTACCCCTGCGGATTGGCAAAAACAGAACCTCTCCGGATTGGCAAAAGCAGGACCCCTCCGGTTTGGCAAAATTGGGACCCTTCTGGATTGGGACCCCTTCGGGTTTGTAAAAATAGCTTTTCAGAGACTTCCAAAATTTTCACCAGATACCCTTCCGAATACGTTCTCCCATGCTATTATGCTGTTTGAACTAACAATAAGACCCCTCCGGATTGGCAAAAATAGTAACCCTCCGGGTTTGTAAAAATAGCTTTTCAGATACTTCCAACTTTTTCACCAGATACCCTTCCCAATACGTTCTCCGATGCTATTATGCTGTTTGAACTAACTAGGTAGGGTGTATTTTCCTTCCCTATACACTTCCGGATTGAAGCTAAGCCTCTTATTTGACAATTCAACTTAACTGTGAAGGGTCTTATCACTAGCCTAGTTTCGTTTCGACTATGGTTTTCTGGTTCCCTTAGCCTTCCCTTTTTAACTAGAACAGCGTAAAATTGCCTTAATCAACCGTTGTTATCTTTTGGTAGGGGTGTAAGAGCTTTCCAAAAAAATTCTATAAAACGTGAAGGGTCTACCTTCCCGAATTAGTGAATTTGCTAAAAACAATCTTAAAAAATTGTCACGCTTACTTTTTTTTAATAATTGATAATTCTATGAGTGATTTTACCAAATTTCTAATCTAATGGTTCTAAGATCAACTAAATCTGTCAAATAGTTCCAGAGTTATTAACCAAAACGTCTTTATCCTAAAATCAAAAAATTTTCTCTCTTATAGTTTCCGCCTAACTTTTTTTCGTAATTCTGCTCTTTTTGACCTAAAAATTATTGATCCCAGCTCAAAAGGCCTGTAATCTTCTAGTTCATTGCAAAAAAAACGATCTAAAACGTTCCAGTTGAAAAAATTTGCCAAAAATATTGCTATTTGGACCCGTCCGGATTGATGAATCCACTAAATCAAACACGTTAAGTTCGATTTCACTGTAACCCGGGAGGTTATCGGCAAACCGATTTAAAACCTTTCGATTCATTAGTAAACTTTGTCCGAACAACAATTTCTACTGTCCTAATTCGAAAATTTCAAAAAGTTTTCTTAATTTGTAGCGTTTCGTTTCTTCAAAAATCAAGAAAATTCGGTTTTTGGTCCCAATTAGTTCCAACCACTTCTGAACTAAACTTCACCGGTTCTGCCTATAATACTATCACAATTACGATGTAACTAACTAATTTAGCGCTTTTTTGCGCTTCAAAAATATCGATATCTCAAAAAAAAAATCGCGATTTGTGGGGGGGGGGATCAAAATATCGTTATTTTGACCCTAAAAACCGGTCTGCTTAGTGTATCTTTCATTTAAAAACGATATAAGAGAATTAATTTAGGCTCTATAAATAAAAATACTAGTAATACTATACCCCTCCGGGTTTGCTCAATCTCCGAACTAAGGTGCTTAACTCGGAAACTCGCAGTTCGGTGAAGGGTCACTAAGGTCGAGCCCCCCCACAGAGTAATATCTTACATTTTGTAGGAAAAGGGATACAAAACTTTTATTGATATACAGCAGTCAATTGTTGTTGTCCTTGAGCCCCTTCTTCTCGATCCTTGAGCTGCTTGCCGGATCAGTCCTCTTCTCTAATCCCGAGACCCTTCCGGATTGAGCGCAAATTAGCATTAACGTGCTAAAATACTCAAATAACCCTACAGTACAAGCACCACAAACGGACCACAAAATGATCGTAACAATCCTGACTGATATAAATGCCTGTAATAACAAAATATCTAACAACAACAAACGGCAGGGTCGAATCACGTCTCGTCTGGGGGGATGATTTCTACCGATTTTATATTTTTTTACTGTTTTTGGTTTTTTCGGTTATTGTTTTTATGTTTTTTGTTTTTCTTAAGTACTATACTACTTTATGTTTGGTTTCGTGTATATCTTTAAGTGTTTTTGATCAAAAACCTCTCAGGGAACGACGGGACGGCCAATCCGCCCACCCTTCCTGGAACGTGAAATTTCGGTGTTAACTAGGTTAAAAAACTATTCAAGGGAATCCAGAAGGCTTCCGCGTTCCTAACTACCCTTCCGGTTCGGCGGTTAGGGCCTTTTTAAGGGCGTTATCATGAGCATCCACTCGGCGCGGAGTGCTCGTTAACGGTTCTGACGGTCATGATGTTAAAAAGAAGTAACGCCCTGGAGCGCCATAAAAACATCTATGTAACATTCGCCCGGAAGTAAATATCGACGGAAAAAAATCTTAATTCTGAAACGACTGGATGGCGTCTAAACACAGCTCTACATACTTTTCACCATCACTGCCAAAGCCAGTTCTTTTGGTGGTTTTCCTGGCATCGGGTCGACAAAATAACTTAATTATATGCAAGAATAGTGAGCTCATGGCTGGGTCTCAGTACCCCCACACCACGAGCCACGAGGTCACTCCTAAAAACAGGGCTACTACTATTTATTATATTACTATTGTTTTTGCTCAGTAGATATAAATCATCATCTCCATCGAAGATGGATCAACCCTTTCCCTCACTCCTAGCTTCTCATTCTCTGAAAATGAATCGAGATGTCAAATAATTTCAACTCAGGATATGACCAGGAAGCTAAAAATTTATATAAATTAGTTTGAGTCTTGGGCCCGAGACCCCTCCGGATTCTGAAACCCGGGGAAGTAACGTCCTTATTTCTTTTAGGAAGGCTGGACACGTCGTCCCAACACCCTTCCTCGTTCGTGTGAATTGCTCGGTAACGATTTTAGCGGCACAATAATTACAACTCGGAACGGTTCCTGACAATTTTCAATTCTGTCTCTCGTTATTTCTTCGTAGTTGTTTCCACTGCAACTATTGTTGTTCTGTTTTTCCTCTGTTTTTTCTCCAAAATGGCCGTTCCAGCATTACTCAGAATGTGACGTCACAGTCGAAACTTTAAAAAATCAAAACAGCAGAATATTCTGATTTTCACGGTTTGTCTAATCGTTCAAATAACGTTGCTAATTCGTTAAAACCATTAATCTTCCAGGTCACATGTTCTTTTCTGGTCGATAAAAATTCGAAAACGAAATTGCATTTTCGTACATTCTGGTCGAATGTCACACCGACCTTGCCGCTACTGTCTTGCGCTACCCCTGGCAGAATTTGAACTGTGTTAAAATACTAGCGGGATTTAATGATAACTCATCTATGGTTTTTCAGACTTTGCTAATGATTGAGGATTTTTAATAAAATTGATAATTCATAAGAAATTTTTGCAAAAAAAAAGTAAATTTCAAACGTTTTCGCAACTATGTGCATCGTCAGGATTTTTTACAGTAAACTAATCTAAATGACGATAAAACATCAATTTACAAATGTTATTTACGATAATTACCATACAATTTGGTTCTAAACCATCATGTTAAAATAATAGCCAATCACAGTTGACCTCTAAATTACTATTAAGATGAAAATACTTTTAACCTCTAAAATTAAGTAAACATTTTATATTTAATTTGTCTGGAATTTCTGAGTCATAACTTCGATTTTGACATGTAAGTTTTAAATAAGAAATAAAAAAAATATCTTGGGACTAAGTTTTCAGTGTTAACTCCCAGCTCCTAAACTCATCGCGCGTTTTCAAGCCCGGTTTCTTTTTCCTGATATGTATTGCTTCTAGTATTAGCAATTTTGTATGGTTGTTTTACCTATCTATAATTTCCCAACTAAGATCTGCGCTATTTCCCTCAAGTTGGCGTTGAGTTGGCATTAAAGTTTAACCCAAATGTGCTAATTGTCCCCAAAACCATCCTCTCTGCAAATAATCACTTCTAAAGAAAAATCTTGGTGCTCTAAACAACACTTTGTTTCGCCTTAATAATACATTTTACCACTGAAGAATGCGAATTACTTCCCCCAATCTAAACGTTACCTTCAGTGCTAATATGTTTTGTAAAGATGATGTTCATTTTTCTTCTGATGGTAAAAAAAACTTTCATTTTTTTGACCGCTCAGCTAACTTGTATATATTCATCAAAATTTTACTCTCTTCGCTGCTAAATTATGACAGACCACACGCACTGCCATGTTTGCAATTGCCACCTCCAAAAAGGAGGCATATAGTGTGTCATTTGCAAAGCTTACATCCATGTCTCATGTAGCGGGCCACAGAGCAGCAAGTTTTATTACGATGGGTTTTCCTGCATACCATACAACCCCGAGAACTTGGCAAAAAGGTCCAACTCCATCAAAAGACAAACAAGCACGGCCCCTGCACAACTCAGAAAGAAATATCTTCGGCAACACCTGAAAGAAACGTACGTCCCAACGCAACATAATCTTATCGATCGCCACCAGCAATCACTACAGTCCCCTTCGATCCCTGGAAATTTATCGACCAAGAACTTGAAATTAAAATAAACGACATATATAAAAATGTCGTTAACTGGAAACCGCGCTCCATAGTTCTAAGCAAAAACAATCCCGGTTTCCAATTCATAGAATTACTAAAACAGCAGCTGTTGTCATTACCAGAAGAAATACCGAATTCTAACGTCGTACTGAAAGCAGCAATGATTCTCCCACATCTGCTGCTCCCCAAAAATAAATCAGAAACAAACGGATCTAATTCCAAAATTCTGAGCCGTCTAGTAGACAAACTGTGAGCTGCCTATGGAAGCAAGGCCTACTAGACGAATTTTTCACTGAAGCGAAAGCTCTCCAAGTTAGACATCCTAAATAGAAGTCCGAAGTAACCGAGGAAGTTAAGCAATCCGATAAACTAATGAGTACAAGCAAAATATCTGCCGCCATGGGCTGCCTCTCAGACAACAAAACAAAAGTAGAACTTCCCTAAACGAAGTCCATGAAGGAAACACAGTCCTTAGTATCCTGAAAGAAAAACACCCTCAAGCCAAAACAGCGATTAATAACTAAACAACTGAAGTAAGTGAAGACCCATTGCCATACCACCCCTCTATATTTGACCAAATAAACGCCAAGACAGTTCAAAAATCAACCCTGAAAACGCACGGAAGCCTCGGTCCCTCAGGTCTAGATGCATGCGAATGGAGAAGGATATTAACTCACTTTAACCAGACATCCATCGAGCTCTGCAAAACAATTGCTAAACTATCCTATACAATAGCAAGTAAAGTTCTACCCATTGAAAACTTAACGGCGTAAAACTCGTGTCGCCTGAAACCTCTGGACAAAAATCCAGGGGTACGGCCCATTGGTATAGGCGAACTTCCGAGAAGAATAAATGGCAAAACAACCACCCAATCTTTAAAATCAGATCTTAAAATCTCGGAAAAAATTTCCAACTCTGCTTAGGCTAGAAGTGAGGAATCGAATATGCTATCCACAGCTTGAGGAACGAGTTTGAGAAACCGGAAACAGACGCCATACTACTTATTGATGCAGAAAATGCTTTCAGCATCTCCAAATCGCCTAGAAACTTGTCTATGTCTCATCTTCACGTTGCCTCCGTTTCTCGAAGCGCATCATTACCTGTGTCCTTGCACCCCTGAGCCAAATGATTTAACAAGATTTCAAAGATTTTCTCAGCAGTGTCCCGCTGGTATTGCTTTTTGGCCATCACCCCATTTAGGGCTGTCCCTTCCAAGTTGCTGGTAAGCGCACTGCATTGTTGTCTTTCTGACAAGTCCTCTTCTTCAAAATGCAGTTTCATTACCTCTATCCAGGTATCAATACAGCCATCAGATTCGTTTTTATAGCATCTTGGTTTTTCTGAAAAACCCTTTTGGACTTTTCACTACGTTCATTGGTTCTACATAACCTCGTAAGAAATGTTTGCAAGGACCTGTTCAGAGGTTCAAAGGCTGTGGCCATTCTCCTATTCTGCTGCTCGTTGAAATTCACCCTCGGCTCCCTACTGGGTTCTCCCGAGTTCGATTCCCCATTTTTTGATCCACTCCTGCCGCCTAGTAGCCCGTCCAACCTATCCATGATAGCCTGAGTTCGCCTCTCCATCATCGCATCTATCTTCGCGTCAAGAGTCCCAAGAGTCTGCTCTTGTCAAATTCTCAACTTCTCCATGTCGTCACTCAATCGTAACTCTCTTTGCTTAGCCTCCCTAGTCAATTGCGACAAGTTCTTTGCTAAGTGTTCATCCGTTCTCTTCTTCAAGCGTTTTTCGCTTCTGCTAGCTTCTTGTCTGTTGCGGTTAATCTCTTCCCGCAGACTTTCTCTCTCGACGTGGACTGCCCTTTCCAGTTCACTCATTCTTATGGATATCTGTTCATTCTGTTCTCGTATACTGCCCACTATGTTGGTCAAGGCTTCTTCAATTGATGCTCCGTTTTCCACTAATGGCGTCACAGGTGGCGGTGTCACCCTGTCGATACCAGGTAGCTTGGTGCTGGTCGAGATTCGATTCTCCTTTGATTCTCCTACTCGACGTCTTTTCACTATCCACCTCTGGATCCGCCGGTACGTTGCTTAGCCCTGTGTTCCTACTCTCTCCAGTTCGCATTTCCGAGTTTGTCATATTCACAAAGACTCCTGACTGGCCTGATCCATTTGTGGTCTTGCTTATTGTCCTCACCACTCCAAATTGGTCCATGGTACCAGTCTCTCTATCGGTGTATGCGTCATTCTCCTGAGTCGAGCTATTGAGGCTGACTTGAGATCCAAAGTCATCTTGCCCGTCATCATCATCTTCTTCTTCCTGGGTTTCTGCTTCATCGCCTGTACCCGTTCTCATAGTAAATGGAAAGAAACTTCCTAAAGTGTTCTTCACTCTTTCTGAAAACGATGAGGACGCGGTCGGTTTTTCCGTCATGCCAACCATCATGGTGTTGTCTCTGGGTGATCTTGTAGTAGCCAAATTTTCAGTAGAGATGTCGGACAGTTCCGACATCTCTTCTTGGTCCAGGGTCCCGGTGGAAGTAGCAAAACCTTGGCCTTGTTCTACCGGAGTAGATTCACTCGCCAATCTTTTGTTTCCTCTCCCTTCTGGTCCATGTCCCTCCTGGTTCTCATCCATGACAAGGTCCGACTGGACCTCTACCTCTAACCTTGCCTTTTGTCCTTCTGATAAATGTTTACTCCTGGTTTCAACCATTATGCCTGAAACTTTCTTCCCTTTGTCGGTCCGGGTTCGTGTGATCCTTTCCACAAAAGGGTCTCTCATTGCTTTTCTCTATTTCTCTGGTATGAACTTCCTGGAGCTATCACCTAGTTAATGTAACCTTGAGTTGTCTAGACTCATTTTAAATTTATCATTTCTTACTGCGTACACACTCAATTCGATTGCTAGTCTCCTTGTTTCACTTATATAGTGACCACGAATCCTTGTATGTTATCACAGTACAGCGTGTATACAATTTGTTCACAATAATCGATTGTAGTTGTAAGATATGAAGCTAGCACAATCTGATGATACCAATATATTTAAAATATAGTGTTCTCACTACCCAATCAAGCACAAATATTAATGAATTAAAACCAAAAATGAAGAAAAATAAGAATAATTTCAATGAAAAACGTATGTGTTTTGTAGTTTAGTCAGTCGCAATGTGACAGTCGAACTTGTTTCAAAAGAAAGAGCTTTCCCTGTTCGGTGCTCCACCAAACAGACAAAACTTGAAGGCAGTAATTTTCTCAGGTGGGCGTCTATTGCAACCACCGAGTCCTGTGTTACCTATCTGCCTTCGGATTTCCCAAGCTAGTCCTACTAAAATCATCAAGGCAATCACTTTCCCAAAAAATATTTAATTTGGATTTTAATCCACATAAGTCAGTGTTGAACTCTGTTTTCAGTTAGAACTAGAGTCGCGAATCTCCCTATTGACTTGGCCTTTAAGTTTAACCCAAATGTGGTAATTATCCCCAAAACCATCCTCTCTGCAAATAATCACTTCATAAAGAAAAATCTTGGTGCTCTAAACAACACTTTGTTTCGCCTTATTAATACATTTTACCACTCAAGAATCCAAATTACTTCCCCCAATCTAAACGTTACCTTCCGTGCTAATATGTTTTCTAAAGATGATGTTCATTTTTCTTCTGATGGTAAAAAAACTTTCATTCTCAGCTAACTTGTATATATTCATCAAAATTTTACTGTCTTCGCTGCTAAATTATGGCCGACCACACGCACTGCCATGTTTGCAATTGACACCTCCAAAAAGGAGGCATATAGTGTGTCATTTGCAAAGCTTACATCCATGTCTCATGTAGCGGGCCACAGAGCAGCAAGTTTTATTACGATGGGTTTTCCTGCATACCATACACCCCCGAGAACTTGGCAAAAAGGTCCAACTCCATCAACAGACAAACAAGCACGGCCCCCAGCACAACTCAAAAAGAAACATCTTCGGCAACACCTGAAACAAACGTACTACCCAACGCAACACAGTCTTATCGATCGCCCCCAGCAATCACTACAGCCCCTTCGATCCCTGGAAATTTATCGACCAAGAACTTGAAATTAAAATAAACGACATATATAAAAATGTCGTTAACTGGAAATCGCGCTCCATAGTTCTTAGCAGAAACAAGCCCGGTTTCCAATTCATAGAATTACTAAACCAGCAGCTGTTGTCATTACCAGAAGAAATACCGAATTCTAACGTCGTACTGAAAGCAGCAATGATTCTCCCACATCTGCTGCTCCCCAAAACTAAATCAGAAACAAACGGATCCAATTCGAAAACTCTGAGCCGTCTAGTAGACAAACTTTGAGCTGCCTATGGAAGCAAGGCCTACTAGACGAACTTTTCACTGAAGCGAAAGCTCTCCAAATTAGACATCCAAAATAGAAGTCCGAAGTAACCGAGGAAGTTAAGCAATCCGATATACGAATGAGTACAAGCAAAACATCTGCCGCCATGGGCTGCCTCTCAGACAACAAAACAAAAGTAGAACTTCCCTAAACGAAGTCCATGAAGGAAACACAGTCCTTAGTATCCTGAAAGAAAAACACCCTCAAGCCAAAACAGCCATTACTAACTATACAACTGAAGTAAGTGAAGACCCATTGCCATACCACCCCTCTATATTTGAACAAATAAACGCCAAGACAGTTCGAAAATCAACCTTGAAAACACACGGAAGCCATGGTCCCTCAGGTCTAGATGCATGCGAATGGAGAAGGATATTAACTCACTTTAACCAGACATCCATCGAGCTCTGCAAAACAATTGCTAAACTATCCTATACAATAGCAAGTAAAGTTCTACCCATTGAAAACTTAACGGCGTAAAACTCGTGTCGCCTGAAACTTCTGGACAAAAATCCAGGGGTACGGCCCATTGGTATAGGCAAACTTCCGAGAAGAATAAATGGCAAAACAACAACCCAATCTTTAAAATCAGATCTTAAAATCTCGGAAAAAATTTCCAACTCTGCTTAGGCTAGAAGTGTGGAATCGAATATGCTATCCACAGCTTGAGGAACGAGTTTGAGAAACCGGAAACAGACGCCATACTACTTATTGATGCAGAAAATGCTTTCAGCATCTCCAAATCGCCTAGAAACTTGTCTATGTCTCATCTTCACGTTGCCTCCGTTTCTCGAAGCGCATCATTACTTGTGTCCTTGCACCCCTGAGCCAAATGATTTAACAAGATTTCAAAGATTTTCTCAGCAGTGTCCCGCTGGTATTTCGTTTTGGCCATCACCCCATTTAGGGCTGTCCCTTCCAAGTTGCTGGTAAGCGCACTGCATTCTTGTCTTTCTGACAAGTCCTCTTCTTCAAAATGCAGTTTCATTACCTCTATCCAGGTATCAATACAGCCATCAGATTCGTCTTTATAGCATCTTGGTTTTTCTGAAAAACCCTTCTGGACTTTTCACTACGTTCATTGGTTCTACATAACCTCGTAAGAAATGTTTGCAAGGACCTGTTCAGAGGTTCAAAGGCTGTGGCCATTCTCCTATTCTGCTGCTCATTGAATTTCACCCTCGGCTCCCTACTGGGTTCTCCCGAGTTCGATTCCCCATTTTTTGATCCACTCTTGCTGCTTAGTAGCCCGTCCAACCTATCCATGATAGCCTGTGTTCGCCTCTCCATCATCGCATCTATCTTCGTGTCAAGAGTCCCAAGAGTCTGCTCTTGTCAAATTCTCAACTTCTCCATGTCGTCACTCAATCGTAATTCTCTTTGCTTAGCCTCCCTAGTCAATCGCGACAAATTCTTTGCTAAGTGTTCATCCGTTCTCTTCTTCAAGCGTTTTTCGCTTCTGCGAGCTTCTTGTCTGTTGCGGTTAATCTCTTCCCGCAGACTTTCTCTCTCGACGTGGACTACCCTTTCCAGTTCACTCATTCTTATGGATATCTGTTCATTCTGTTCTCCTATACTGCCCACTATGTTGGTCAAGGCTTCTTCAATTGATGCTCCGTTTTCCACTAATGGCGTCACAGGTAGCGGTGTCACCCTGTCGATACCAGGTAGCTTGATGCTGGTCGAGATTCGGACTTTGATTATCCTCCTCGACGTCTTTTCACTATCCACCTCTGGATTCGCCGGTACGTTGCTTAGCCCTGTGTTACTACTCTCCCCAGTTCGCATTTCCGAGTTCGTCATATTCACAAAGAGTCCTGACTGGCCTGATCCGTTTGTGGTCTTGCTTATTGTCCTCACCACTCGAAATTGGTCCATGGTACCAGTCTCTCTATCGGTGTATGCGTCATTCTCCTGAGTCGAGCTATTGAGGCTGACTTGAGATCCAAAGTCATCTTGCCCGTCATCATCATCTTCTTCTTCCTGGGTTTCTGCTTCATCGCCTGTACCCGTTCTCATAGTAAATGGAAAGAAACTTCCTAAGGTGTTCTTCACTCTTTCTGAAAACGATGAGGACGCTGTCGGTTTTTCCGTCATGCCAACCATCATGGTGTTGTCTGTGGGTGATCTTGTAGTAGCCAAATTTTCAGTAGAGATGTCGGACAGTTCCGACATCTCTTCTCGGTCCAGGGTCCCGGTGGAAGTGGCAAAACCTTGGCCTTGTTCTACCGGAGTAGATTCACTCGCCAATCTTCTGTTTCCTCTCCCTTCTGGTCCATGTCCCTCCTAGTTCTCATCCATGGCAGGGTCCGACTGGACCTCTACCTCTAACCTTGCCTTTTGTCCTTCTGATAAATTTTTACTCCTGGTTTCAACCATTATGCCTGAAACTTTCTTCCCTTTGTCGGTCCGGGTTCGTGTGATCCTTTCCACAAAAGGGTCTCTCATTGCTTTTCTCTATTTCTCTGGTATGAACTTCTTGGAGCTATCACCTAGTTTATGTAACCTTGAGTTGTCTAGACTCATTTTAAATTTATCATTTCTTACTGCCTACCCACTCAATTTGATTGCTAGTCTCCTTGTTTCACTTATATAGTGACCACGAATCCTTGTATGTTATCACAGTATAGCGTGTATACAATTTGTTCACAATAATCGATTGTAATTGTAGGATATGAAGCTAGCACAATCTGATGATACCAATATATTTAAAAGATAGTGTTGTCACTACCCAATCAAGCACAAATATAAATGAATTAAAACCAAAAATGAAGAAAAATAAGAATAATTTCAATGAAAAACGTATGTGTTTTCTAGTTTAGTCAGTCGCAATGTGACAGTCGAACTTGTTTCAAAAGAAAAAACTTTCCCTGTTCGGTGCTCCACCAAACAGACAAAGCTTGAAGGCAGTAATTTTCTCAGGTGGGCGTCTATTGCAACCACCGAGTCCTGTGTTACCTATCTGCCTTCGGATTGCCCGAGCTAGACCTACTAAAATCCTCAGGGCAATCACTTTCCTAAAAACGATTTGGATTTCAATCCTTACAAAACAGTTACCAGCTGTTTATCAATTTAGACTTAGCGTACCGAATATCCGAGTTTAGACCTGTTTTGTTTTTGTCTGGTCTTTTATAAAAGGCAAGTTACCAGAGCAGTCACTAGTTCCTAGCCTGTCTTTTAATAATCTAATATCTTTTTTCTTTTTTCTTCTCTTTTGTCTTTTTAAGTCTTGAAAAAATAATACCCCTCCGGATTGACAAAAACAGGACCCCTCCGCATTGGCAATAACAGGACCCCTCCGGATTGGCAAAATAGGACCCCTCCGGATTGGCAAAAATAGTACCCCTTCGGATCGGCAAAAACAATACCCCTCCGGATTGGAAAAAGTAAGACCCTTCCGGATTGGCAAAAATAGTACCCCTGCGGATTGGCGAAAACAGTACCTCTCCGGATTGGCAAAAGCATGACCCCTCCGGATTGGCAAAATTGGGACCCTTCTGGATTGGGACCCCTCCGGGTTTGTAAAAAAAGCTTTTCAGAGACTTCAAAAGTTTTCACCATATACCCTACCGAATACGTTCTCCCATGCTATTATGCTGTTTGAACTAATTAGGAGGGGTGTATTTTCCTTCCCTATACACTTCCGGATTGAAGCTAAGCCTCTTATTTGACAATTCACCTTAACTGTGAAGGCTCTTATCACTAGCCTAGTTTCGTTTCGACTATGGTTTTCTGGTTCCCTTAGCCTTCCCTTTTTAACTAGAACAGCGTAAAATTGCCTTATTCAACCGTTGCTATCCTTTGGTAGGGGTGTAAGAGCTTTCCAAAAAAAAATTATAAAACGTGAAGGGTCTACCTTCCCGAATTAGTGAATTTGATAAAAACAATCTTAAAAAAATTTCACGCTTACTTTTTTAATAATTGATAATTCTATGAGTGAGTTTACCTAATTTCTATTCTAGTGGTTTCAAGATCAACTGGATCTGTAAAGTAGTTCCAGAGTTATTAACCAAAACGTCTTTTTCCTAAAATCAAAAAATTTTCTCTCTTATAGTTTCCGCCTAACTTTTTTTCGTAATTCTGCTCTTTTCGACCTAAAAATTATTGATCCCAGCTTAGAAGGCCTTTAATCTTCTAGTTCAATGCAAAAAAAAACGATCTAAAACGTTCCAGTTGAAAAAATTTGCCAAAAACAATGCTATTTGGACCCCTCCGGATTGATGAATCCACTAAATCAAACACGTTAAATTCGATTTCACTGTAACCCGGGAGGTTATCAGCAAACCGATTTAAAACCTTTCGATTTTAAGTAAACGTACCGAACAACAATTTCTACTGTCCTAACTCAAAAATTTCAAAAAGTTTTCTTAATTTGTAGCGTTTCGTTTCTTCAAAAATCAAGAAAATTCGGTTTTTGGTACCCAATTAGTTCCAACCACTTCTGAACTAAACTTCACCGGTTCTGCCTATAATACTACCACAGTTACGATGTAACTTACTAATTTAGCGCTTTTTTGCGCTTCAAAAAATATCGATATCTCAAAAAAAATCGCGATTTGTGGGGGGGGATCAAAATATCGTTATTTTGACCCTAAAAACCGGTCTGCTTAGTGTATCTTTCATTGAAAAACGATATAAGAAAATTAATATAGGCTCTATAAATAAAAATACTAGTAATACTATACCCCTCCGGGTTTGCTCAATCTCCGAACTAAGGTGCTTAACTCAGAAACTCGCAGCTCGGTGAAGGGTCAGTACAGTGCAGTCACTGTCGAGCCCCCCACAGAGTAATATCTTACATTTTTGTACGAAAAGGGATACAAAACTTTTATTGATATACAGCAGTCGAATGTTGTTGTCCTTGAGCCCCTTCTTGTCGATCCTTGAACTGCTTGCCGGATCTGTTTTCTTCTCCAATCCCGAGACCCTTCCGGATTGAGCGCAAATTAGCATTAACGTGCTAAAATACTCAAATAACCCTACAGTACAAGCAGCACAAACGGACCACAAAATGATCGTAACAATCCTGACTGATATAAATGCCTGTAATAACAAAATATCTAACAACAACAAACGGCAGGGTCGGATCACATCTCGTCTGGGGGGATGATTTCTACTGATTTTATACTTTTTTTTTTTACTGTTTTTGGTTTTTTCGGTTATTTTTTTTATGTTTTTTGTTTTTCTTAGGTACTATACTACTTTATGTTTGGTTTCGTGTATATTTTTAAGTGTTTTTGATCAAAAAACTCTCAGGGAACGACGGGACGGCCAATCCGCCCACCCTTCCTGGAACGTGAAATTTCGGTAGTAACTAGGTTAAAAAACTATTCACGGGAATCCAGAAGGCTTCCGCGTTCCTAACTACCCTTCCGGTTTGGCGGTTAGGGCCTTATTAAGGGCGTTATCATGAGCATCTACTCGGCGCGGAGTGCTCGTTAACGGTTCTGCCGGTCATGATGTTAAAAAGAAAAACACCCAGGAGCGCCATAAAAACATCTATGTAACATTCGCCCGGAAGTAAATATCGACGGAAAAAAATCTTAATTCTGAAACGACTGGATAGCGTCTAAACACAGCTCTACATGCTTTTCACAGTCACTGCCAAAGCCAGTTCTTTTGGTGGTTTTCCTGGCATCGGGTCGACAAAAACGTTACTGCCTCTGACTTCGGGAAAAACACTCAAAATAACTTAATTATATGCAAGAATAGTGAGCTCATGGCTGGGTCTCAGTATCCCCACACCACGAGCCACGAGGTCACTCCTAAAAACAGGGCTACTACTAGTTATTATATTACTATTGTTTTTGCTCAGTAGATATAAATCATCATCTCCATCGAAAATGGATCAACCCTTTCCCTCACTCCTAGCTTCTCATTCTCTGAAAATGAATCGGTATGTCAATTAAATTCAACTCAGGATATGAACAGGAAGCTAAAAGTTTAAATAAAACAGTTTGAGTTTTAGGCCCGAGACCCCTCCGGATTCTGAATACCGGGGAAGTAACGTCTTTATTTCTTTTAGGAAGGCTGGACACGTCGTCCCAACACCCTTCCTCGTTCGTGTGAATTGCTCGGTAACAATTTTAGCGGCACAATCATTACAACTCGGAGCGGTTCCTGACAATTTCCAATTCTATCTCTCGTTATTTCTTTGTAGTTGTTTCCGCTGCAACTATTGTTGTTCTGTTTTTCCTCTATTTTTTCCCCAAAATGGCCGTTTCAGCATTTCTCAGAAATGTGACGTCACAATCGAAACTTTAAAAATTCAAAACACCAGAATGTCCTGATTTTCACGGTTTGTTCAGTCGTTCAAATAACGTTGCTAATTCGTTAAAACCATTAATTTTCCAGGTCACATGTTCTTTTCTGGTCGATAAAAATTGCAATACGAAACAAACGGATCCAATTCCAAAACTCTGAGCCGTCTAGTAGACAAACTCTGAGCTGCCTATCGAAGCAAGGCCTACTAGACGAACTTTTCACTGAAGCAAAAACTCTCCAAATTAGACATCCAAAATAGAAGTCCGAAGTAACCGAGGAAGTTAAGCAATCCGATAAACTAATGAGTACAAGCAAAATATCTGCCGCCATCGGCTGCCTCTCAGACAACAAAACAAAAGCAGAACTTCCCTAAACGAAGTCCATGAAGGAAAAACAGTCCTTAGTATCCTGAAAGAAAAACACCCTCAAGCCAAAACAGCGATTACTAACTATACAACTGAAGTAAGTGAAGACCCATTGCCATACCACCCCTCTATATTTGAACAAATAAACGCCAAGACAGTTCAAAAATCAACCCTGAAGACGCACGGAAGCCACGGTCCCTCATGTCTAGATGCGTGCAAATAGAGAAGGATATTAACTCACTTTAACCAGACATCCATCGAGCTCTGCAAACAATTGCTAAACTATCCTATACAATAGTAAGTAAAGTTCTCCCCCATGAAAACCTAACGGCGTAAAACTCGTGTCGCCTGAAACTTCTGAACAAAAATCCAGGAGTACGGCCTAACGGCGAATTTCTGAGAAGAGTAAATGGCAAAACAATCACCCAATCTTTAAAATTAGACCTTAAAATCTCGGAAAAAATTTCCAACTCTGCTTAGGCTAGAAGTGAGGAATCGAATATGCTATCCACAGCTTGAGGAACGAGTTTGAGAAATCGGAAACAGACGCCATACTACTTATTGATGCAGAAAATGCTTTCAAATTGCTCACTAGAGAACTTGCTCAAGAAAATGTAGAAATCGTTTGTCCGCCACTACATCATGCGCTGGCCAACTCATATAAACATGCCTCAAATCTATATGTCAATAACACGGTTTGGACATCTACCGAGGGCACAACGCAAGGTGATCCCCTCGCAATGGCTATGTACGGAATTGGGATAATCCCACTGATTGAGCACCTGCAAAAACCAAATGTCAGCCAAAAATGGTGTGCAGATGATGGAAGCGCTGCAGGTGATCTTAAGAGTTTCTGCGCACTACTGGACAACCTGGATGTGCACGGAAAAGCTTCAGCATACAATGTAAAGCCTTTTAAGTGTCAATTCATATTAAAGGAAAACCGTCGTGACAGTGTCATAAAAGTATTTGAAGGCACAAATAATACATATGTAGATGGTTTCAGAGTCCTTGGATCGGTTATAGGAACACCATCAGCTTGCGATAAATAGATGGAAAGCGAATTTGAAAAAACAGCTGCCCTAACTAAAAAGCTTTCCAAAATAGCTAAACCTCACCACAAAAAGCGTACTCCTGCTACACAAAAGGATTTCAAAATAAATTAAGCTCTCTAACCAGAACAACTTCGGAAGCATTCAAGAAAATGAATGAAATTGAGAAAAACCTAAGACAGCAGCAACTTCCTAGTATTACTGGTAAAAACCATATAACGAATGAATATCGCAACCTTTTTGCACTACGGGAGTGTTAATTCTTCTCAGTAACACGGATTTTTCCAGAAATTATGAGTGGTCACAACCCATTTGTGAGCCGTTGGAAAACAGTGATCCAGAAATAGGTGTAACGGAACAATCTCTGATAAATAGAAACATCAAAACTGAGAGACAGACACATAAAGGAGCATCGATTTGGCTAGCGTGCTACCCTTAAGAAAATACAGTTTTTCCATACACAAATCAGAGTTTAAAGATGGATTACATCTGAGATATGGATGGGAATCACCAAATACCCCACATAGATGCCCATGTGGACAACCGTTCACACTGACCCACTCTCTACACTGTCCCAAAGGTGGATACACTCACCTAAGACATAATGAAATTCGCGATACCTTTGCGACACTCCTGGACGAAATATGCCAAGATGTTGAAATAGAGCCGAAACGTGAATCGTTGGAAGGTGAAAGATTTCACAACAAAACAACCACTACTGACGCTCGACATGACATCAAGGCAAACGGACTCTGGGGAGGCCGATTCAGCAGAACCTTTTTCGATGTAAAAATTTTCAACCCCCATGCTAAATCCTGCCCTAAAACTATATCTGACGCCTACAAATAACTGAGAGTGTCAATACATCAAAATACTAACAAAGAATTCTTGATGTGGAACACAGCAGCCTTCTTCCACTAATTTTTGCGTGTACCGGAGGAAGAGTACCAGGCTCTACAAAAACTATCCAGAAACTAGCAGAAAAGATAAGTGAAAAACGGAACGAATCATACTCGGACACCATAAATTTTATAAGAACAAAAATAAGTTTTGCATTTTTGAGGAGTGCAGTCCTGTGCCTTAGGTGGTGCAAAAATCCTATAAGTTCATCCAACCTAGACATTTTTTATCTATGCTATAATCGAGGAGGCTAGTTTTTAATTGACAATTCGCTGGATGCAAAAATATTGACTTGATTTATTCATAAAATTTTGCCGATGTATTCATATAGCGTTGGTACAGCCCTATTCAACCTGTGAACGTACCGTCGCATGACGGAAGGCTCCATTTTAGATGATTTTTTTGGTTAGAAAATTCTGGTTGTTTTCACATCGTTTATGTACGTTACCGAATCAAGTTCGAAACTCCTTTTCCCCCCACTTTCTCACTTGTGCCATTCCCGTTGGGTCCTCATAATCTAACGCAGTACTAGTACTTGCCATTTTTAATTACGCATACACGGTCCCAATATTTAATTCGCCACTGATTAAAACTGAGCCCATAAATTTTTTTATCAGTAGGCGAAATCCACTCAACTTTTGATTCTTCTATTGTCCCCTTTCCCCATGAAAGTTTTCGATAATTTTTCTTTGAAACTATCTGTAGACTCTATGTAGTCTCTGATAGTCAAAGATGCTATCCACTTTATCCCGAGGTATAGTAATATCCGCGTTTCAAAAGCCTGGTATTTTAATGTTTTGTGTATCCCATAATTTTCCACTCTCTGATTCACTCAGTGGGTAGAAAATAGGAATAAGCTTGGAATAATTATGCAGATAGGTTGCATCATGCCACAAGCTGCTTTACATACATGAAATACTTTAGCCTTACTTTTGATGCCACCGGTTTAAACAATAGTTCCCCGCTTTTAAGCATTTCTGGTTTCCCTTTTGTTGAGAAAAGGCCGAAAAGTTTTGGTACAAAACGCTACATGAAATTTGAAAGGCCAGAAGTTAAATCAATGTTGGAAAAGAACATTACCATCCAATGAGTCGATGACATCACTTATCCTTGGTAGGAGCCAGCTTGTCTTTTCGATCTGATTTTTCAATCCTCTGTAATCAACTACTTATTTTTGGGACCCGTCTTTTTTCAACAAGTATGGATGGGGCTGGCCAATTCGAGTGAGTTGGTTCAGCTAGATTGCCTTTTTTTAAATCCCTCACGATCTTTTTCATGGTTTTTCGCTTTTCAAAACTCAAATTTTCCTATGCCCGCCGAAATAGTTTTGCATCAGCGTTTAATTTTGTTTTATGTCTGATTTTGTCCGAAAACCTTAAGTTCGTTGAGCTGCGTGAGAAGACCCGGTTATGTTTATCAAACATTATCCGTACTTTTTTGTCTTTTCCTCCAATAAAAATTGTGCACCGTTCAGAGTAGTGTGTTTGTCCAATTCAAAAAGCTCCTGATGCTGCGGTCGTTTTTTGCTACTGAAAAATCCGTTTACTTGAATCTGATTTGCATGTTCAGTACCTTCAGCTACCAATAGTCCGGTTTTTCTTCGAATTCCTGTATGCCTTCATTTAAACCTTCTGTTCTACTGAAGACGGTACCGTTTTCATCCTTGATGACAATTTCTACTAGGTTATCATGTCTGCTGGGGATTCTTGCATTCCCCTCTGCTATTGCAAAGGTGCGGAGACCGGTCGTTAATTGTGCTGATATAGATAGCGTTGTCCGATGTTTCGTACTGTATAGCAACTTTTTCGCCAATATTTAGAATGAGTTCTTGATCTATTTTGAAGTCCCAACCAAAAAGACAGGGTAAGCAGTTATCCGCCGTTATTAAAAACTCTTGGACGAAATCTCCGGATTTTGGTTTCATTTGAATTTTGATGTCGACACTGCCAACTATTTTCAACGCCGAATTGTTAACAGCTAACACTATAATATTGAAAGCCTTCATGCTTCCCGGCTTTCCAAGTTGTTCATACGTGTCAAAACTTATGAGCAAAATGCTGCTCCCACTGTCCAGCAGTCCTCTTACCGATTTCCCGTTCAATAACAACTCCACATTGAAACATTTTGTTTTGTTAGTGAAGCACACCCTGATTACGTTGGTTTGTTCCTCTTCCTCAATTTTAATTACGGCTTCCAGGTGAAGTGCCCGCTCTAAAGAAATTGCGATGTTCATGTCCTTGTCCCCAATTGTCTAGCGGAGTTTAATCCCATTTGATTGTCGTGGATCCCTTCGAGAAAACCTCGAAACACTAAGCGATCCCGCATGTCCTGGGACACGTCTGGGTACGCCTTTAGCGCCAATAGCTGTCAATCCCCCAGAAAACCTGTTAATTTTTCTCCTGCCTGCTGCACGCGACTTGCTAGCCGTTCGCGGAAGACCACCGTTTTTTCACTGTAATGTCTTCGAAAAGCTTTAATCGGCTTATCATTGCTATTTCTGGTTGCCTGTGGGTGGGTACGGTAAGACTCGGTTGCAGATTTCTGCAACCTTAAAGCGAAATAATGCGGCCTTTCATCAGTTTCGGTTTCACTTACAGTACAATCCCAGTTTTGCAATTCTGCTATTAGCTCAAAGTGTTGACTAGCTTTCAAAGTCGTTAGAACCGGTGAAGACCTCCGGCAATTACGTCTTGGATACCGGACTTCCCGTTGCCATACTTAATCACCAGCTTATCAAGTTATCCCTGTAGTTGGAGCTTTTCTAGGTCTTACCCGCTGTTTTCAGCTTAAAAAAACGTTTCATGTCCCTCCAACTACAGTTTATGCGCTTTTATATCAAAAAATTTAACTCGGTTTTATTTAGTTTTTCGTTGAAATCGGTTCAATTTTCTCTCGCTTTACAAGATAAATTGACAGTTTACTACCCAATTTAGGAGAAACAAGTCAAAATTGACCAATTGATTTTCGAGTTTTCCTGGTTACCTCTATGAAACGTGATCTTTACCGTGTTTTAACGTTTTATTTGAGTTTTAAAGTTTTCTGACTTGTTCAACAACTTTTGATCAGTTCGATTTTTTTCGAAACACTTTTTTTTCCTGACTCTTGTTGTTTTCTCAATCGCCACTGTGGGATCAGCCGAACACGTGCTTTCCCCCTACCGTTTGCCAACATAGTTGGATTTGCACCCACAACATTCAAGTCTGTAAACCACTTTTGTTTTCAGTTCACTGGAAAAGGGGGATTTCAAAGAGGGCACACAAAAATTCATTTTCCTCGTCGTGAAAATTATCTGCGAATTGGTGATATCGCTCACTTTTTTTGCTATTGTCTGACTGTGATTCCCCTACATATAACCATCAATATTGAAATGGTAATGTTTATCATGGAAGGATTTATAAACCAACTGATTGCTCTGAATGGCAAATTTTAGGATGTTTCCGGATTGGCCCGTTTCTATCCTTAATCTGAGCAATTATTGATTTTACCCAGATTACGGATTTTCGCACCTTTTGTCAGTTTTATCTGACACAGTATAAAAATTTCCTATCAAGGCATTTGCATATTTACCAAAACCATCTGTACAAAATGATCAAAGATCACAAAAAGTGTCACAAACATCATTTTTTCAAAATTAAGAAAAATTCAACCAATCGTAACTTCAAAAATATTACTCAAATTATTTAACGATTACTATGTAACAATTTTGTTCAATTAGTCACAAATTTCGGAGAGTTTTTACCTTTTTTAGTTATAAAATTTCATTTGTCGCCAATTTCATGCTAACATGTAAGTTATTTTAAAAGATTTTTGTTTTAGCCAGAGTTTTATCGATTCTGGATTTCTAGCTTTAGTGTCAGCTTTCTACTTCTAAGCTGGTCACGTGTGTTAATTGCCGGCTTCTTTTTTTGCTAATATGCAGCGCCTCTACTGTAAGTGACCCAATGTTGCTGGACCGTCTTGCCAACATAGATGGGTTTGCACCCACGACATTCAAGTCTGTACACCACTTTTGATTTCAGTTCACTGGAAAAGGAGGATTTAAAAAGGGCACACAAGTTTTCCTTTTCCTCGTCGTGAAATTTATCTGCGCATTGGTGATATCGCGCACTTTTTTTGCCAATATCTGACTCTGATTCCCCCTACACTTAACCATCAAGATTGAACTTATTTTTGGAAAAATTTATCATGGAAGGATTTTTAAACCAACTGATTGCTCTGAATGATTTTTTTTAGTATTATGTTCCCGGGTTGCCCCGTTTCTATCCTTAATCCTTGATTTTATCCAGATTATGGATTTTTGCACCTTCAGTCAGTTTTATCTGACACAGTATAAAACTTTCCTGTCAGGGCTTTTGCATATTTGTCACAACTATCTGTACAAAATGATCAAAGATCACAAAAAGTGTAATAAAATCATTTTTTCAAAATTTAAAAAAATTCAACCAATCATAACTTCAAAAATATTACTCAAATTATTTAACGATTATTATGTAACAATTTTGTTCACTTAGTCACAAATTTCTGAGAGTTTTCACCTTTTTTTGTTTTTAATATTTCATTTTGTCGCTAATTTCATGCTAACATTTAAGTTATTTTAAAAGTTTTTTTGTTTTAGCCAGAATTTTTCGATTCTGGATTTCTAGCCTTAGTGTCAGCTTCCTACTTCTAAGCTGATCACGCGTGTTAATTGCCTGTTTCTTTTTTTGCTAATGTGCAGCGCTTCTAATGTAAGTGACCCAATGTTGCTGGACGCCTGGTCAATTATTTTCCAATTAAACTCTGACATACCCTCTCGCTACCACACTGCCTTATATGCTGTCCAGCTGGGGTATCCTCTTTTCGGTGTTCCTCAATCCTTGTGGTGAGATGTCGGACCGTCTGGCCAACATAGATGGATTTGCATCCGCAACATTCAAGTCTGTACACCACTTTTGATTTCAGTTCACTGAAAAGGAGGATTTCAAAGAGGGCACACAAGTTTTCATTTTCCTCGTCGTGAAAATTGTCTGCGCATTGGTGATATCGCGCACTTTTTTTTGCTATGTCTGACTGTGATTCCCCCTACATTTAATCACAAGATTGAAATTTTTATTGGAAAACTTTATCATGGAAGAATTTATAAACCAACTGATTGCTCTGAAGGAAAATTTTTATGATGTTCTCGGGTTGTCCCGTTTCTATCCTTAATCCGAGCAATTATTGATTTTACCCAGATTACGGATTCTCGCACCTTATGTCAGTTTTATCTGACACAATATAAATTTTCCTGTCAAGGCATTTGTATATTTACCAAAACCATCTGTACAAAATGATCAAAGATCACAAAAAGTGTCACAAACATCATTTTTTCAAAATTTAAAAAAATTCAACCAATCATAACTTCAAAAATATTACTGAAATTTTTTAACAGATATTATGTTACAATTTTGTTCATTTAGTCAGAAATTTTTGAGAGATTTTACCTTTTTTGTTTTCAAAATTTCATTTTGTCGCCAATTTCATGCTAACATGCAATTTATTTCAAAACTTTTTGTTTTAGCCTGAACTTTTTGATTCTGAAACTCTAGCATTAGGGTCAGCTCCCTACTTCTAAGCTCGTCACCCATGTCAATTGCCGGTTTCTTTTGCTATTGTGCAGCGCCTCTAATGAAAGTAACTTAATGTTGCTGGACGCCTGGTCAATTATTTTCCAATTAAACTCTGACATACCCTCTCGCTACCACACTGCCTTATATGCTGTCCAGCTGGGGTATCCTCTTTTCGGTTTTCCTCAATCCTTGTGGTGAGATGTTGGACCGTCTGGCCAACATAGATGGATTTGCATCCGCAACATTCAAGTCTGTACACCACTTTTGATTTCAGTTCACTGGAAAAGGAGGATTTCAAAGAGGGCACACAAGTTTTCATTTTCCTCGTCGTGAAAATTGTCTGCGCATTGGTGATATCGCGCACTTTTTTTTGCTATGTCTGACTGTGATTCCCCCTACATTTAATCACAAGATTGAAATTGTTATTGGAAAACTTTATCATGGAAGAATTTATAAACCAACTGATTGCTCTGAAGGAAAATTTTTATGATGTTCTCGGGTTGTCCCGTTTCTATCCTTAATCCGAGCAATTATTGATTTTACCCAGATTACGGATTCTCGCACCTAATATCAGTTTTATCTGACACACTATAAATTTTCCTGTCAAGGCATTTGTATATTTACCAAAACCATCTGTACAAAATGATCAAAGATCACAAAAAGTGTCACAAACATCATTTTTTCAAAATTTAAAAAAATTCAACCAATCATAACTACAAAAATATTACTGAAATTTTTTAACAGTTATTATGTTACAATTTTGTTCATTTATTCAGAAATTTCTGAGAGATTTTACCTTTTTTGTTTTCAAAATATCATTTTGTCGCTAATTCCATGCTAACATGCAATTTATTTCAAAACTTTTTGTTTTAGCCTGAACTTTTTGATTCTGAAACTCTAGCATTAGGGTCAGCTCCCTACTTCTAAGCTCGTCACCCATGTCAATTGCCGGTTTCTTTTGCTAATGTGCAGCGCCTCTAATGAAAGTAACTTAATGTTGCTGGACGCCTGGTCAATTATTTTCCAATTAAACTCTGACATACCCTCTCGCTACCACACTGCCTTATATGCTGTCCAGCTGGGGTATCCTCTTTTCGGTGTTCCTCAATCCTTGCGGTGAGATGTCGGACCGTCTGGCCAACATAGATGGATTTGCATCCACAAAATTCAAGTCTGTACACCACTTTTGATTTCAGTTCACTGGAAAAGGAGGATTTCAAAGAGGGCACACAAGTTTTCATTTTCCTCGTCGTGAAAATTGTCTGCGCATTGGTGATATCGCGCACTTTTTTTTGCTATGTCTGACTGTGATTCCCCCTACACTTAATCACAAGATTGAAATTGTTATTGGAAAACTCTATCATGGAAGGATTTATAAACCAACTGATTGCTCTGAAGGAAAATTTTTATGATGTTCTCGGGTTGCCCCGTTTCTATCCTTAATCCGAGCAATTATTGATTTTACCCAGATTACGGATTCTCGCACCTAATGTCAGCTTTATCTGACACAATATAAATTTTCCTGTCAAGGCATTTGTATATTTACCAAAACCATCTGTACAAAATGATCAAAGATCACAAAAAGTGTCACAAACATCATTTTTTCAAAATTTAAAAAAATTCAACCAATCATAACTTCAAAAATATTACTGAAATTTTTTAACAGTTATTATGTTACAATTTTGTTAATTTATTCAGAAATTTCTGAGATATTTTACCTTTTTTGTTTTCAAAATATCATTTTGTCGGTAATTTCATGCTAACATGCAATTTATTTCAAAACTTTTTGTTTTAGCGTGAATTTTTCAATTCTGAAACTCTAGCATTAGGGTCAGCTCCCTACTTCTAAGCTCGTCACCCATGTCAATTGCCAATTTCTTTTGCTAATGTGCAGCGCCTCTATTGAAAGTAACTTAATGTTGCTGGACGCCTGGTCAATTATTTTCCAATTAAACTCTGACATACCCTCTCGCTACCACACTGCCTTATATGCTGTCCAGCTGGGGTATCCTCTTTTCGGTGTTCCTCAATCCTTGCGGTGAGATGTCGGACCGTCTGGCCAACATAGATGGATTTGCATCCACAAAATTCAAGTCTGTACACCACTTTTGATTTCAGTTCACTGGAAAAGGAGGATTTCAAAGAGGGCACACAAGTTTTCATTTTCCTCGTCGTGAAAATTATCTGCGCATTGGTGATATCGCGCACTTTTTTTTGCTATGTCTGACTGTGATTCCCCCTACACTTAATCACAAGATTGAAATTGTTATTAGAAAACTCTATCATGGAAGGATTTATAAACCAACTGATTGCTCTGAAGGAAAATTTTTATGATGTTCTCGGGTTGCCCCGTTTCTATCCTTAATCCGAGCAATTATTGATTTTACCCAGATTACGGATTCTCGCACCTAATGTCAGCTTTATCTGACACAATATAAATTTTCCTGTCAAGGCATTTGTATATTTACCAAAACCATCTGTACAAAATGATCAAAGATCACAAAAAGTGTCACAAACATCATTTTTTCAAAATTTAAAAAAATTCAACCAATCATAACTTCAAAAATATTACTGAAATTTTTTAACAGTTATTATGTTACAATTTTGTTAATTTATTCGGAAATTTCTGAGATATTTTACCTTTTTTGTTTTCAAAATATCATTTTGTCGGTAATTTCATGCTAACATGCAATTTATTTCAAAACTTTTTGTTTTAGCGTGAATTTTTCAATTCTGAAACTCTAGCATTAGGGTCAGCTCCCTACTTCTAAGCTCGTCACCCATGTCAATTGCCAATTTCTTTTGCTAATGTGCAGCGCCTCTATTGAAAGTAACTTAATGTTGCTGGACGCCTGGTCAATTATTTTCCAATTAAACTCTGACATACCCTCTCGCTACCACACTGCCTTATATGCTGTCCAGCTGGGGTATCCTCTTTTCGGTGTTCCTCAATCCTTGCGGTGAGATGTCGGACCGTCTGGCCAACATAGATGGATTTGCATCCACAAAATTCAAGTCTGTACACCACTTTTGATTTCAGTTCACTGGAAAAGGAGGATTTCAAAGAGGGCACACAAGTTTTCATATTCCTCGTCGTGAAAATTGTCTGCGCATTGGTGATATCGCGCACTTTTTTTTGCTATGTCTGACTGTGATTCCCCCTACACTTAATCACAAGATTGAAATTGTTATTGGAAAACTCTATCATGGAAGGATTTATAAACCAACTGATTGCTCTGAAGGAAAATTTTTATGATGTTCTCGGGTTGCCCCGTTTCTATCCTTAACCCGAGCAATTATTGATTTTACCCAGATTACGGATTCTCGCACCTAATGTCAGCTTTATCTGACACAATATAAATTTTCCTGTCAAGGCATTTGTATATTTACCAAAACCATCTGTACAAAATGATCAAAGATCACAAAAAGTGTCACAAACATCATTTTTTCAAAATTTAAAAAAATTCAACCAATCATAACTTCAAAAATATTACTGAAATTTTTTAACAGTTATTATGTTACAATTTTGTTAATTTATTCAGAAATTTCAGAGATATTTTACCTTTTTTGTTTTCAAAATATCATTTTGTCGGTAATTTCATGCTAACATGCAATTTATTTCAAAACTTTTTGTTTTAGCGTGAATTTTTCAATTCTGAAACTCTAGCATTAGGGTCAGCTCCCTACTTCTAAGCTCGTCACCCATGTCAATTGCCAATTTCTTTTGCTAATGTGCAGCGCCTCTATTGAAAGTAACTTAATGTTGCTGGACGCCTGGTCAATTATTTTCCAATTAAACTCTGACATACCCTCTCGCTACCACACTGCCTTATATGCTGTCCAGCTGGGGTATCCTCTTTTCGGTGTTCCTCAATCCTTGCGGTGAGATGTCGGACCGTCTGGCCAACATAGATGGATTTGCATCCACAAAATTCAAGTCTGTACACCACTTTTGATTTCAGTTCACTGGAAAAGGAGGATTTCAAAGAGGGCACACAAGTTTTCATTTTCCTCGTCGTGAAAATTGTCTGCGCATTGGTGATATCGCGCACTTTTTTTTGCTATGTCTGACTGTGATTCCCCCTACACTTAATCACAAGATTGAAATTGTTATTGGAAAACTCTATCATGGAAGGATTTATAAACCAACTGATTGCTCTGAAGGAAAATTTTTATGATGTTCTCGGGTTGCCCCGTTTCTATCCTTAATCCGAGCAATTATTGATTTTACCCAGATTACGGATTCTCGCACCTAATGTCAGCTTTATCTGACACAATATAAATTTTCCTGTCAAGGCATTTGTATATTTACCAAAACCATCTGTACAAAATGATCAAAGATCACAAAAAGTGTCACAAACATCATTTTTTCAAAATTTAAAAAAATTCAACCAATCATAACTTCAAAAATATTACTGAAATTTTTTAACAGTTATTATGTTACAATTTTGTTCATTTATTCAGAAATTTCTGAGAGATTTTACCTTTTTTGTTTTCAAAATATCATTTTGTCGCTAATTCCATGCTAACATGCAATTTATTTCAAAACTTTTTGTTTTAGCCTGAACTTTTTGATTCTGAAACTCTAGCATTAGGGTCAGCTTCCTACTTCTAAGCTCGTCACCCATGTCAATTGCCGGTTTCTTTTGCTAATGTGCAGCGCCTCTAATGAAAGTAACTTAATGTTGCTGGACGCCTGGTCAATTATTTTCCAATTAAACTCTGACATACCCTCTCGCTACCACACTGCCTTATATGCTGTCCAGCTGGGGTATCCTCTTTTCGGTGTTCCTCAATCCTTGCGGTGAGATGTCGGACCGTCTGGCCAACATAGATGGATTTGCATCCACAAAATTCAAGTCTGTACACCACTTTTGATTTCAGTTCACTGGAAAAGGAGGATTTCAAAGAGGGCACACAAGTTTTCATTTTCCTCGTCGTGAAAATTGTCTGCGCATTGGTGATATCGCGCACTTTTTTTTGCTATGTCTGACTGTGATTCCCCCTACACTTAATCACAAGATTGAAATTGTTATTGGAAAACTCTATCATGGAAGGATTTATAAACCAACTGATTGCTCTGAAGGAAAATTTTTATGATGTTCTCGGGTTGCCCCGTTTCTATCCTTAATCCGAGCAATTATTGATTTTACCCAGATTACGGATTCTCGCACCTAATGTCAGCTTTATCTGACACAATATAAATTTTCCTGTCAAGGCATTTGTATATTTACCAAAACCATCTGTACAAAATGATCAAAGATCACAAAAAGTGTCACAAACATCATTTTTTCAAAATTTAAAAAAATTCAACCAATCATAACTTCAAAAATATTACTGAAATTTTTTAACAGTTATTATGTTACAATTTTGTTAATTTATTCAGAAATTTCTGAGATATTTTACCTTTTTTGTTTTCAAAATATCATTTTGTCGGTAATTTCATGCTAACATGCAATTTATTTCAAAACTTTTTGTTTTAGCGTGAATTTTTCAATTCTGAAACTCTAGCATTAGGGTCAGCTCCCTACTTTTAAGCTCGTCACCCATGTCAATTGCCAATTTCTTTTGCTAATGTGCAGCGCCTCTATTGAAAGTAACTTAATGTTGCTGGACGCCTGGTCAATTATTTTCCAATTAAACTCTGACATACCCTCTCGCTACCACACTGCCTTATATGCTGTCCAGCTGGGGTATCCTCTTTTCGGTGTTCCTCAATCCTTGCGGTGAGATGTCGGACCGTCTGGCCAACATAGATGGATTTGCATCCACAAAATTCAAGTCTGTACACCACTTTTGATTTCAGTTCACTGGAAAAGGAGGATTTCAAAGAGGGCACACAAGTTTTCATTTTCCTCGTCGTGAAAATTGTCTGCGCATTGGTGATATCGCGCACTTTTTTTTGCTATGTCTGACTGTGATTCCCCCTACACTTAATCACAAGATTGAAATTGTTATTGGAAAACTCTATCATGGAAGGATTTATAAACCAACTGATTGCTCTGAAGGAAAATTTTTATGATGTTCTCGGGTTGCCCCGTTTCTATCCTTAATCCGAGCAATTATTGATTTTACCCAGATTACGGATTCTCGCACCTAATGTCAGCTTTATCTGACACAATATAAATTTTCCTGTCAAGGCATTTGTATATTTACCAAAACCATCTGTACAAAATGATCAAAGATCACAAAAAGTGTCACAAACATCATTTTTTCAAAATTTAAAAAAATTCAACCAATCATAACTTCAAAAATATTACTGAAATTTTTTAACAGTTATTATGTTACAATTTTGTTAATTTATTCAGAAATTTCTGAGATATTTTACCTTTTTTGTTTTCAAAATATCATTTTGTCGGTAATTTCATGCTAACATGCAATTTATTTCAAAACTTTTTGTTTTAGCGTGAATTTTTCAATTCTGAAACTCTAGCATTAGGGTCAGCTCCCTACTTCTAAGCTCGTCACCCATGTCAATTGCCAATTTCTTTTGCTAATGTGCAGCGCCTCTATTGAAAGTAACTTAATGTTGCTGGACGCCTGGTCAATTATTTTCCAATTAAACTCTGACATACCCTCTCGCTACCACACTGCCTTATATGCTGTCCAGCTGGGGTATCCTCTTTTCGGTGTTCCTCAATCCTTGCGGTGAGATGTCGGACCGTCTGGCCAACATAGATGGATTTGCATCCACAAAATTCAAGTCTGTACACCACTTTTGATTTCAGTTCACTGGAAAAGGAGGATTTCAAAGAGGGCACACAAGTTTTCATTTTCCTCGTCGTGAAAATTGTCTGCGCATTGGTGATATCGCGCACTTTTTTTTGCTATGTCTGACTGTGATTCCCCCTACACTTAATCACAAGATTGAAATTGTTATTGGAAAACTCTATCATGGAAGGATTTATAAACCAACTGATTGCTCTGAAGGAAAATTTTTATGATGTTCTCGGGTTGCCCCGTTTCTATCCTTAATCCGAGCAATTATTGATTTTACCCAGATTACGGATTCTCGCACCTAATGTCAGCTTTATCTGACACAATATAAATTTTCCTGTCAAGGCATTTGTATATTTACCAAAACCATCTGTACAAAATGATCAAAGATCACAAAAAGTGTCACAAACATCATTTTTTCAAAATTTAAAAAAATTCAACCAATCATAACTTCAAAAATATTACTGAAATTTTTTAACAGTTATTATGTTACAATTTTGTTAATTTATTCAGAAATTTCTGAGATATTTTACCTTTTTTGTTTTCAAAATATCATTTTGTCGGTAATTTCATGCTAACATGCAATTTATTTCAAAACTTTTTGTTTTAGCGTGAATTTTTCAATTCTGAAACTCTAGCATTAGGGTCAGCTCCCTACTTCTAAGCTCGTCACCCATGTCAATTGCCGATTTCTTTTGCTAATGTGCAGCGCCTCTGTTGAAATTAACTTAATGTTGCTGGACGCCTGGTCAATTATTTTCCAATTAAACTCTGACATACCCTCTCGCTACCACACTGCCTTATATGCTGTCCAGCTGGGGTATCCTCTTTTCGGTGTTCCTCAATCCTTGTGGTGAGATGTCGGACCGTCTGGCCAACATAGATGGATTTGCATCCACAACATTCAAGTCTGTACACCACTTTTGATTTCAGTTCACTGGAAAAGGAGGATTTCAAAGAGGGCACACAAGTTTTCATTTTCCTCGTCGTGAAAATTGTCTGCGCATTGGTGATATCGCGCACTTTTTTTTGCTAATGTCTGACTGTGATTCCCCCTACATTTAATCATCAAGATTGAAATTGTTATTGGAAAACTTTATCATGGAAGGATTTATAAACCAACTGATTGCTCTGAAGGAAAATTTTTATGATGTTCTCGGGTTGCCCCGTTTCTATCCTTAATCCGAGCAATTATTGATTTTACCCGGATTACGGATTCTCGCACCTAATGTCAGTTTTATCTGACACAAAATAAATTTTCCTGTCTAGGCATTTGTATATTTACCAAAACCATCTGTACAAAATGATCAAAGATCACAAAAAGTGTCACAAACATCATTTTTTCAAAATTTAAAAAAATTCAACCAATCATAACTTCAAAAATATTACTGAAATTTTTTAACAGTTATTATGTTACAATTTTGTTAATTTATTCAGAAATTTCTGAGATATTTTACCTTTTTTGTTTTCAAAATATCATTTTGTCGGTAATTTCATGCTAACATGCAATTTATTTCAAAACTTTTTGTTTTAGCGTGAATTTTTCAATTCTGAAACTCTAGCATTAGGGTCAGCTCCCTACTTCTAAGCTCGTCACCCATGTCAATTGCCGGTTTCTTTTGCTAATGTGCAGCGCCTCTAATGAAGGTAACTTAATGTTAGTGGACGCCTGGTCAATTATTTTCCAATTAAACTCTGACATACCCTCTCGCTACCACACTGCCTTATATGCTGTCCAGCTGGGGTATCCTCTTTTCGGTGTTCCTCAATCCTTGTGGTGAGATGTCGGACCGTCTGGCCAACATAGATGGATTTGCATCCACAACATTCAAGTCTCTACACCACTTTTGATTTCAGTTCACTGGAAAAGGAGGATTTCAAAGAGGGCACACAAGTTTTCATTTTCCTCGTCGTGAAAATTGTCTGCGCATTGGTGATATCGCGCACTTTTTTTTGCTATGTCTGACTGTGATTCCCCCTACACTTAATCACAAGATTGAAATTGTTATTAGAAAACTCTATCATGGAAGGATTTATAAACCAACTGATTGCTCTGAAGGAAAATTTTTATGATGTTCTCGGGTTGCCCCGTTTCTATCCTTAATCCGAGCAATTATTGATTTTACCCGGATTACGGATTCTCGCACCTAATGTCAGTTTTATCTGACACAAAATAAATTTTCCTGTCTAGGCATTTGTATATTTACCAAAACCATCTGTACAAAATGATCAAAGATCACAAAAAGTGTCACAAACATCATTTTTTCAAAATTTAAAAAAATTCAACCAATCATAACTTCAAAAATATTACTGAAATTTTTTAACAGTTATTATGTTACAATTTTGTTAATTTATTCAGAAATTTCTGAGATATTTTACCTTTTTTGTTTTCAAAATATCATTTTGTCGGTAATTTCATGCTAACATGCAATTTATTTCAAAACTTTTTGTTTTAGCGTGAATTTTTCAATTCTGAAACTCTAGCATTAGGGTCAGCTCCCTACTTCTAAGCTCGTCACCCATGTCAATTGCCGGTTTCTTTTGCTAATGTGCAGCGCCTCTAATGAAGGTAACTTAATGTTAGTGGACGCCTGGTCAATTATTTTCCAATTAAACTCTGACATACCCTCTCGCTACCACACTGCCTTATATGCTGTCCAGCTGGGGTATCCTCTTTTCGGTGTTCCTCAATCCTTGTGGTGAGATGTCGGACCGTCTGGCCAACATAGATGGATTTGCATCCACAACATTCAAGTCTCTACACCACTTTTGATTTCAGTTCACTGGAAAAGGAGGATTTCAAAGAGGGCACACAAGTTTTCATTTTCCTCGTCGTGAAAATTGTCTGCGCATTGGTGATATCGCGCACTTTTTTTTTGCTAATGTCTGAAAGTGATTCCCCCTACATTTAATCATCAAGATTGAAATTGTTATTGGAAAACTTTATCATGGAAGGATTTATAAACCAACTGATTGCTCTGAATGAAAATTTTTATGATCTTCCCGGGTTGCCCCGTTTCTATACTTAATCCGAGCAATTATTGATTTTAGCCAGATTACGGATTCTTGCACCTTTTGTCCTTTTTATCTGACTCAGTATAAATTTTTCAGGAACCGGCACAAACATTACAGGAACTTATTATTGAAAAAGTTTATCATGGAAAGACTTATAAGCCAACTGATTGCTCTGAATGAACATTTTTATGATGTTCCCGGGTTGCCCCGTTTTTATCCTTAATCCGAGAAGTTATTAATTTTACCCAGATTACGCATTTTTGCACCTTTTGTCAGTTTTATCTGTTACAGTATTAAACTTTCCTGTCAAGGCATTTGCATATATACCAAAACAATTTGTACAAAATGATCAAAGACCACAAAAAGTGTCATAAACATCGATTTTACAAAATTCAGAAAAATTCAACCAATCTTAACTTCACAAATTTTACTAAAATTATCTAACAACTTTTATGTAACAATTTTATTCATTTAGTCTCAATTGTTGAGAGTTTTTACCTGCATTGTTTTTAAAATTTCATTTTGTCGCTAATTTCATGCTAACATGTAAGTTATTTCAAAGTTTTTTTGTTTTAGCCAGAATTTTTCGATTCTGGAACTCTAGCCTTAGTATCAGCTCCCTACTTCTAAGCTCGTCACGAAAGTTAATTGCCGGTTTTTTTGCTAATGTGCAGCGCCTCTAATATAAGTAACTTAATAATGCTAGACGCCTGGTCAATTATCTTCCAATTAAACTCCGACTTACCCTCTCCCTACCACAATGCCTTATATTCTGTCCAACTGGGGTATCCTCTTTTCGGTGTTCCTCAACCCTTGTGGTGTGATGTCGGACCGTCTGGCCAATATAGATAGATTTGCACCTTTTGAATTCAGTTCACTGGAAAAGGAGGATTTCAAAGAGGGCACACAAGTTTTCATTTTCCTTGTCGTGAAAGTTATCTGCGCATTGGTGATATCGCCTCTTTTTTTTTGCAAATGTCTGACTGTGATGCCCCCTATAATGAACCATCAAGATGGGTGGTGAGTCTTTGGTACAATTACAAGGCTTCTTTTTCTCAGTCATGTTCTTTTTTTTGCCCTCCCTGATGATCCTTTCAAAGGCTTGCGTCGCTTTCCGGATATTGGTTATCCAACCACTGTTCACGGTTGATTTTCATCGCTCTATATGATTCTTCCCATGTTGACGTACTGCAAAAAACCCGGCTGACAGTTCCTTCAATCACACTTTTCTTGTACTGAAGGAAGGAGCAACATCTAAAATATAGTATGGTACCTGTATCTGTTGGTTCCTGAAACCACCCACAGTTAATATTCCTGTTTTTATCAATTTTTTTTTGTAAATCCAAAAATTTCAATTTCCCATTCGTGTTTGGTGCCTCTATTGTGAACTAGTAATTTTGATGTAATAAATTTGCTGCCCCTAGCACCTTTTCAGGACAACCATTCACTGCTCTCACTATATCGTCAACGTAACGGAGAAATAACTGAGCTTGCCGCACTGACTTATTTTGCTCCCTTATCGCAATGCATTTTCTACAGTACCAGATGGTTCCACCTACATTTCGATACTCATCATCTGATATACTACCCCATATTACGTGATTCCAGTTCAAAAAACATTCACATTCCAATTCTTTTGAGTTGTACGTGACCTTTTTATTGCACTCGGGACAATTTCCGTTAAGAATTTTTTCGGGCAAAAACATTTCGGGAATATACCTCGATAGTGCAGTTTCGTACTGCTTTGGCCAAGAATTTGCTAAAATAACGGGAGGAGATGCCCCTATTGCCAAACCATCTTTCTGAATGTACCATGTTTCATTGCACTTGAATTAAAATTGACTAACTGCCATGTTCAACAGTCTTTTCATGGTTTTCCTAGCAATTGATGGTCGATCATCTTGCTCATAAGGATTTCTCAGAGCTATGTATATTGCTTCTTTGATTGGAACACTTGTAAGCAAACTCTTAGCATCTAGAGATATCAAATTTTCATTGGGCTCAAGACTAATGCTCTCTAAGATTTCTCTCGCATCAAGTGAGTTGGTTTCGATCTTTGCACCCTCAATTTTAAAGTAAGACCTAGAGAAGCTCCAACTACAGGGATAACTTGATAACTTACAGGAATAGGCTGGTGGTTAAGTATGGCAACGGCAAGTCCGGTATTCAAGATGTAATTGTCTGAAGCGTTCACCGGTTCTAACGACTTTGAAAGCTAATCAACACTTTGAGCTAATAGCATGAAATTAGCGACAGAACGAAATTGTGAAAACAAAGAAGATGAGAACTCTCAGAAATTTGTGACTAAATGAATCAAATTGTTACATAATAGTTGTTACACAGTTTCAGAAATATTTGAGAACTTGTGATTGCTTGAATTTTTTAAATTATAAATTAATGATGTGAATGAAGTTTTTTATGATCTTTGACTATTTTGTACAAATAGTTTAGATTTTTAGTTTAGCGCCCTGGATATTTTCGAAAAATTTTGCAAGAACATTGTTCAAGTTGTAATAACAGCTAACAGGCAATGAGAGGACCGGTATCAAGGGAGTCTTGTCTTTATGCACCTTCGCTATTACTCAAGAATTGAAAAGTTCTGGCTGAAACAAAAAAAAGTGAAATCACTTACTGTTAGTATGAAATTAGCGACAAAATAAAATTTTAAAACCAAAAAATTTAAAAACTCAAAAATTCGTGACTAAACAGTAAAATTGTTACATAATAGTTGATACATAATTTCAGTAACGTTTGTGAAATTATGATTGGTTGAATTTTTTAAATTTTGAAAAAATGATGTTTATGACACTTTTTGTGATCTTTGATCATTTTGTACAGATAGTTTCAGATAAAGCTCACCAAAAGTGCAAAAATCCATAATTTGAGTAAAATCAAAATTTGCTCGGATTAAGGATAGAAACGGGGCAACCCGGGAACATCATAAAAATGTTCATTCTGAGCAATCAGTTGGTTTATAAATCCTTCCATGATAAACTTTTCCAATAATAAGCTCAATCTTGATGGTTAAATTTAGCGGTAATCACAATCAGACATTGGCAAAAAAAGTGTGCGATATCACCAATGCGTAGATAATTTTCACGACGAGGAAAAGAAAAACTTGTGTGCCCTCTGTAAAATCCTCCTTTTCCAGTGAACTGAAATCAAAAGTGGTGTAAAGACTTGGATGTCGTGGGTGCAAACCATCTATGTTGGCCAAACGGTCCGACATCTCACCACAAGGGTTGAGGAACACCGAAAAGAGGATACCCAGTTGGACAGCATATAAGGCAGTGTGGTAGCGAGAGTGGTAAGTCGGAGTTTAATCGGAAGATAATTGAGCAGGCGTCCAGCAACATTGGGTCACTTACATTAGAAGCGCTGCACATTAGCAAAAAAAAGAAACCGGCAATTAACACGCGTGATCAGCTTAGAAGTAGGAAGCTGACACTAAGGCTAGAAATCCAGAATTGAAAAATTCTGGCTAAAACAAAAAAACTTTTAAAATAACTTACATAGTAGCATGAAATTAGCGACAAAATGAAATATTAAAACCAAAAAAAGGTGAAAACTCTCAGAAATTTGTGACTAAGAGAATAAAATTGTTACATAAGAATTGTTAAATAATTTCGGTAATATTTGTGAACTTATGATTGGTTGAACTCTTCTAAATGTTGAAAAAATGATGTTTGTGACACTTTTTGCGATCTAAGATCAATTTATACAGATAGTTTTGGTAAATATGCAAATGCCTTGACAGTAAGGTTTTATACTGTGTCAGATAAAACTGGCAAAACGTGGAAAATTCCGTAATCTGGGTAAAATCAATAATTGCTCGGATTAAGGATAGAAACGGGGCAATCCGGGAACATCATAAAAATTTTCATTCAGAGCAATCAGTTGGTTTATAAATCCTTCCATGATAAACGTTTCCAATAATAAGTTCAATCTTGATGGTTAAATGTAGGGCAACCACAGTCAGACAATAGCAAAAAAAAGTAGGCGATATCACCAATTCGCAGATAATTTTCACGACAAGTAAAATGAAGACTTGTGTGCCCTCTTTGAAATCCTCCTTTTCCAGTGAACTGAAATCAAAAGTGGTGTACAGACCTTAATGTTGTGCGTGCAAATCTAACTATGATGGCCAGATGGTCCGAAATCTCACCACAAGGGTTGAGAAACACCGAAAAGAGGATACCCCAGTTGGACAGCATATAAGGCACTGTGGTAGCGAGAGTGGTAATTCGGAGTTTAATTGGAAATTAATTGACCAGGCGTCCAGCAACAATAGGTTACTCACATTAGAGATGCTTCACATTAGCGAAAAGAAAGCGGCTCTTAACACGCGTGACTAGCTTAGAAGTAGGGAGCTGACACTAAGGCTAGAGTTCCAGAATAGAAAATTTCTGGCTAAAACAAAAAAATTTTTTAAATAACTTACATGTTAGCATGAAATTAGCGACAAAATGAAATTTTAAAAACACGAAAGGTAAAAACTGTCGGATATTTGTGACTAAATGAATGAAATTGTTACATAATAGTCGTTAAACAATTTCAGTAATATTTTTGAAGTTATGATTGATTGAATTTTTCTAAATTGTGAAAAAATGATGTTTTTTACATTTTTGTGATGTTTGATCAATTTGTACAGATAACTTTGTTAAATATGCAAATGCCTTGACAGGATAGTTTTATATTGTGTCAAATAAAGCTGACAAAAGCTGCGAAATCCGTAATCTGGGTAAAATCAATAATTGCTCCGAGTAAGGATAGAAACGGGGCAACCCGGAAACATCATAAAAATTTTCATTCAGAGCAATCAATTGGTTTATAAACCCTTCGATGATAATTTTTTTCAATAATAAAAACCTGTAAATATCACATAAGTCAGCGGGACCAACTTTGAATATAAATATTTAAGCAGTTAAAGATATTTCGAATTTTCAATTCAATTTATACTCACTGCCTGTTTTTTTTCTGAGAAAGCACGTGTTCGGCTGATCCTACAGTGGCAACAGAGAAAATAAAAAGAGTCAGGAAGAAAAAGAGTTTCAAAAAAAACTTCGAGCAGATCAAAAGTTGTTGAGCATGTCAGAAAACTTATAAAATCAAATAAAACGTTGAAACACGTTTAAATCACGTTTCATAGAGAAAACCAGGAAAACTTGATAAGCGATAAGCATTTCGTCAATTTTGTTTTTTTCTCCTGAATTGGGTAGTATATTGTCAATTAATTTTGTAAAACGCGAGAAAATTGAACAATAAGGTAAATAAATCCGAGTTCAAAAACAAATTTTTTGAGATAAAACCACATAAACTGTAGTTGGAGGGACATAAAACGTTTTTTCTAAGCTGAAAACAGCGGGTAAGACCTAGAGAAGCTCCAACTACAGGGATAACTTGATAGACTGGTGGTTAAGTATGGCAACGGCAAGTCCGGTATCCAAGATGTAATTGCCTGAGGCATTCACCGGTTCTAACAACTTTGAAAGCTACTTAACACTTGAGCTGAAAGCCGAACTGCAAAACTGGTAATGTACTGTAAGTGGAACCGAAACTGATGAAAGGTCGCATTATTTTGCGTTAAGATTGCAGAAATCTGCAACCGAGTCTTACCGTACCCACACAGTGGCAACCAGAAATAGCTATGATGAGACGATTAAAGCTTTTCGAAGACATTACAGTGAAAAAACGGTTTCAATCCGCGAACGGCTAGCAAGTCGCGCGCAGCAGGCAGGAGAAAAATTAACAAATTTCCTGGGAGATTAACAACTATTGATATAAAAAATTAAACTAACTTACATGTTAGCCTGAAAAATGCGACATTGTGAAAACAAAAAACGTGAAAACTCTCAGAATTTTGTGACTAAAAGAATAAAACTGTTACATAATTATTGTTAAACAGTTTCAGTAAAATTTGTTAAGTTATGATTGGTGGAATTTTTCTGAATTTTGAAAAAATGACGTCTATGACATTTTTTGTGATCTTTGATCATTTTGTACAGATAGTTTTGGTAAATATGCAAATACCTTGACAGGAAAGTTTAATACTGTAACAGATAAAACTGACAAAAGGTGCAAAAATGCGTAATCTGGGTAAAATTAATAACTTCTCGGATTAAGGATAAAAACGGGGCAACCCGGGAACATCATAAAAATGTTCATTCAGAGCAATCAGTTGGCTTATAAGTCTTTCCATGATAAACTTTTTCAATAATAAGTTCCTGTAATTAACATATACGTATGCGGGACCAACTTTGAATATAAATATTAAAGCAGTTAAGGATATTTCGAACTGTCAATTCAACTTATACTCCATCCCTGTTTTATTCCGAGAGAGCACGTGTTTGGCTGATCCTACAGTGGCGACAGAGAAATCAACAAGAGTCAGGAAGGAAAAGTGTTTCAACAAAAATTCGAACTGATCAAAAGTTGTTGAGCATGTCAGAAAACTTTAAAAATCAAATAAATTGTTGAAACACGTTAAAAATCACGTTTCATAGAGAAAACCAGCAGAAAAACTTGATAATCAATTGTTCAATTTTGATTTTTTGTCTCCTGAATTGGGTAGTAAATTGTCAATTAATCTTGTAAAGCGAGATAAAATTGAACGGTAAGGTAAATAAATCCGAGTTGAAAAACAAATTTTCTGAGATAAAAGCGCATAAACTGTAGTTGGAGGGACATAAAACGTTTTTTAAGCTGAAAACAGGGAGTAAGTCCTAGAGAAGCTCCAACTACAGGGATAACTTGATAGGCTGGTGGTTAAGTATGGCAACGGCAAGTCCGGTATCCAAGATGTAATTGGTTGAGGCATTCACCGGTTCTAACGACTTTGAAAGCTAATCAACACTTTGATCTAATAGCCGAACTGCAAAACTGGGAATGTACTGTAACTGGAACCGAAACTGATGAAAGGCCGCATTATTTCGCATTAAGATTGCTGAAATCTTTAACCGAGTCTTACCGTATCCACCCAAAGGCAACCAAAAATAGCTATGATGAGACGGTTAAGGCTTTTCGAAGACATTACATTGAAAAAACGGTGTCGATCCGCAAACGGCTAGCAAGTCGCGTGCAGCAGGCAGGAGAAAAATTAACAGGCTTCTTGGGGAATTAACAGCTATTGATATAAAATATTAAAATAAATTACATGTTAGCGACAGAACAAAATTGTGAAAACAAAAAACGTGAAAACTCTCAGAAATTTGTGACCAAATGAATCAAATTGTTACATAATAGTTGTTACACAGTTTCAGAAATATTTGAGAACTTGTGATTGCTTGAATTTTTTAAATTTTAAATTTGTGATGTGTATGACGCTTTTTATGGTCTTTGATTTTTTTGTACAGATAGTTTAGATTTTTAGTTTAGGTAATAACAGCTACCAGGCAATGAGAAGGATTACGTCCCAAAAGGCATAATTCCCAAGTGGCATAAAAATGAAAAATTTCCCAAATGGCATAAATTTCATGCAACAGTTGCTTTGGAAAAATCGAGAACAGTTTTTTTTTGAACAATGTGAGAAAATTAGTCAAAGTGTCAATTCAAATGTTGATTGACATTTTATCGTGAAAAATTTGTATGTGCCAGTCGGTCATATCTGGAAGTTTGACCTTGAGGGACACGAGAATACGTGATTTTGGAGTGAAGCTTTAATTTTCAAAATTTCGAATGGAGCCTGTCATGCTCAGTTTTCTCGCACCAACTGAAAACAAAAAGTGAAAAATCAGAACGACCGAATTTGCTATTACGGGAAAACACTGAAGAAAACAGCAGGAAATTGCTATCCGCAATTTCCAGATACAAAATAATACACGAGTAGAGCCGTCTTGTCCTGAAATAGGAAGAGAGATAACCACGAGAAGAGAGAATAACCATTCGAACCGAACCAGAGTGAACCTTCAACGAAAAGGTGGACAGCTTGAGTGTCCCAATGGTTCAGACAGAAACTCCAGTTCTAGAGTCAAAACTTATTTCTGTTATTAAAACTGATTAGTGTTAAACTTATCAAGTTATCTTATTTAATTCTCGAGTGGCTCATTTATTTAATTACTCCTTATACTCGAGTGCATCAACATGTGAGTCCCTAATTTAAATTTCTCGAGTGTGTTTTATGATTGTTATGTTGAGATAAGGCGAGTTTTAGGTTGATCCATCTGAAATGGATCAAAGTTCCACTGTCCAATAAAAAGTAACTTAACGGATTGTTCCGACCCTGTTTTTAACGGCGTTCGTGTATTTTGGGTATTTCGAGACCTAAGTATGGGAACGTTCTTATTTTCTAGAGTGGGGGGATATTGGCAAGCGAACCGAATTGGCTCCGACCGTTCTTGAGGTAGAAAAACACAAGAGATAGTGTCCCTGACTCTTGAGCCAACGGTTATTGGGCCTATTTTTCTTAAGCCTCATATGTGACCGAAGTAGGCGACTGTTACATAGTGTTTTTATGGCGCTCTTGGGTGTTTTTACGACATCATGACTACGGAGTCGAACCCACTTGACACAGCTCCGGGCTGCATGCCCATTCTAGAGTACCGGTGGTACAGTTCAGCGGGAACGTGTAAACCTTCCGGTTGTACCGTGATAGCTTTTTAAGAAAACTTGAGAAAACTTCCTGGTACGCTCTCCGAACGAGGCCTAGCTAACCGAGTAAGGGGGGTAACTAGGGGGACAAAAAACGAGCAAAAAGACAAAAAGCGAAACAAAAACAAGAAAAAAATATAGAAAAAGGAACAAAAACCATAAAACGAAAAGACAGTGACTTTGATACCGGATCATTTGGATCAAACCTTTATATTAATTAAATAGTATACCCATACTGTTTTATAAGACCGATCGTTTCGATCAATCTAGCAATTTAAACCAGTGACTTCAATAAGGTGCCCGAGTGGGGGGCGTTGTTAAGGGTTTTCAGATAGATTGCAACCTAGCCGGACCACTAGGAGACTTGACTGGAAGAGGTGACCAGTCGAGTGGGAAAGTGGTTCACAGGGATCGAATCGGACCACTAGGAGACTTGACTGGAAGAGGTGACCAGCCGAGTGGGAAAGTGGTTCAGAAGGACTGAGCTGAACCCACTGGAAACTTGACTGGAAGAGGTGACCAGCCAAGTGGGAAAGTGGTGCTGCTGTCAAATGCAGAACAGAGACAACCAGCACAGGATCACTACAAGAGGACGCACAGGGGTGTTCTCAAGTTGGGCAACGGGTATCGTTAGAATCCACATTACATTATAGGAGATAAGTGTAAAATTGGATAAGCGGAGCCCCATTGTTTTGAGGACGTTTTTACACAAGCAGGCCTGGAAACAGGTCTACGGTTTTCTCTCGAGAGGTTTAGCACCCGGCGCTTAAGGGATTTTTCGACTTAAGAGGGGGGCTAAAGAAGGGGAGGTTAGAAGGGGGTCTGGTTAAGTTAGAGGTTAGCGGTTGTAAATTGTAAAAAGGGGGGACACGTTAGAGTAACTAATTGTTCGGCATCGTCGATTTAGTTACATTAGATACTTACACGCGTTGGTTATAAGAAGCGGATATCCAAATTTAAAATCAGGTTAAGGTAGGTACCCTGGTTAGTTCGGTAGGGGGGAACGGACATAGACAGTTTTTGTGATACCCTATAAGACCGCTAGCAGGGGGGAGGAAAACGCGTGGCAATCGGGTACCAGACATTTTTTCGGACAAAAATTGACATCGGTCAACCTTGAATTTCAGGAGAATTCATCCATTTGTTTTTGAAAGTTTTTCCATTCTAAATCTTTACGTTTTTGGTGAAAATTTGTTGTTGGTATTTTAACGAACAGGTGATCACAAGATACCTGCGGGGAATTTAGGGTTTCAAATAGCCTGAAACATAGAGAGGGAGACAAATACAGGGGGATTAGTATTTGGGTTTTGACCATTAAGATAGGGATTTTGGGAAAATTTTTACTAGAGCTCAAGTGGTGGCAAAAGGTACAGTGGTTCAATAATCCCTACAAGGAAGAAGAAGAGATCCGATATCCAGACACTAAGTGACAAGTCTTGGGACAGTACCGATGAAGTCTTGGGACATTGCAGTCTGGGGACAGTCTTGGAGCAACACGGTCTTGGGACAGTCTCGGGACAGAGCAATCTTGGGACAGTCTTGGGACAGTGCAGCCTTGGGACAGTCTTGGCCAGAGCATTCTTGGTACGAAACAGTCTTGGGACATTGGTCTTGGGACATTGGTCTTGTGACAGTGGTCTTGGGACATTGGTCTTGGGACAGTGGTCTTGGGACATTGGTCTTGGGACATTGGTCTTGGGACAGTGGTCTTGGGACATTCGTCTTGGGACAGTGGTCTTGGGACATTGGTCTTGGGACAGTGGTCTTGGGACATTGGTCTTGGGACAGTGATCTGGGGACATTGGTCTTGGGACATTGGTCTTGGGACAGTGGTCTTGGGACATTGGTCTTGGGACAGTGGTCTTGGGACATTGGTCTTGAGACATTGGTCTTGGGACAGTGGTCTTGGGACATTGGTCTTGGGACAATGGTCTTGGGACAGTGGTCTTGGGACACTGACAAGAAGTACTGGGACAACATTGAATAGTCTTGGGACAGTAGAGAGAAAGTCTTGGAACAGCATGAAGAAGGGGGGTACTAAAAGAGTACTAAGTCAGGTTGAAGTAACCAATTGCAAAATCAAATTTTCTATTCAATCCTAACACATAGAAATTTCATAAGCTCACGAAAAGTTGTTTTTAGCAAATTGTAAATTTCTTTTTATAAAATTTTATCAAAAGAGGTTGTAACCTTAGAGTAGAATTTTGTAGATAGTAATACTGTAAATAGTAACAATTGTAAATAATGAGGCGGAGCAGGGTACCGGTAGCTGAAAAAAGATCTACCGAGGCGAAGACAAAGTATAATTCGTCGCTACGTAAAACAACATCAATGGGTCCGAAGGTAACAAAGAAGAACTTTTCAGTTAGTATGGTCAGCACGAAGAGTACCACGGAGAACAGAGCAAAAGAGGGCACGGAAGGGGAACGAGTAGAACCCACCATCGAGATTGAACTAGAGACACCGGATCAAAGTGTGGATGAAGTAGGAAAGAAAACGACAGAGTCAACTCCGATGCCCAATAGCCAAAACTGTCGGATATTTGTGACTAAATGAATGAAATTGTTACATAATAGTCGTTAAACAATTTCAGTAATATTTTTGAAGTTATGATTGATTGAATTTTTCTAAATTGTGAAAAAATGATGTTTTTTACATTTTTGTGATGTTTGATCAATTTGTACAGATAACTTTGTTAAATATGCAAATGCCTTGACAGGATAGTTTTATATTGTGTCAAATAAAGCTGACAAAAGCTGCGAAATCCGTAATCTGGGTAAAATCAATAATTGCTCCGAGTAAGGATAGAAACGGGGCAACCCGGGAACATCATAAAAATTTTCATTCAGAGCAATCAATTGGTTTATAAATCCTTCGATGATAATTTTTTTCAATAATAAAAACCTGTAAATATCACATAAGTCAGCGGGACCAACTTTGAATATAAATATTCAAGCAGTTAAAGATATTTCGAATTTTCAATTCAATTTATACTCACTGCCTGTTTTTTTTCTGAGAAAGCACGTGTTCGGCTGATCCTACAGTGGCAACAGAGAAAATAAAAAGAGTCAGGAAGAAAAAGAGTTTCAAAAAAAACTTCGAGCAGATCAAAAGTTGTTGAGCATGTCAGAAAACTTATAAAATCAAATAAAACGTTGAAACACGTTTAAATCACGTTTCATAGAGAAAACCAGGAAAACTTGATAAGCGATAAGCATTTCGTCAATTTTGTTTTTTTCTCCTGAATTGGGTAGTATATTGTCAATTAATTTTGTAAAACGCGAGAAAATTGAACAATAAGGTAAATAAATCCGAGTTCAAAAACAAATTTTTTGAGATAAAACCACATAAACTGTAGTTGGAGGGACATAAAACGTTTTTTCTAAGCTGAAAACAGCGGGTAAGACCTAGAGAAGCTCCAACTACAGGGATAACTTGATAGACTGGTGGTTAAGTATGGCAACGGCAAGTCCGGTATCCAAGATGTAATTGCCTGAGGCATTCACCGGTTCTAACAACTTTGAAAGCTACTTAACACTTGAGCTGAAAGCCGAACTGCAAAACTGGTAATGTACTGTAAGTGGAACCGAAACTGATGAAAGGTCGCATTATTTTGCGTTAAGATTGCAGAAATCTGCAACCGAGTCTTACCGTACCCACACAGTGGCAACCAGAAATAGCTATGATGAGACGATTAAAGCTTTTCGAAGACATTACAGTGAAAAAACGGTTTCAATCCGCGAACGGCTAGCAAGTCGCGCGCAGCAGGCAGGAGAAAAATTAACAAATTTCCTGGGAGATTAACAACTATTGATATAAAAAATTAAACTAACTTACATGTTAGCCTGAAAAATGCGACATTGTGAAAACAAAAAACGTGAAAACTCTCAAAATTTTGTGACTAAAAGAATAAAACTGTTACATAATTATTGTTAAACAGTTTCAGTAAAATTTGTTAAGTTATGATTGGTGGAATTTTTCTGAATTTTGAAAAAATGACGTCTATGACATTTTTTGTGATCTTTGATCATTTTGTACAGATAGTTTTGGTAAATATGCAAATACCTTGACAGGAAAGTTTAATACTGTAACAGATAAAACTGACAAAAGGTGCAAAAATGCGTAATCTGGGTAAAATTAATAACTTCTCGGATTAAGGATAAAAACGGGGCAACCCGGGAACATCATAAAAATGTTCATTCAGAGCAATCAGTTGGCTTATAAGTCTTTCCATGATAAACTTTTTCAATAATAAGTTCCTGTAATTAACATATACGTCTGCGGGACCAACTTTGAATATAAATATTAAAGCAGTTAAGGATATTTCGAACTGTCAATTCAACTTATACTCCATCCCTGTTTTATTCCGAGAGAGCACGTGTTTGGCTGATCCTACAGTGGCGACAGAGAAATCAACAAGAGTCAGGAAGGAAAAGTGTTTCAACAAAAATTCGAACTGATCAAAAGTTGTTGAGCATGTCAGAAAACTTTAAAAATCAAATAAATTGTTGAAACACGTTAAAAATCACGTTTCATAGAGAAAACCAGCAGAAAAACTTGATAATCAATTGTTCAATTTTGATTTTTTGTCTCCTGAATTGGGTAGTAAATTGTCAATTAATCTTGTAAAGCGAGATAAAATTGAACGGTAAGGTAAATAAATCCGAGTTGAAAAACAAATTTTCTGAGATAAAAGCGCATAAACTGTAGTTGGAGGGACATAAAACGTTTTTTAAGCTGAAAACAGGGAGTAAGTCCTAGAGAAGCTCCAACTACAGGGATAACTTGATAGGCTGGTGGTTAAGTATGGCAACGGCAAGTCCGGTATCCAAGATGTAATTGGTTGAGGCATTCACCGGTTCTAACGACTTTGAAAGCTAATCAACACTTTGATCTAATAGCCGAACTGCAAAACTGGGAATGTACTGTAACTGGAACCGAAACTGATGAAAGGCCGCATTATTTCGCATTAAGATTGCTGAAATCTTTAACCGAGTCTTACCGTATCCACCCAAAGGCAACCAAAAATAGCTATGATGAGACGGTTAAGGCTTTTCGAAGACATTACATTGAAAAAACGGTGTCGATCCGCAAACGGCTAGCAAGTCGCGTGCAGCAGGCAGGAGAAAAATTAACAGGCTTCTTGGGGAATTAACAGCTATTGATATAAAATATTAAAATAAATTACATGTTAGCGACAGAACAAAATTGTGAAAACAAAAAACGTGAAAACTCTCAGAAATTTGTGACCAAATGAATCAAATTGTTACATAATAGTTGTTACACAGTTTCAGAAATATTTGAGAACTTGTGATTGCTTGAATTTTTTAAATTTTAAATTTGTGATGTGTATGACGCTTTTTATGGTCTTTGACTTTTTTGTACAGATAGTTTAGATTTTTAGTTTAGGTAATAACAGCTACCAGGCAATGAGAAGGATTACGTCCCAAAAGGCATAATTCCCAAGTGGCATAAAAATGAAAAATTTCCCAAATGGCATAAATTTCATGCAACAGTTGCTTTGGAAAAATCGAGAACAGTTTTTTTTTGAACAATGTGAGAAAATTAGTCAAAGTGTCAATTCAAATGTTGATTGACATTTTATCGTGAAAAATTTGTATGTGCCAGTCGGTCATATCTGGAAGTTTGACCTTGAGGGACACGAGAATACGTGATTTTGGAGTGAAGTTTTAATTTTCAAAATTTCGAATGGAGCCTGTCATGCTCAGTTTTCTCGCACCAACTGAAAACAAAAAGTGAAAAATCAGAACGACCGAATTTGCGATTACGGGAAAACACTGAAGAAAACAGCAGGAAATTGCTATCCGCAATTTCCAGATACAAAATAATACACGAGTAGAGCCGTCTTGTCCTGAAATAGGAAGAGAGATAACCACGAGAAGAGAGAATAACCATTCGAACCGAACCAGAGTGAACCTTCAACGAAAAGGTGGACAGCTTGAGTGTCCCAATGGTTCAGACAGAAACTCCAGTTCTAGAGTCAAAACTTATTTCTGTTATTAAAACTGATTAGTGTTAAACTTATCAAGTTATCTTATTTAATTCTCGAGTGGCTCATTTATTTAATTACTCCTTATACTCGAGTGCATCAACATGTGAGTCCCTAATTTAAATTTCTCGAGTGTGTTTTATGATTGTTATGTTGAGATAAGGCGAGTTTTAGGTTGATCCATCTGAAATGGATCAAAGTTCCACTGTCCAATAAAAAGTAACTTAACGGATTGTTCCGACCCTGTTTTTAACGGCGTTCGTGTATTTTGGGTATCTCGAGACCTAAGTATGGGAACGTTCTTATTTTCTAGAGTGGGGGGATATTGGCAAGCGAACCGAATTGGCTCCGACCGTTCTTGAGGTAGAAAAACACAAGAGATAGTGTCCCTGACTCTTGAGCCAACGGTTATTGGGCCTATTTTTCTTAAGCCTCATATGTGACCGAAGTAGGCGACTGTTACATAGTGTTTTTATGGCGCTCTTGGGTGTTTTTACGACATCATGACTACGGAGTCGAACCCACTTGACACAGCTCCGGGCTGCATGCCCATTCTAGAGTACCGGTGGTACAGTTCAGCGGGAACGTGTAAACCTTCCGGTTGTACCGTGATAGCTTTTTAAGAAAACTTGAGAAAACTTCCTGGTACGCTCTCCGAACGAGGCCTAGCTAACCGAGTAAGGGGGGTAACTAGGGGGACAAAAAACGAGCAAAAAGACAAAAAGCGAAACAAAAACAAGAAAAAAATATAGAAAAAGGAACAAAAACCATAAAACGAAAAGACAGTGACTTTGATACCGGATCATTTGGATCAAACCTTTATATTAATTAAATAGTATACCCATACTGTTTTATAAGACCGATCGTTTCGATCAATCTAGCAATTTAAACCAGTGACTTCAATAAGGTGCCCGAGTGGGGGGCGTTGTTAAGGGTTTTCAGATAGATTGCAACCTAGCCGGACCACTAGGAGACTTGACTGGAAGAGGTGACCAGTCGAGTGGGAAAGTGGTTCACAGGGATCGAATCGGACCACTAGGAGACTTGACTGGAAGAGGTGACCAGCCGAGTGGGAAAGTGGTTCAGAAGGACTGAGCTGAACCCACTGGAAACTTGACTGGAAGAGGTGACCAGCCAAGTGGGAAAGTGGTGCTGCTGTCAAATGCAGAACAGAGACAACCAGCACAGGATCACTACAAGAGGACGCACAGGGGTGTTCTCAAGTTGGGCAACGGGTATCGTTAGAATCCACATTACATTATAGGAGATAAGTGTAAAATTGGATAAGCGGAGCCCCATTGTTTTGAGGACGTTTTTACACAAGCAGGCCTGGAAACAGGTCTACGGTTTTCTCTCGAGAGGTTTAGCACCCGGCGCTTAAGGGATTTTTCGACTTAAGAGGGGGGCTAAAGAAGGGGGAGGTTAGAAGGGGGTCTGGTTAAGTTAGAGGTTAGCGGTTGTAAATTGTAAAAAGGGGGGACACGTTAGAGTAACTAATTGTTCGGCATCGTCGATTTAGTTACATTAGATACTTACACGCGTTGGTTATAAGAAGCGGATATCCAAATTTAAAATCAGGTTAAGGTAGGTACCCTGGTTAGTTCGGTAGGGGGGAACGGACATAGACAGTTTTTGTGATACCCTATAAGACCGCTAGCAGGGGGGAGGAAAACGCGTGGCAATCGGGTACCAGACATTTTTTCGGACAAAAATTGACATCGGTCAACCTTGAATTTCAGGAGAATTCATCCATTTGTTTTTGAAAGTTTTTCCATTCTAAATCTTTACGTTTTTGGTGAAAATTTGTTGTTGGTATTTTAACGAACAGGTGATCACAAGATACCTGCGGGGAATTTAGGGTTTCAAATAGCCTGAAACATAGAGAGGGAGACAAATACAGGGGGATTAGTATTTGGGTTTTGACCATTAAGATAGGGATTTTGGGAAAATTTTTACTAGAGCTCAAGTGGTGGCAAAAGGTACAGTGGTTCAATAATCCCTACAAGGAAGAAGAAGAGATCCGATATCCAGACACTAAGTGACAAGTCTTGGGACAGTACCGATGAAGTCTTGGGACATTGCAGTCTGGGGACAGTCTTGGAGCAACACGGTCTTGGGACAGTCTCGGGACAGAGCAATCTTGGGACAGTCTTGGGACAGTGCAGCCTTGGGACAGTCTTGGCCAGAGCATTCTTGGTACGAAACAGTCTTGGGACATTGGTCTTGGGACATTGGTCTTGTGACAGTGGTCTTGGGACATTGGTCTTGGGACAGTGGTCTTGGGACATTGGTCTTGGGACATTGGTCTTGGGACAGTGGTCTTGGGACATTCGTCTTGGGACAGTGGTCTTGGGACATTGGTCTTGGGACAGTGGTCTTGGGACATTGGTCTTGGGACAGTGATCTGGGGACATTGGTCTTGGGACATTGGTCTTGGGACAGTGGTCTTGGGACATTGGTCTTGGGACAGTGGTCTTGGGACATTGGTCTTGAGACATTGGTCTTGGGACAGTGGTCTTGGGACATTGGTCTTGGGACAATGGTCTTGGGACAGTGGTCTTGGGACACTGACAAGAAGTACTGGGACAACATTGAATAGTCTTGGGACAGTAGAGAGAAAGTCTTGGAACAGCATAAAGAAGGGGGGTACTAAAAGAGTACTAAGTCAGGTTGAAGTAACCAATTGCAAAATCAAATTTTCTATTCAATCCTAACACATAGAAATTTCATAAGCTCACGAAAAGTTGTTTTTAGCAAATTGTAAATTTCTTTTTATAAAATTTTATCAAAAGAGGTTGTAACCTTAGAGTAGAATTTTGTAGATAGTAATACTGTAAATAGTAACAATTGTAAATAATGAGGCGGAGCAGGGTACCGGTAGCTGAAAAAAGATCTACCGAGGCGAAGACAAAGTATAATTCGTCGCTACGTAAAACAACATCAATGGGTCCGAAGGTAACAAAGAAGAACTTTTCAGTTAGTATGGTCAGCACGAGGAGTACCACGGAGAACAGAGCAAAAGAGGGCACGGAAGGGGAACGAGTAGAACCCACCATCGAGATTGAACTAGAGACACCGGATCAAAGTGTGGATGAAGTAGGAAAGAAAACGACAGAGTCAACTCCGATGCCCAATGCGGAAGAACGTAACCCGAAGCCCATAGAGTTCTCACCGATAGACAACGTGGAAGACACAACAGGCAACACGCCAGAAACGGTGAAGGATGAGTCTCAAAAGAGAACGTCTTTTACTGAAAGATTGGCGATGATGGTCGCAGCAGTGGAGGAGACGAAAGTCGAGAAAAGCAAAACATTCGGAACAGTATCCACGAGAACGACAGAGACCAATCAAAACGAGGATCAGAAAAAACCGGGACCAGCGACCGACTACAGGACAACAATGGACCATGGAACAACTACTCTTGAGCTAAGCGATTTGATGGCGATGCATCAGATAGACGAGAAACTGAAGCACAGCGAAGAGGCTAGAAATGTGATAAGGAAGGAAATGAGAAACAACAAACACGAGTACCTGGACAACTATTTCCATCTAGCGAGAGCAACGGAGGAAAAGCTTCAGCAGATGTCTGACAAAGTAGAAACCACTGATGGAGAGCGAGACAAGAACATCAGAAAAGACATGCTAGAAATGAAGCAACGATATGACGCAGTGAATAGCTTGTTGGGGAGTTTGGAAACGAGAATGGATACGATGAGTAGGGACCAGGCTGAGAGCTCAAGTGCTATACAGACAAAGTTAGATGCAATCTTGAGGAATTCAACACCACAAGACAGGCCAGCGGCAGAGCGGACACAAGGTAATAGAGTTGACTTCGTGGAACCACAAAGGAACAAACGACAGTCAACACCGTTACCAATAACCCGTGAGGCCGCGAGTACGGCACCGGTGGGGGCCAAGGCTATTATAAAAAATGGAACAGCGAACACAACAAGTGGTCCAGGAGACTCCACGACTCAGAACAACGTGGGACCGGATGCCATGACATGGTTAAGTACCTGGGAAATGATGAACAGGACACTAGAGGCCTTCGCTACAAGGAACACCGACTCGAGTGACAGAGGAAGCAACAAATTCAGGAAAACTTTCAAGAAACCAAAAGAATTCAAAGATGATTCAGATGGATGCATTGACACTTGGGTAGAAGTCATGAGGTTGCACTTGGAACAAGACAACTTGAACGATGAGAGGCAGGCATGCACAGCGATACTGAGCAATCTGGAAGGCACGGCATTAAAATGCGTGGTTGCGAAGAAAGAAGAGGAACGCGACACAGCGGACAAAATCTTTGAAATATTGTTAAATAGATTCGGCTCAGGCATGAAGGGTCATCAAGCGATGATGCGATTTGAAAAGAGAAGACAAAGGGACGATTAATCGATAGACAGGTTCCTAGATGATCTTGAGAGCTTGAGAAGAAGGAGTGACCCGGAGGAATCTACCAATCGAAGGAACTTCAGCATCGCCTCAAAGTTCATTGATGGGGTAAAGAGTGATGACTTGAGAACGATGTTAGCAACATACTATACATTGTCGAAAGACAGTGCACCAACTCCAGAAGAGATGAGGCAGAAGTCAAGAGAATACATGCTGATGAAACCCAAGAAATACTCGTACTCAGACAGCAGGAATACGCAAGGGGGGAGTCAGCCACAAAGGTCGTCATGGTACAAGCCCAGAGATGACATGGACAAACGCAGATCATGCGCTAACTGCGGGTCAGCTGATCATCATGTGGCGGATTGCACGACATACAAACAGGGCATGAAGAGTTTGGGATATGCACCGGATGAGGAAGATATGAGTCAGATGGAAGAACACGAGGTCTATAGTGGCTTGATCATCAAAATAGGTGCAAGATGCTTCTTCTGCAACCAAGAGGGGCACTTCAGGATGGACTGTCCGTTGTTTTGGGAAGCGGTTAAGAATCAGAGTCATCCAAAACACAAGTTGACGCTAGCAGCGGTACGGAACCAGAGAAACAGACAAGGTGAATTTGAGACGAAAAACCTAGAAAAACCAAGTGCGGAGCTACCGACGAAAACAGTGAAAGCTGTAACACAATGTAATAGTGCAATAGAGGCCACGGCAAAGAACGCCCTAGAAATAAATTATGAGAAGGCGGCAGCGGAGGCTATCAACAAAGTGAAACAGGACCTGGCAGCGAAAGAAATAGAACAACGGCTGAAGCAAGAAATCGAAAGACAGAAAATGAACGAAGCATTAAATTGCTCACAAACAATACCAGAAGCTGTTGAGGGGTCGACAAAAAATGGAAACTGCAACACTGTAAAGATGGTTACAGGAAAGCCATTTGGCATAACAAAGATTGGGGCAAGAATAATGTCAATAATCACTGTGGGCGGCCATGAAGTAACGAGAAACTTGAGCGAACCAAGTTACCAGACAATAATGCACATTGATGTGTACGCAGATTACTTGAGTTGTATAAGCCCACAAACGACTTCTAGAGCATTGAGGGCACTACTCACGAGAGGGGGTAGCAAGTCGGTACGTGTTCATAACAGGTACACAGAAGCTTATGGTTCACATGAGGTGATGCTAAATATAGATGGAATCAACATCTATACGAAAACAATGATAACATGTGATGAAGAACTGATTGGGCAAATCTACGTGGGAAAAGAAGAGTTGAAAGTGAGATCGATTGGACACTGCGCCATGCTTGAGGAAGATGCAATGCACATCGGGACAGAGGCAGATGTGACAGCACATGTGCTTGACATAAGTGGTAAGAAGACTCAGTTACGTGGGTTACTTGATACGGGAGCAGTCTTGAGTGTCATACCAATCGAAACTTGGGAACGAATGGGCTTCAACAAAGATGATTTGATAGATTCAAGAATACGGTTGTCAGCTGCAAACAAAGGGGCCCTGCGGCTGTTGGGCAGAACGCCGATAATAGCCCTCAATCTGGGGGAACGTAACCTGTGGATGAGCTTTCTTGTGGTAGAAAACCTAGATGAGTCTGACCAATTTATTTTAGGCAGAGACTTCATCAGGAACTTTGATGTTGCGATTGATCTAAACAACGCAATGGTCAGGATACGGAACCCGGAATGAAACCAAAGCACCGGTATTCTTGAGAAGGAGGGTGAGGCTAAAGGCGAACGAGGCGGCGATCGTAAGCTTACGAATGAAAAATTACAATGAACTAAGTGACAACAAGCAGGTATGCATAGTCCCAAATCCAAATAGTCAAAGTGCTGCTGTTTTAGGAAGATCCTTCTCGATCACGAAGAGCGGTCTCTGCGTGAGTGTCTTGTTGAATACCCTTGACATGCCAATCATGATACAGAGGGGGAGGAAACTGGGATATGCTTTACCTGTAAAAACTTGATATGAAATGACTGAAAACCATAAACAAAATGAAGTTGTTGATTGTCCCAATCATAGGGACAAAATTTGTATCTTGAGACGATTGACGAAAATAAAAGATTCATCAGGTCTTGTGAAGTCACTTAAGTGAGAGACAGACGATGGACTATCGAGCTGTTCGAATTTCCCGGAACGGCCCACACTAGATGAAATACAGAGTGATAAACCGGTCTTACCGGAAATTGAACACTTAAGAGGCAAGTTAACGGACGAACAGCTCGAAGCCATCAAGGACGTACTAGAACGGAACGAGGAGGTTTTTTCAAGACATAAGGCAGACATCGAGTGTTGTAATTTTGTTGAGCATGAAATAGAACTCGAGGAAAACGCAATACCGCACAGGGAGGGGGCGAGGCGCATGACCCCACACAAATCGGATGAGTGTAGAAAGGAGAACCGTGGGGGTGTGGAGTAGTGATGGCCAAGAAGAAAGGCGACCAGTTGAGGTTTTGTTGTGATTTTCGATACCTGAACTCCGTCACGGTGAACGATGCCTATCCCATACCTAGGATTGATGAGAGTCTCTCGAAGTTAGGTGATGCAAAATTTTTTACGACTCTTGATTTAGGCTCGGCCTTTTGGCAGGTACCACTCAGGAAACAGGACAGGGACAAGACAGGGTTTGCCTGCGAGTTGGGTCTGTTTCAATGGAAACGGATGCCGTTTGGACTTTGCAATGCCACTGCCACGTTTCAGCGGCTGATGGCACACGCGCTGATAGGCGTGACGAAAAAGTACGGCAATCTGGTAATGTGCTACGTGGATGACGTGGTAATAGCTACACCCACACTAGAGGACCACATTGAGAGACTTGACGAAGTATTTGCGTGTATGAAGAGGTCGGGGCTGAAGTGCAAACCATCAAAGTGTGAGATACTCAAGGACTCGATAAAATACTTGGGCAGGATGGTGGATAAACACGGCATCAGACCAGATCCAGACGCAGTAGAAGCAGTTCTAACTTGGAAATCGCCGAAAACGGAAAACCAATTGATGAGCTTCCTGGGTTTTGCAAATTACTACAGAGAATTCGTAAAAAGCTATGCAGACAAGGTTTATCCGATGCAACAGTTAATGAGGCACAAGGGCAAGAAGTTCACGTGGAACAACGCAGCGGACGAGTCATTCCAGAGAATAAAGAAAGAGTTGTGCGAGGCACCAGTACTAGGGATGCCAACAGAGAAAGGGATGTACGTGCTGGATACGGACGCGTCGGTAGTAGCGATATCGGGAATACTCCACCAGGAACAAGAGTGGAACGGGAAGACAGTCTTGAGACCAATAGCGTACGGGAGCAAAGTCCTACGGGAGCACCGAAAGCAGAGATGTTCGCGGTGATTACCTTTGTCGAGAAATATAGGGCATACCTAGGCAGCGAGCCATTCAAGCTGCGGGTCGACAACAGGGCACTAAGCTGGCTGAAGACGTACTCAATGGACCAAAATTACATTGGGAGGTGGATAGTTCGCCTGGACGGATACGATATGATAATTGAGCATAGAACACGAGACAAACATCAAAATGCTGACAGCTTGAGCAAGAAGACGGAGTTCTACGAGAGACAAGAACAGAGGGAGGCAGATAGACCTGAGATCAAAGATGGCTTCTCCTTCATGGCCAAGGAAACGTATGACAGTCTTCCTCTCACGAGATGGTTGGACAAATCAGGCAAACCAATAGAAGATCACCTCGAATTACCAAAAGATACTACGAAAGAAACAATCTTGAAAAAGAACCGAGGGATGCCGATAGGAATAATGCTCAAGTCAAAGATCGTGAGGGAGACGCTCAAAGCAAAAGGCTACGATCTTAACCAGGTAGAGAAGGGGAAGCACAAATAGACGATGACTTAAAGAGGTTACTCGAGAAACTAGCAGATGATAAGCCCGTGATTCAAGAAAACTGTAAGGAGGAACCTGAGGTCACAATACTGCGATACAGCGGGACAGCTAGTAATGGAAATACCTCGAAGGTGACTAACCGTGATAGGAAGGAAGTGGTGCAGTCACTGGTTGAAAAGATCCCAGCCGACTTACTTGAACAGACTAGAGTTAGGAAAAAGAGAGTGGAGTTCAAGGAAGAAGCTGAATACCTGGGACTAGGTCAAGAGTCCGGGGAGCGGTCCACGTCCACGGAGGAAGAAAACACTGAAGGAGAAAATTTGTCCGGGGAGTGTGAAATGGGATGAGGACTCGGAAGCGAGCAGTGACAATCAAGATAGTGTCTGCATGATATTGGCAGAAGAAAAGATTAGACACCGCGACAGGGAATTACAAACAGGTCCGTCCTCAGGAACCTTCAACTTGGACGTACAGGAAGTACGAGGAGGTGAAGAACTTGAAAGAATTGCAGTTTCGAGGAAACCATTCAGGGAACTATCATGCAAATCAAATGTCAGAACAAATCTGGTGCCAGAAAATGACATGAAGATAGGAAGGAGGATAGTATGCGTGAAGCTGAATGACGACATCCACAACCCTGGGGAAATGAATGGACAGATCATGGCACTGAAGGAACATTTCAAGGCGAGATATAGGCTGTCGGACCTGATAAGAGCCCAGAAGAATGACAAGATGACAAGTAACCTCTCCAAATGGATCCGAATGGGGTCCAAGGAGAAAGGAGAACTTGAAGAAGACAGCTACAAGATCCTGAGCCAGTTCTAGAAAGAAAAGAAAGAGTTACTCTATCACACAGCTGACGGGGTGGTAGCATGCAAGAGAAAAAACGAGGAGAAGATATTACACAAGCACAACCTCATCATATTACCACAATTGTATCAGACAGAGGTGCTGTTCAGATCGCACGATCAAATGGGGCACCAGGGGATAGACAAGGTACAACAAAGAATACTTCACAGGTTCGATTGGCCAGGATTGAGGAAAGCTTGCGAGAGGTGGGTGAATGCATGCCTGGCATGCCTGCAAGTGAAAGACCCAAGGAAGATGAAATTCCCACTCAAGTCGGTGGAAAGCTCGGAATTTAATGAAGTGGTGCAGATAGACCATCAAAAGATCTGCATGATGGAGTCGGGGTATGACCAGATACTGGTTATAATTGACCACTTCACAAAGCTGGCAGAAGCGGTGCCGTGTCAGACAGCTTCCGCAGAGGAGACTTGTGACCACTTGATAACCCATTGGATATCGAGGTATGGTTGTCCAATGACTTTTCAGTCAGACAACGGCAAGGCCTTTGTGGGGGACTTGACTAAAAAGCTAATGAAGAGGTCACACATTGCTCAAACACACTCAACGACTTACCATCCTCAGACCAACGGGCTGGTAGAGAGACAGAATAGAACGTTGGTGAATATGCTGAGGGTATACTGCAGATACATGACAGACTGGGATAAAAATCTGCCGCAAGTCGTACGGGCATACAACAGTACTCAACACTCAACAACGGGCATCAGTCCTTTCATGATGTTGACAGGCAGAGAGAGAGAGAGCAATGCCCATGACATTCTTTTACCCGGAATATGAAGGGAAGAGGATGTTGCCTCAAGCTTACGTGAAAGAAGCGATCAGGAGACAGCAGGAAATAAACGAGCTATGCAGGAGAAACACTGCGCAAGCGCAAATGAGACAGCGCAAGAATTATGATGAAAGGATGTTACAGGCGAAGCCATATGAAGTGGGCCAGTACGTGTGGGTTTTCCAGAATGTCATACCGCCCAAAGGAATGAAGAAACTACTCAAGAAATGGAGAGGACCATTCATGATAACGGAAGTACATCAACAAGGACGGTTCTACCGCTTGAGTACTGGGCGAGCAGCACATTATGAGAACCTGAAGCCTCATGCGCATCCCCAGAGGACTGGTGTATACCAAAAGAGATGGAGGGACTCGAGTACCTACTGGTGGAGCCAGCATGTGAAGTGAACGAAAAAGGCATCAGAGAGAAGAATGATGGCAATGAGAACTTGAGTTTGGGTGACAATGAAAAAATAGAAGCGGACTCTGAAGCGGAATCTTTTGTGGAAGAAGACTGGAACGATCCGGAGCAAGGTGAGGTGCCGAAGTGGACAGAACCAGACTTATCAATACCAGCGGGGACAAGGAGTGGCAATCGCAAACGAACAGGCATGAGGTACAACAGGTATGGGGACAATTTCCTGATCGACAAGATACAGCCCGATGACCTAGGCAAAGAACTAATAAGTGTGGGCGAGCTGGCGGCAGATGGTGAATGGCAGATCATCGATGATAATGAACACTACCCACAGGAAGACTACTCGACACCGGAACAGGAGACGGATTAAGAACAGAGCGAGATAGAGAGGAGGGAGAATACGAACCTGAGGATATTAGAATGGATGCGCGATGTCAAGAACGGAAGCGAGGAAGGACAGAGCATACAGCAAGTTGACATATCAGCGGGGAAGTACATGAAAACGGAGAATCCTCTTTTCGGCTGGACGGAAACAGACAGCCCGCTCGATATTCCGCCAGAGAATTCAGACCCATCATCATCGACGGGGACGTCGATAAATATTTTTGTCCGGGGAGTGGGGGTAGGACTTACCCACACCGAAAATTTAATGATAAAGAAACTCAGAGAAGTGAGAGAAACGTGCGGACTGGAACTGGAAGGGGACGAGGCCGAGCCTACCATAGGACGGAATTTCACAACGAATTTTGAAATACCAAACGAATACTCAGAAAATATCCAGATAACGGATAGTGACTTCATTCTGTCAGAAGGGACTAGCGCAATCTGTGTCACCGCGGACATGAGTTTCAAATCAAGACTGGAGGCTGACTTCAAGAGAGAGTACCAGAACGTGGAGTTTCTGTTTAGACAGAGACCGGGACTGGGAGGAATGGCCGCGCTTCCACCATCAGTAGCACAAGTCCCGGGCAAATACCTGTGCTTCCTAGTGACGAGGGTCAATGACAGGAACACGATCGATCCCGAACACGTGATGTTGGCACTAACAAGACTACGAGACTTCATGATTGAAAGAGGGATAACGGAGGTCTCAATGCCGCTGTATGACCCAAACAGGGGGAAATTGAGCCCAAGGGAATTGTACGCCATCCTACACGTGGTCTTCGCAGAAACTGAGATAATGGTGCATCTTCACAAGAAATACTACTTGAGCATCGCCTGAGTCGGGTACACGGGGGTCTCGAGTTGGGCATGAGGGAAGAATCTCGAGTTAGGTGTGGGGGTACAAAACAGGTAAAGAATCTTAGAGGTGATTGGGATGACAATTAATATTTTAAATGATTGATGGTGCTAAAACATAAAATGAATCTGCATGTTTTTAGAAAATTTCCAATTGAACTATTTTAGTAGGACGAAAAGGAAAGGGTTTTAGCTATAGTAGTGAAGGGGGTTTTTAGGTTAGGAACACAGCCGGTTAGTCTAAAAATCGGGTGTTATTTTCAGATTGATTTGGTAAAGTCAAATTGACTACCCAACTGTATTCAGTTGAAGAAAGGAAACGCAAATTGAACGACGCTTCAAGAAGTAAACTCAAGTTGCTCAAGTAAACTCAAGAAAACTCAAGTTGCTCAGGTAAAACTCAAGTTGCTCAGGTGAAACTCAAGTTGCTAAAACTCAAGATCATCTGGAAATTACAGAAATGGCAGATCGATTCTGGAAGTCCATGCCATCGGCTTTGAAAAAACCCACACTTGATGAGTTGTACAGACGTCTGAGGGACCTGGATTACACTCAAGTGGATGAGAAAATGGCAGTGATGCTGAATGCCATCCTCCAGTTGGAGGAACAGGGCGAGTGCCGGGAGTCTGCGACAGAAGCGGTTTTGATGGTGGGCTACACCACCGATGGAATATCCAATCAAGAGCAAACCAGGTGGCTGTCCTGGAACGTGGATGGAGCAATAAGGGGGTTCGAATTGGCAAGGAACCCTGGCTTGAGTAACAATACTGAGTATGGTGCAGGGGAGTTCCCACTGCCGGTCAGACCATCAGTCAGATCCACGGGCCAGAGCACGAGTAAGACACCATCAATGACACGGGCGCAGGAAACGGGGGAAGCGTATCCAGACGTTAGTATCATGAAGAGAGAGAGCTTGAGAGGACTCAGCGGGAGAGGAACAAGGCGAACCTCGACCAGGATCAAGCGAAGCTCGAGAGAGATCAGGCGAAACTTGAGAAAGATCAGGCGCGGAGGGAACTGAATATGTTGAGAGCTGAACAGCAACAGGCAAAAAGAGTGCGAGAGAATGCCGCGAATTGTGAGCAGCTGAAGTCGGAGCTTGAAAGGATCCAGCAACGACAACGCGAGCTCGACATGCAGAAAGGGGCTAGGCCCAAAGAGCTGGTGGTGACCGGCTCAGGACCAGAGTCACGTATGGAGGTGGATAAAGCTCCTAGATCGAAGGGACGATTTAACCTCGATCGCGCGGCTCAAGAACATATGAACGAGGGGTTGGGGGTGTGGATACCAACTGAATCAGCGTCCTCCCTGCGTGGTCTAGAGACACAAGTAATACGCCCGTTGATGGACGTCGCGCTGCCTGGATATACACCAAGTTCGACCCCGAGTAGTAGTCAGGTGAGTGGTAGCTCGTCACGACTGAAAGAGTTGCACGAGCGGCTACAGCTAAGGAGTCGTGAGAGTCCAGCAAGAGTGGAGCTACCTTCGACGTGGGGAGAGCAACCTGTCAGGAGTGTGGTGATCTCAAGTTACAAGAAGAATACGGAAGGCAGATACCACCGGCACAATCGGATGGACTGGAGCACGGCGCAGAGAGACAGGAGAGATTGCTTCCATGACGCGGCTTGGGTGGAATACCTCACGCAGCCACGTGTGCCTGAGGGGGCGGTCCACCTGATCATAGGGGACAGCTTGTTGCGGGTGCTGACCCGGATTCAATCCCATTGGCAAACGGGGATCTTGAGTTTCGCTAGGGATGGCAAGAGTATACACGGTGACTCTGATGGTCGGGACGAATGACGTGTCTAGGGGGGAAGCAAGGAAGGTGACGAGGCTGCACGACAAGACGAGCTGCATTCTTGAGGAATTGCGGATTCAAATGGATCCGGCCATTCTTACAGTGTGCACCATTCCTTACAACATGAAAGCGGACCAACAAGCAATGGAGATGAATACAAAAGTGCGAAACCTGAACGAAATAATCAGGCAGATACACCAAAGGAGCGTCCTCCCCGTTGGGCTGTTGGACGTGGCCGAGCAAATGGAGCTATCTGCTTTCCCTGACGACGCGTCCTCGGATGGGATTCTTTTTGATAGGCCCAGAGGGGTGGAATGGTTAAATGACATCTTCCAAAGGCACATAAGCGCATTGGAGGCAGAGTTGCTAGAGACGGCACGAGTCACATTCGGACCACCCCCAAATCCACCCTTCTTCAACCCGAGGGCTTTGTCCAGTCGCTTGGGAGCGATGGCCGATTCTAGAGACAGTTCGAGTAACAGCCCGACCAAGTTTCCGGGCGCCGCGCCCATGGAGGCTGAGGAGGCAACGTCATCAACTCCTCAGGGATCAGTAATATCCTCGGTGGTGGTGGCGGAGAAGAAGAAACCGGAGAGGCCAGCGGAGACCAGTAGGTCGAGATATGTGGAGAAGGTGAAGGAGCTGGACTTGGAAGATCTGGAATGCAGGCTAGAGTTAGCGAAAACTTTGGGTCTTGAGCGGGTGTCGCACGAAGACTTGGGTAGACACCAGTGCGTGGACTGGCTGAAGGCTCACGAGACACATTCACAGGTTCGATTGGCCAGAATTGAGGAAAGCTTGCGAGAGGTGGGTGAATGCATGCCTGGCATGCCTGCAAGTGAAAGACCCAAGGAAGATGAAATTCCCACTCAAGTCGGTGGAAAGCTCGGAATTTAATGAAGTGGTGCAGATAGACCATCAAAAGATCTGCATGATGGAGTCGGGGTATAACCAGATACTGGTTATAATTGACCACTTCACAAAGCTGGCAGAAGCGGTGCCGTGTCAGACAGCTTCGGCAGAGGAGACTTGTGTCCACTTGATAACCCATTGGATATCGAGGTATGGTTGTCCAATGACTTTTCAGTCAGACAACGGCAAGGCCTTTGTGGGGGACTTGACTAAAAAATTAATGAAGAGGTCACACATTGCTCAAACACACTCAACGACTTACCATCCTCAGACCAACGGGCTGGTAGAGATACAGAATAGAACGTTGGTGAATACGCTGAGGGTATACTGCAGATACATGACAGACTGGGATAAATATCTGCCGCAAGTCGTAGGGGCATACAACAGTACTCAACACTCAACAACGGGCATCAGTCTTTCATGATGTTGACAGGCAGAGAGAGAGAGAGCAATGCCCCTGACATTCTTTTACCCGGAATATGAAGGGAAGAGGACGTTGCCTCAAGCTTACGTGAAAGAAGCGATCAGGAGACAGCAGGAAATAAACGAGCTATGCAGGAGAAACACTGCGCAAGCGCAAATGAGACAGCGCAAGAAATATGATGAAAGGATATTACAGGCGAAGCCATATGAAGTGGGCCAGTACGTGTGGGTTTTCCAGAATGTCATACCGCCCAAAGGAATGAAGAAACTACTCAAGAAATGGAGAGGACCATTCATGATAACGGAAGTACATCAACAAGGACGGTTCTACCGCTTGAGTACTGGGCGAGCAGCACATTATGAGAACCTGAAGCCTCATGCGCATCCCCAGAGGACTGGTGTATACCAAAAGAGATGGAGGGAGTCGAGTACCTACTGGTGGAGCCAGCATGTGAAGTGAACGAAAAAGGCATCAGAGAGAAGAATGATGGCAATGAGAACTTGAGTTTGGGTGACAATGAAAAAATAGAAGCGGACTCTGAAGCGGAATCTTTTGTGGAAGAAGACTGGAACGATCCGGAGCAAGGTGAGGTGCCGAAGTGGACAGAACCAAACTTATCAATACCAGCGGGGACAAGGAGTGGCAATCGCAAACGAACAGGCATGAGGTACAACAGGTATGGGGACGATTTCCTGATCGACAAGATACAGCCCGATGACCTAGGCAAAGAACTAATAAGTGTGGGCGAGCTGGCGGCAGATGGTGAATGGCAGATCATCGATGATAATGAACACTACCCACAGGAAGACTACTCGACACCGGAACAGGAGACGGATTAAGAACAGAGCGAGATAGAGAGGAGGGAGAATACGAACCTGAGGATATTAGAATGGATGCGCGATGTCAAGAACGGAAGCGAGGAAGGACAGAGCATACAGCAAGTTGACATATCAGCGGGGAAGTACATGAAAACGGAGAATCCTCTTTTCGGCTGGACGGAAACAGACAGCCCGCTCGATATTCCGCCAGAGAATTCAGACCCATCATCATCGACGGGGACGTCGATAAATATTTTTGTCCGGGGAGTGGGGGTAGGACTTACCCACACCGAAAATTTAATGATAAAGAAACTCAGAGAAGTGAGAGAAACGTGCGGACTGGAACTGTAAGGGGAGGAGGCCGAGCCCACCATAGGACGGAATTTCACAACGAAGTTTGAAATACCAAACGAATACTCAAAAAATATCCAGATAACGGATAGTGACTTCATTCTGTCAGAAGGGACTAGCGCAATCTGTGTCACCGCGGACATGAGTTTCAAATCAAGACTGGAGGCTGACTTCAAGAGAGAGTACCAGAACGTGGAGTTTCTGTTTAGACAGAGACCGGGACTGGGAGGAATGGCCGCGTTTCCACCATCAGTAGCACAAGTCCCGGGCAAATACCTGTGCTTCCTAGTGACGAGGGTCAATGACAGGAACACGATCGATCCCGAACACGTGATGTTGGCACTAACAAGACTACGAGACTTCATGATTGAAAGAGGGATAACGGAGGTCTCAATGCCGCTGTATGACCCAAACAGGGGGAAATTGAGCCCAAGGGAATTGTACGCCATCCTACACGTGGTCTTCGCAGAAACTGAGATAATGATGCATCTTCACAAGAAATACTACTTGAGCATCGCCTGAGTCGGGTACACGGGGGTCTCGAGTTGGGCATGAGGGAAGAATCTCGAGTTAGGTGTGGGGGTAAAAAACAGGTAAAGAATCTTAGAGGTGATTGGGATGACAATTAATATTTTAAATGATTGATGGTGCTAAAACATAAAATGAATCTGCATGTTTTTAGAAAATTTCCAATTGAACTATTTTAGTAGGACGAAAATGAAAGGGTTTTAGCTATAGTAGTGAAGGGGGTTTTTAGGTTAGGAACACAGCCGGTTAGTCTAAAAATCGGGTGTTATTTTCAGATTGATTTGGTAAAGTCAAATTGACTACCCAACTGTATTCAGTTGAAGAAAGGAAACGCAAATTGAACGACGCTTCAAGAAGTAAACTCAAGTTGCTCAAGTAAACTCAAGAAAACTCAAGTTGCTCAGGTAAAACTCAAGTTGCTCAGGTGAAACTCAAGTTGCTAAAACTCAAGATCATCTGGAAATTACAGAAATGGCAGATCGATTCTGGAAGTCCATGCCATCGGCTTTGAAAAAACCCACACTTGATGAGTTGTACAGACGTCTGAGGGACCTGGATTACACTCAAGTGGATGAGATAATGGCAGTGATGCTGAATGCCATCCTCCAGTCGGAGGAACAGGGCGAGTGCCGGGAGTCTGCGACAGAAGCGGTTTTGATGGTGGGCTACACCACCGATGGAATATCCAATCAAGAGCAAACCAGGTGGCTGTCCTGGAACGTGGATGGAGCAATAAGGGGGTTCGAATTGGCAAGGAACCCTGGCTTGAGTAACAATACTGAGTATGGTGCAGGGGAGTTCCCACTGCCGGTCAGACCATCAATCAGATCCACGGGCCAGAGCACGAGTAAGACACCATCAATGACACGGGCGCAGGAAACGGGGGAAGCGTATCCAGACGTTAGTATCATGAAGAGAGAGAGCTTGAGAGGACTCAGCGGGAGAGGAACAAGGCGAACCTCGACCAGGATCAAGCGAAGCTCGAGAGAGATCAGGCGAAACTTGAGAAAGATCAGGCGCGGAGGGAACTGAATATGTTGAGAGCTGAACAGCAACAGGCAAAAAGAGTGCGAGAGAATGCCGCGAATTGTGAGCAGCTGAAGTCGGAGCTTGAAAGGATCCAGCAACGACAACGCGAGCTCGACATGCAGAAAGGGGCTAGGCCCAAAGAGCGGGTGGTGACCGGCTCAGGACCAGAGTCACGTATGGAGGTGGATAAAGCTCCTAGATCGAAGGGACGATTTAACCTCGATCGCGCGGCTCAAGAACATATGAACGAGGGGTTGGAGGTGTGGATACCAACTGAATCAGCGTCTTCCCTGCGTGGTCTAGAGACACAAGTAATACGCCCGTTGATGGACGTCGCGCTGCCTGGATATACACCAAGTTCGACCCCGAGTAGTAGTCAGGTGAGTGGTAGCTCGTCACGACTGAAAGAGTTGCACGAGCGGCTACAGCTAAGGAGTCGTGAAAGTCCAGCAAGAGTGGAGCTACCTTCGACGTGGGGAGAGCAACCTGTCAGGAGTGTGGTGATCTCAAGTTACAAGAAGAATACGGAAGGCAGATACCACCGGCACAATCGGATGGACTGGAGCACGGCGCAGAGAGACAGGAGAGATTGCTTCCATGACGCGGCTTGGGTGGAATACCTCACGCAGCCACGTGTGCCTGAGGGGGCGGTCCACCTGATCATAGGGGACAGCTTGTTGCGGGTGCTGACCCGGATTCAATCCCATTGGCAAACGGGGATCTTGAGTTTCGCTAGGGATGGCAAGAGTATACACGGTGACTCTGATGGTCGGGACGAATGACGTGTCTAGGGGGGAAGCAAGGAAGGTGACGAGGCTGCACGACAAGACGAGCTGCATTCTTGAGGAATTGCGGATTCAAATGGATCCGGCCATTCTTACAGTGTGCACCATTCCTTACAACATGAAAGCGGACCAACAAGCAATGGAGATGAATACAAAAGTGCGAAACCTGAACGAAATAATCAGGCAGATACACCAAAGGAGCGTCCTCCCCGTTGGGCTGTTGGACGTGGCCGAGCAAATGGAGCTATCTGCTTTCCCTGACGACGCGTCCTCGGATGGGATTCTTTTTGATAGGCCCAGAGGGGTGGAATGGTTAAATGACATCTTCCAAAGGCACATAAGCGCATTGGAGGCAGAGTTGCTAGAGACGGCACGAGTCACATTCGGACCACCCCCAAATCCACCCTTCTTCAACCCGAGGGCTTTGTCCAGTCGCTTGGGAGCGATGGCCGATTCTAGAGACAGTTCGAGTAACAGCCCGACCAAGTTGCCGGGCGCCGCGCCCATGGAGGCTGAGGAGGCAACGTCATCAACTCCTCAGGGATCAGTAATATCCTCGGTGGTGGTGGCGGAGAAGAAGAAACCGGAGAGGCCAGCGGGGACCAGTAGGTCGAGATATGTGGAGAAGGTGAAGGAGCTGGACTTGGAAGATCTGGAATGCAGGCTAGAGTTAGCGAAAACTTTGGGTCTTGAGCGGGTGTCGCACGAAGACTTGGGTAGACACCAGTGCGTGGACTGGCTGAAGGCTCACGAGACACATTTCTCGAGAGCGAAAATGATGGAGACAGCGGATCTGACTGGGATTCCCACAAAATCGGTCATGGGACCTATCAACTACAGACCTCTCAAGTCGTTGGGGAGTACGGGACTCGTGGTGGAGCCTCCCAAGCATCGAACCAGCATTGCCAGGATTAGGGTGGCAACTCCAGCACAGTTGAGGGTGGTGGATAAACTGATGGATTCGAGAGAAATGGAACTACCAGACGCCGCGTATGAAGGTACGAGATTAGCCGACGACCCCAGATACGGGAAACCCTGCGGGAATACGCAGCTGGCCAAAACCTTGGCAGTTTATGACAGGGCAGACCCAGCCGCTGCAAGGGTGGTCATTGTGGCGGGATCGGATTTTGAGGGAACGTCTCCCAATTTATTTTGGCCGGAAATTCTGATATATTCACTGCCGGGAGCGGAGCTAAACCAGATGTTAACCCTGGTGGTGGCAATAAAATCGGAGATGCCTTGCGAGCCTGAGCTACTACTGTTTGCAGGGATGAATGATCACTTGCATGCGACAGGGTTTCTTGAGCAGCTCAAGGGCGATGAACCGGCACCGAAGAAGACCTTAGAAGCCATCCAGACATTATTTGCAGCCATGAATGAAGTACAAGAGAACGTTGCCTCACGATTTGGCTCCAAGACAAAAGTAGCGTTCACGACGTCTCCCGGGTACGCAAGCATGCCTCCCGCTCTGCAATTTGTATATGCGATCTTGATCTTGATAGCAGAAGGGAATGGGTGGCGTATTCTGATGGCAGCTCCCAATCGGGAGCTGGAACCAACGAACTTGAGACTTCGCAGATCAGAACTGGCGGCGGCGTGGGCGAATGTGTCCCACGCGTTGAGGGGCTTCTACGAGTTGGCTGACATCCTCATTGTATTGGACGAGGTCCTCTTGCTAGAGATATCCAACTTCGCTAGGCAACTCAAGCTCAGTCCGATTATAGGGGATGATCATCCAGTGGTGACTCACCTGACGGCCAGTCTGTGGTTTCGAAGTATGGAGTTGACCATCACAAGCTCAACCAGTAAATCTAGAGGGCCGAGCAGCGAAAGGAAGAACGTGGTCGCAGCGGAGAAGCAGCTGGAGTCGATGGTGTATCGACTGACACAAGAGAGAGGCAGGTGGCCCTTCCTGAAACCAAGGCTGGAGATCGCCACGGAGAAGACAAGAGTAGGTGCCCCACCTCTGGTGAAGCAGATCTGGGATTTTCTTGAGGAGCAGCTGGAAGTGGCCGAGAAGAGGGAAATGACGGTGGGCAGGTTCGTCACAGCAGTCAACGAAGTCACGATTGGAGGATTCTGGAGGTGAGCTGAGGACGAGGAGGGATCACGAGATTCTTGAGTTCTTGAGTCCTTGTTGGGGAAAGGAGTTCATGGCTGGAGTGTACAGCGCGAAAGAGACCATCTTTGGAGCCTTCATACAGGAAATCTTGAACATGCCCATCAGTCTGTTGTTGGCACTGTACCTGGTTTACCCAAGATACCTGTTCAATATGGGCCCAGCGTACATGTTCAGTCGGGGCGTGGACACACTCCGGATTGACGGGTACTTGGCATTGGTGCTTCTAACCCATGGGGAACTGGTGTCATTCCACCGACTAATGAAATACGGAGAGCCCCTGTCGATGGGAAGAACACACTCGAGTATTGACACCTATTCGTATAAGTGTGCTGCCTGACTAAAGACGCTGCTGGTGCAGTACCTACTGATGCAAAACCGGCACCTGACTGGTGAAGAGAAGAGCCCGAAGACACGGGATGAGTGGAGGAAAGTGAATGGGGGCATGCCTCTGTTGACGGACCTATGCCTGGCCATGAGATCGGACCCCATGGGGATGATCCGGGGGCTAGAGGAGGTCGTAACCTGCATCTATGGACCTGCCGCCACGTACACGTTTCCAGATCCTCTGGTGACAGCTTATCGATACTCAGTGACCCACGTGAGCCTCATAAGCATACTAGATGGGACGACACTCAATTGGTGTCAGCAGGAGGTGCTAAGGGCACAGATGAGCAACACGGTGCTCTTCGAAAAGGTGAAGGATCCGGAGTTGGTGATATACAGTTTCCGAGGACAACTGCAGTGCAGGATGGGAGGTAAGCGCGAAGGCCCCATCGAAACCTATCCCAAGTTCTGGAACCTGAGTCCCCTGACAGCAAATGGACAAGAAATCTTGAGAATTCCAGCATGGAAGAAAAGCTTCGAGCTGGTGAAAAGGGAGCTAGAGGCGATATTGGAGAAGGACCAGCAAGCATTCCAGAGTTTCCAACAGCGAGGAGAATGACCCTGGGGATGAACAGCTCCCTGGTGGTCCCGTCCTTGTTCGCGAGAGCAGCAACCAAAGAACAACAGGGGGAGTTCACCGACGGCTGGGATCCCCTCTTCATCGGCTACTCTGCAGCAATTTATTTTCATACCAGCGATGCGAAAATAAATTCATGGACAACTCAAGCCAAGAAAATGAGAGGCTCGATGCCCCCGAAATTCGAGGTGCGAGATGCCTTAAGAACACTTGAGCGGGCAGGTCTGGAGAACAAGTTGCCGGTGTGGGACGATGGCAGGATGATTGTGAATGAAGGACACATCGCACTGAAAGGAGACGAGATGGTGTTTGTCACAAGAAGATACCGGGCACCTTACGGACTGGAGCAAGTGGAAATGAGACAGGAGGGGAAGGAGCTGGATGCAGCAGGCCCATTGTATGTGGCTCTGACAGAGTATAAGAAAACGGGTCCAGCGACACCATCACCCCTATCAGTGGACACCCCTGGGGATAAAAGGAGCGGTCCCGTAGAAGATCGGTTCAGGAGGATTCTTGAGAGAAGAGAAGCAGAATCGGGAGAGGAGAGCATGGACGAGACTCTCAGCGAGGCAGGAGAGAATATGGAAGTGGGAAACACACAGGAGCAGAAGCCATCGGAGGAAGAGTTCACCACGCAAGAACTGTTGAAAGATCTGAGTGGAGAAAATTGGGCAGACACCCCCACGCCACCTCTGACCTCATCTCCCCGCAAGAATCTAGAGTTACCACTGACGAGCGAGAATCCGAACATGGGAATGATTTTCCTGAGTGCGGAAAGAAGGGAGAAGAACACCTTCGAGGGAAACAGGGATGCTTTCCTATGCACTCTGGATGAGGATTCTTGGCGAAAATTCTTGAGCGATTTTAATCGAGAAGTGGACGACGAGACCACATTGGACGATTTCAAGGAGGAGCTGTGGGACACGGTAGTGAAATTCGGAGAGCCTGTCCTGATGGGGACAGGTCTGGAGGAGAAAGCTAGAGGAGAGCTGCTGAGCAAGATGGTCGAGTTGAGGAAGGCATCACGGAAGACCAAGGAAGACAAATGTAAAGACAGCTCTACTCTGAAACAAAAAACTGACAATAAAATAATTGAACATGTAAGGGGGGATAAGGTCGGGACTAGTAATATAATTAAAAGTACTAATATCCTTAAGGCTCGAGCAGGGGGGAGGCAAGAGTTGGAAGGGTTGGATGGAGACAAGGAAGTCGAATCAGTGATGATAACGACAACGCCCCCGAGTAAAGACGTTAGGTCTCGCAAGAGGAAGAGAGATGTGGAGGGATTGGGCAGTCCTTCAGCGGATGCGGTCTCGGAGAGAAACTTGAGAGAGACGGCCCCCATGGTTCTGGCACGATGGAAGACAGCAGCCTACAAGTGTAGCTACGAGCCAAGGAAACTGCTCGACGTAGAAAGAGAGATGGAGATCCCCACCAGCTCAACAACGGAAGAAGACTTCAAGCCTCAGAGGATAAAAATGAAGCGAGGTTTGACGAGCGGGCAGACCTGGGAAGTGGACGTCGGCAAAGAATGGGTCTCAAATGAACACCAGGCTACCGGGAAGCAAGTGACTAGCGATCCTCTTGAGAAAAATAAAACGAGGAACACCTCCCGACCGTGGTGGGTGGCCCTGGATACATTGCAGGAATTGGAAGACTGCCTGAAGAAGCTCGACAGTGGAGTGTCACGCAAACGACGCAACTGGGCTACCCAGCGAAGGCTGATATCAACAAATTGGAATTGGGGAGCCAACTGAAGAGAACTTGGCAGAACTTGTTAAAAGATCATTTTGAAGAAGCGATGAGAACATCCTCATCGGCATCGCCGTTGATGGCGAATCCCTTTATTAGGACCGCAGGACAACTGATGTTCGCGTGGAGCCTGTTGCGGATAGAGTTAGAGACACTGACTTCATACGACAAGTTGAAGTTGGGAGGCAAGAATCTAGAGGTATATCGAATGCTGATGCAGCACGTTGCAGGGATAACTCAGGCTTGAGTCTGGCAAGGAGGAAAGATGCTACCTGTTTCTTGAGGTGGACAATGTCGATGATGACTGACAGTACCATCCTAGCATGTCACCAGAGAGCAATTGGAAGCAAGACGCTGGAAAGGAGAGTCTCCACAGTCATCTTGAAAGTGTACCAGAGTACTGGGATAGAAAAGGAGGATGGTTCTAGGCAATCTCTAGAGAGCCACAGGAAGTTAGATGAGATACGGAGATTCTACAACAAGAAGTTTGAGGAGAAACACGACGTTCACCGTAACTTGGCTTCGACAGGAGAGTACTTGAAACCCAACAAAAAGGGAGAGTACCAGTATGTGTCTGGAGTGATGGGGATGGCATACAACCCTTTCTTGGACTTGGAAGCTGGAGGTGCCCACAGAAACTACGAGGTGGCGGAGCTGCTGAAGTTCTGGACAGAGAAGATAATGGAGATATACACTGTAGAGAGAGAGAGACCTAGCCTAGGTTTGATTCTCGAGAAAACACCGGAAGTAATAAGTGTGCCACGCTCAAGTAAAAGGGTAGAACTAAAAATGGGTAACGGGAACGGCATGTTGACCACGAATCTGGGAGTGGTGTGGAAATTGCTCAGGCCCTCCTGGTGTCCACATCCCCATGCGAGCCTGATCGAGGAAGTCAGGGAGCGAGTGAGACTAGCGCCGACAGAGGATGAAGATATGGCGACATTGAGTATAGTACATAGACTGATCTTGCCTCATGTGAAGGAGTCGAGTGAGGTGACGAGTGGAACAGGGTCGGTAAAGAAAATGGAGCCGGGCAGTTGTCTTGACTCGACGTGTGGGAATGGCGAGCACACCTGCGATGGACGATCATGCGTCAGGATATAGTCTTTCCAGAAAGAAGACCTAGTCACCTTGTTTGAAGACATTACCGAAAGGGAGAAGAGTGAGATACAGATAGTGGCTGAGTGTTACGTGAGTACCACGGTGAACCTAGCAACAGCTCTGGGATTCTTCTCAAGAATGTGCAGTCTCCAGTCACTGGAGAGGCTAGAGTCAAAACACCACTTGGTGACCGCGTTGAGCGTGGAGTCATGGCCCGGGGTGTTGCAAGTGACCCAGAAATATATCAAGAGTTGGAAGGTTGGACTCGAAGCGGAGATGGGATTTCCCATGAGCGAAGCCTATGGTCTGCCTCTAAATGCGAAGTCCCTAGTGGGGTCAGTGATAGCCAACCTATGTGGCAGCCACTATCCATTACACATGGCGATGGTGGAAGTATCCAGCCAAAGGGTATTGATAGACAAAGCCTTCTCAGTGCCCAAATGCGTAAGACTGGCTCGGATGTCGCATCATTCACACAAGCTGTTGAGGAAGATCCGAGGAACAGTGCCGAAAGAGCAGAGGGACGACTTGAGTGAAATCTGGGGTGAAGAACTTCTAGGTTTGGAGGGCGAAAACACAAGTGACCACGAGAGACAAAACGTGATCGGGAAACCCATGGTTGGCGCTCCAAACTTGGAAGAGATCGACGTGATACACGAGAAAATGATGGAACTTGAGCCTCTCCTAGAAGCCTCGGGAGAACGCAATCTTAAGAGCATCGACCTCACACACGGGGATTGTCCATGCCACTGTCTGGCGCAGACAGTGTGGTACCCAGATCACGCCAATCTCTGCCTGATCTGGGATGTGGAAGAAATCAGGTCGTTGGGACTACCCGAGCATCAACAAAAAGTGACCATCTTGGTGGTGAGCACAATGCTGGCTCTACGATGGATAGAAGAAAATATAGCAAAGTATCGGGAATCGAAGGCGCCAACAGCAGAGTCGATTCACGCGATAGATTACAGCAGGAGACTTGAGTTGTTCGAGACCGCATGCAAGGTATTTGCCATACCAATGGAAGTCAGACACATGTGGAGCCGCTTGATATTCTTTCCTTGGTTTCGCGCGACGGTGACGAAGGATCACATGAGGAAACATCAAAAGGAATATCGACAGTTCCAGGCCGAGATAGGACCAGATGCCTTCAAGAGACCTGTGCTGACCCATCGAAATGCGATCACGACGGGGTGGAAAAGAGTGGGTAGAGTATCCAGAAACAACACTAGAGCGAGGGAGTCGATACTAGAAGAGGACCTGGCGAAAAATGTAAGCCTGAGTCTTCACAATTCCTTCTGTTTGAACCGGGAATCGAAGGTGAAGAGCTTACCGAAATAAGTGAAGAGATTGCAAGAGCAAAGGGAGTGGATGCGATCCTATGAACAGCTGAAGGCTTGGGAGGAGATTTTGATCAGCTCCGATGACGAAGAGGCACTATTGAAACAGATCACAGTGTCAAATATATCTGGATCGGGTACCTCGAGGGCGAAGAACACGAGGTGAGCCGGTGGCTCGAAAGGAAATTCTAGAGTCTTGAGTCTTGAGAGGGAGGGGGCTCGAGGGTGAACTCGGATGAAATCTGGGTTCACCAAAAAGGAATTTTAACAAATGAGATATTGTTATTAATATGCTATATCTATTATATAAATCAAAATGCTGCATGAAAATTTCCTGATTGAATAGGACAAAAAAAGTTTTAAATTACCAACTTAAAAAGCGAGAACTCATAGGTGCAGGTGTGTGCAGATTTTGATTGATGTTTAGCGATAGTGTGAAAATTTTATATGGTTGTGAATTTTGGAAGGTAGATAAACTTAAGTCTGCTGCAAACTTCTGTAAATGACCACTGGCACTGTATCTTGAGTGACTCTCGGGTTTCTGGGGATTCACTAACAGAGACAGCACGCGATGAGGACATCGATCTTGAGTCCGGGGAGTATGTGCCAGTCGGTCATATCTGGAAGTTTGACCTTGAGGGACACGAGAATACGTGATTTTGGAGTGAAGTTTTAATTTTCAAAATTTCGAATGGAGCCTGTCATGCTCAGTTTTCTCGCACCAACTCAAAACAAAAAGTGAAAAATCAGAACGACCGAATTTGCGATTGCGGGAAAACACTTAAGAAAACAGCAGGAAATTGCTATTCGCAATTTCCGGATACAAAATAACACACGAGTAGAGCCGTCTTGTCCTGAAATTGGAAGAGAGATAATCACGAGAAGAGAGAATAATCATTCGAACCGAACCAGAGTGAACCTTCAACGGAAAGGTGGACAGCTTGAGTGTCCCAATGGTTCAGACAGAAACTCCAATTCTAGAGTCAAAACTTATTTCTGTTATTAAAACTGATTAGTATTGAACTTATCAAGTTATCTTATTTAATTCTCGATATGCTCATTAATTTAATTACTCCTTATACTCAAGTGCATCAACATGTGAGTCCCTAATTTATTTTTCTCGAGTGTGTTTTATGATTGTTATGTTGAGATAAGGCGAGTTTTAGGTTGATCCATCTGAAATGGATCAAAGTTCCAATGTCCAATAAAAAGTAACTTAACGGAGGGAAACGGACTTTATCCTCCACGGTCATTATCCTCCAGGCGATATCCTCCACCATTATCCTCCATTTCTCAAACAGGGACTTTTTCCTCCATTTTTATCCCCCAATTTTATGAATTTGGATGTTTTCCTCCAATTAGTAAATTCAGTCAAATTATTAGATTATATCCAATATTTGATCATTTCAGACAATAAATGGAACTTCCTGATCATTCCGCGTACGGGCAGCCCAATTATATGGAACAAGTTGACTTCGGAACATCTGAAGACGAGCTTTCCTGCAATGAAACAGTTTACTTTGAGGAATTTAAGGGTGAACCTAGAAGTTCCACGCCAATAATTGTTGATAGTGACGTTGAAGTACCCGAAACCCCAAGTACCATTCAACCCGACGAAGAGAATGACGTTTTTATCGACCTTCCTAGTCATGCTAAGAAAGGGGGCAATTTGGTAGCAGAAGTAACTGGATATGTCTATTCGCATAAGAGGTCTAATATTTGGACATGCACGGTTCGCACTAAGGAGGTTCGCTGCTACGCCGCCATTAAGAAGGTCGATGGGAAGTATCAAAAATTAGGCCACCATAAATGCGAGGCTAGGCCTGGTATAGTTAAGAAAAAGAGAATTGCTTTTGAGTCTAAGAAGCTAGCAAAGTCGCAGCCTTTCAAATCAACGAATGCAATAATTGACGATGTTCTTCTTGATTTAGCCGATGAGACACCCGAATGTAAATTTTTATTTTCTCGTGCAGGTACTTTTCAATGAGGCACAGTTGGTTGAAATTAATTTGCGGATCCTGTCTGTACAGGAGAGCCGAAAAGGCTATGTGGAGATGTGCCATTCTGCCAGATGACACAGCACAACCTTCCGGCGACATAAAAAAGAGTGACTAAAGGCCTTATGAACAAAAAAGTGTTGCGACGGAGGGTCAGAATGTTCTAGAATTTTTATTTTTAAAATTTCGATTGGAAGAAGAACATTTCTGAGAAATAGAAAAAAGACGGCCATTTTGAATAAAAAAAGACGAAAATCAGAACCACGATAGAGATTGTAAAGAACAGTCGTGCAAGAAAATTACGAAGCCTCTTATCGTGGCAATAACACACGATAAGGACCTTAGTGACAGATATTTGTGGAGACTGAGGCTTCAGTGGGGGGAAGAGAAATACCACGGAACCCTCCCGGGACACGAAAAATAAGAGATAAGAGTGTTATCTCAAGAAAATCACGGGAGCGGAGGCTTGGTCCCCCAGAGACTGTCTATGTGAAGGCACTGTATAAACTAACTTTAACAGCTGCTGTAATGTCCTAGATCTTAATTAAACACCGTTATTATTTAATATTTCAGAGCATGAGTAGCTAGAAAAAGGAAAGGGTCAATCCATCTCCAATGGATTTAACATAAAGCTGTCACACAAAAACATATAAAAAAGGTTGTTCGAGCCGTGTTTTTAATGACAATCACGTAGTCTGAGGATCCGAGACTCAGCTATGTGGTTGTGTTCGCATGCAAACGAAAGCTGATCAAAAGTCGTTTGACTGATGGCCTAAAAATGGTAACTTTTTACTTTGCCCTAAACAGACCAGAAAATCAACTGGCAAGGTCGAGACGGTGAAAAACGAGTAGAATTAAGGTAACTGACGCATGCCAGTCGTTGATAGGTACTTTTTCTACGCTCCGTCGCTGTGTGATATTTGGGCGAATGTTACATAGACGTTTTTATGGCGCTCCTGGGTGGGCCTGTTAAAGGCATGAAACCATCATGATCAGCAAGCGTTTCAGCGACGAACCCTCCGCTCCGGGCGTATGCCCGAGTTAGAGGTCTTAATGACCGTTATTGTACTAGGGGGAAGGTGCGTACCCTCCGTCTAGTACAATTTAGCTTTTTAACTTAGTTAACACCGAAAATTCCGGGGGCCGGAGGGTTAGGTGGGAAGTCATGAACCCGCTTGTCCCGAGGTCCCGGGACCAAAAACAACTAAAGAGAAAGCGTAAAACCAAACAAAAACAGTGAAAACCAAGAAAAAGCCAAAAATAAATTTATTTAAAAACAAAAAAAGTACAAAAAACAGTAAAAAATCCAAAAAAGACCAAAAACAGTAAAAAACATAAAGTGACAGTTTATATGTTATTTCCGGACGAGATGTGATCTGACCTTCCTATTTGTTGTTGTTTCAGATTGATTTATATCGTTTCTGATAGAAAGATTGTGTGTTTTGGTGAAGGGTTGGGTACCCTCCCTCGAGTGTAATTTGAGTGTTTAAGCACGTTAATGGTGATTTTGCCGGTGACCGGAGGGTAGAGTGGCAGGCTGATCAACGTGTTCCACACTCAACAGGGACATCAAGGACAACATCTGCAACGACTGTTGGGTATCGTTGAAGCAATTTTAGTATCGTTTGGGTACTATTTCCTTAAAACTTAAGTGGTGGGGGGCACGATTGGCGCGGTCCGATTGTACCCTCCATCGATTACAAATTTCCGAGTTAAGGGTGTTAATTCGGATATTTTGGTGCAAAGGAGGGTATAGTACTATTCATTAAAGACTATTAATAGATTATTATCCTTATTATATATTACTTATCTCCTATTTAGACCCAAGAAACACCCATTTTTTGTCGAAAATTACCAATTTTCGACCAAACCGTAGACCCCCAAATTTTCGGATATCCGAGCTTTTCCGATAGGCAAAAAGCTTTTATATAGAGAGTAGCCACGTAGTTCGATCCCCTTTATTAAAGAAACCGCGTGAGCAAAGATTCAGTAGAAGTTAGAAAAACGAGAATTTTTCGACCAAAATTTTGATAATTTTCTGTATTTTGTCAATCTGTTTTGGGGATCGAGTTTTTGAGTTTTTAGAGTTAGAGCAATAAAATTTTTTGCGTTAGGAGCGTGCTAGCATAACGTGCTAGGTTACTAGAGAAATTTTTGGGTAACCCTCCGAGTAGCTCCGTGGATAGAGCTAACGACTTAAGGTTTGGAAAAGGAAGGAATCGGAGGGTCCAAATTTGATAGTTTTTGGCCAAATTTTTGTTTCTAAACCAATTTTGGTCCGGTTTTTTGCATTATTCCAGTGCCGTACAGGGCTGCTACGCTCATTTCAAGTAATTTTAGGCACTTTTGACCGGAATTGCGGAAAAAGTCTTTCAGAACCTATATAGGTGGTGAAAAAAGGCCATTTTGACGAACGCGTTTTTGACGATTTCTCAAAGACTAGTTATCCGATCGGGATAATTTTGGTACCATAAGTCGACGTTTTGACCATTTTTCCGAATCGCAACCGTTTTGGGTTGATTGTTTCGGAAAAGAAAAAATTTTTTAGAATTTGTTGGTTCGGAGGGTCCAAATAACGGGCAACCCTCCGAGCGGCAGAAAATTTTATCAAAACATCTTTTTATTCAACTGGGAAGGTTGACCGTGTCAGCCAACCTAGTTTTAAGTCAGGTAGACCGCTTTCAGAGGCTTTACTGCGGTGATTTAACCTTTTTTTTTGATTTTGGGGGAACCCTCCGAAGTGACCCTCCGGAGTCAGCTAAACCCTTTAACAACCCTCCTTAGTGGAAAATTTCCACGAAATCACCCTAAGAAGTTGAAACAGCTCCCCCTAGAACCCTTAGTTTATTTTGACGCTTTTTGAAGCTAGTAGGAGAACCTTCCAAGTGAGATCGGAAAATTTGAAAATTTTGGAGGTACCCTCCGAAGTGACCCTCCGGAGCGTATTAAGCATCTTATTGACCCTCCTTAGTAAATTTAGGGGGACCCTCCGAAGTAACTTGGGTGATTAAGATACCCTCCTAAGTAACTTGAGTGATTGAGGTACCCTCCTTGAGGTAACCTCTTATCTGATTATCGATTGTGTTTTGTGTACCGATTATATCTTGTGGAAACTTAGTGTTACTGTTATATTATACAACCGGGTTGAGTTAGCATTATATCAATACTGGGTAGACCCTGTGTGTAACTTTAGCTGAGTTACTAGTTTAGTCGTGAGAGATCGAAGAGACATTTTGATACTGACGGAATCGAGTAGGCAGCGTTAAGTGATTCAACTAAAACTTGTTTGTGGTGCGTTTGCGTTGCCATCAAATTACGAATATTTTCATTTTGTACAAAACTATGCAGCGCAGGGACTCGTTAGGATCGACTACTAAAATTCCCAGGCTAAGCAAGGGAAGCACGCGGAAATTTAGAACTAGGCGTAGCCAAACCTCGTTTAGCAGCGCTTCCGACGCGTTTGCTGAAGACGAATCGACTAAAGGTCAACCTGATATTTCAGTGATCGAAATGAAACTAAGGAGCGAGAAAAACCTTGATGGCAATCAAGGGCGGAGCGCCGAGGCCGAGCCTGCGAGCGAAACGCCGGTGGATTCCTTTGACGAAGGGGAGCGAACGCTCATTCGACCCGACTTTGAGCCAGACGAGGTCCTCGAACGAGAGGAAGTCGAGAGGACAGAGGAGAATTCGGAGCGTTCCGAGGTCGAGCCGCGAGAAGAAGTCTTATTCAAGGGAATGTCCAAATCGGAGACCAAGAGTCACAGGTGGAGGGGAGAATACTCACATTCGGCTAGTACCCACTCATCTCTGGCCAAGCAGAGCAACAACGCGATGATGTCGAGTATAAGCCCGAGTGAAGAACAACCGGGTTCGAAGGCCAAGAAGAGTTGGAGGTCTTTGTACGACGAGCGCATGGCGTCACTACCAACTGTTGGTTTAACTTCCAGTTATGACTACCCGGAGACATCCCATCCGGATGTGAACTTCACACCGTGCCCAAGGAACGAGAAGAGCAGGAAGGCGTCATCAGTCTCGCCGACCAGACCCATGTCAGATGGGATAACGATGGGAGCATCATCAACGTTTGACAGACTAATGACGTCAATGCACAAGCAAAAGGACGGTGCGTCATCGAGTACTAGGCTACCGCCGCAGCTGACCTCATCTTCTCTGGGGCTAACCCCGCCACTGGGGGCAGCTGGTGACATAAGTGATATGTTCGCTGGTGTGATGAATGGCCTGGATGAATTGAGGCGGGACATGACTAAGAAGATAGATCAAGTTGACGAGAGAGCTCACCATGGTCGGGAGAGTTTGAAAGATGAGCTAACGCACGTGAAGTCGCAGGCGAGGTTTGATCAGGCTCAATTGATTCGTAACACCGATCAATGCCTGGCTGAGAGCCTGGCACAGGCAAATAAAGAGTCAGAGGAAAGAGAGGCAAGGATGTCAAGAGAGATCGAGCGATTACTGAATGATCATGATAACACCTACGCCCAAACGATGACTAGCCTGGAAAAGAGGTTGGACGCCAAATCTGACTTGATGATGCGGAAGCTTGACGCGATCCTGAATGGGAGTAGTTGGCAGGAGCATTCCAACTCAAGGGAGCGCTCACGCCATGCGAATGCTGGAGATGGTACGGGCAACAGTGCCAGAGCCCAGCAAGGCTCGAGAACGAACTACGAACCTAGAAACAAGGAGTGGCCAAGGGCAGCCCCGCAGAGGCCTGGCTGGACGAATCCAGTCCCGCCGGAGGCATATGCCACCCCGGAGACAAGATTGCCAACCGTGCCACAAGTCAGTTCAGTACCAGATCTGACCACAGTCTCACAAGACACAACGATGTATGCCTCGATGTTTGAGCCTCTGAACAGATCTCTTGAAACATTCATCACCAAGCTCTCGAAGTCAACCGAGAGAGGGGAGAGGTCAAGAAGAACACTGAAAAAGCCGAAGTCATATAAAGACGAGTCAGACGGCTGCATTGATACTTGGATAGAGGTGATGAAGTTACACTTTGAGGAAGAGAATCTCTCCAAGAAACAAGAGTGCAGCGCGCTGACGAGCAACCTGGAGGGTACTGCATTAAATTGTGTAATGGCGAAAAGAGCCAATGAGAGAGACAGCGCTCGCAAGATATTCGACATCCTGCTGAATCGTTTCGGCTCTGGAGTACAAGGGCACCAGGCCATGGTGAAGTTCGAGAAGAGGCGACAGAGAGATGAAGAATCAATAGATAAATTCTTGGATGACCTTGAACTGCTCAGGAGGAGGAGCAACCCGGATGAGAGAATATCCGAACGAAACTTGGCGATCGCTTCGAAGTTCATGGATGGTGTAAGGAGTGAGGAGTTGAAGACGATGTTGGCCACTCACTTCACCCTGTCGCTTGACCAGGTACCCACGCCCGACGACTTGCGTATGAAGTCACGCGAGTATTTACTGATAAAACCGAGGGCGCAAAACCGTTACAGCAATTATGGCAACTATAGCGGGACAAACACTGGTGCGAATTCCAGTTGGTACAAACCTCGCGATGACATGGACAAGAGGAGGTCGTGTGCGAATTGTGGTTCGATGGACCATCACGTTTCTGCGTGTTCTGCATACAAACAGAACATGAAGGCCATAGGCTACTTTCTCGAGGACGCTGACGCGACCGACGAGGATCATGAAGAGTACGTGAGAGGGCTCATCATGAAATATGGTCCGAGGTGTTTCTTCTGTAATTTGGAGGGACACTTCAAGTCGGATTGTACTCAATTTTGGGACGCAGTAGCGGACGCGAAACATCCCCGCCACGATGAGGCGCTTTCGGGTGTCAAGGCCAGTCGAGCACGTCTGATGAACGAGGCTGAATCTCGGAGAAAGGAGACGACACCGAGCACTTTCACGACTAAAAAGGTTAAGACATGGCCTGACGAGGGGGTAGCCTCGAACCTCGAAACAGAGTCGTCTAGCCCACTCAAGGTGGATTACGGCCTGGCGGCAAGGACAGCTCTGCAGAATGTCAAACAAGACCTAGCCACGAAAGAAGTGGAGCAATGGGTAAGGTCGGAGCTGGAGAGCACAGATCTTCGGGAAAGTCTTAATGTCCTGAGTAAGACGACAAGAGCAGAAGACGAAAAAGAGCCCAAGAAACAGGGACTAAAACTGAACGTTATATCTGGCAAGACTTTCGGCATGACGAAGGCAGGGACCAAAATAATGTCTATCATCTCAGTCGCAGGGCACCAGGTGGTCAAGAACCTGAGCGAGCCATCCGAGATTACACTGGTCCACCTGGACATCTATGCCGACTACCTGAAGGAGAAGGATCCCAAACTGGACTCCAGGGCAGTGCGAGCGCTGCTCACAACGGGAGGTCCGAGGCTGATGAAAGTGGACGGACATTATATCGATGTCCATGGCCCTTACCCGATTCTGATGAACGTGGATGGCATCAATATCTACACGAAAGCTCACATAACTGATGCGAACGATCAGGTTGGCCGGATATACATTGGTCAAGAGGAGCTGAAGGTCAGACGAATCGGACACAACGCGATGCTCGAACAAGATGCTGTGCATATTGGTTGCGAGGCAGATCTGGCCGCACACGTTCTGGACGTGCAAGGCAGACAACTTTCAGTAAAGGGACTGCTAGACACGGGAGCAGTAGTTAGTGTCATGCCAGTCAATACTTGGACCGACATGGGTTTTAATAGGTCGGATCTCATACCGACAAAAATCAGGTTGGCAGCTGCCAATCAGGGAGCGATCTATGTCGCCGGACGAACTCCGATCATCTCACTGCAGCTCGGAGGGAGACATCTTTGGATGAGCTTCCTAGTAGTAGAGAATTTGGATGAATCCGACCAGTTCATCCTAGGAAGGGATTTCGTTCGCAACTTTGACGTCACGATCGATCTCAATGACGGATTGATTAGGATCAAGGATCCTGAAAGAAAGTATGAGAAAAGACCCCTTAATAAGATCTTAATTAATCAGGCCAAGGTGCCGATTTTTCTGGATCGAAAAGTTAGATTAAAACCGAACCAAGCCGTAATAGCAACGTTTAGGATGAGGAACTTGAATGAACTCAGCAATGACAGACAGGTGTGTCTGGTACCAAATCCAAACAGTAAAAGCTCGGCTATTTTAGGAAGAAGCTTCTCACTCACTCAGAGCGGACTGTGTGTGAGTGTGTTATTGAACACAGAAGCAACAACAGTGACAATACAGAGGGGAAAGAAACTTGGCTACGCTTTGCCTCTGAACACAGACTTTCTGAGTGTGGAGAACTTGAAGAAGTTTGATGTAACTAAGTGTCCATTACATGCGAACCAAGAATGTATAATGAAAAGAGTAATTGAATTGAAATCTTCTAGGAAATTGTTTTCAATGAAGTCGGAAACAGATGATGGACTGTCTAGTTGTTCCAACTTTCCTGAGAGGCCGACGGAAGCAGAGTTAGCAGCGAATAGGCCTGTCCTACCTGAGATAGAACATCTGAAGGGTAAAATATCTGACAAGGAACTAGATTCGCTCAGGGCGGTGCTAAATCGGAACGCAGACGTTTTTTCGAAACATAAGGCCGACATAGGTTGTTGCAATTTTGTAGAGCACGAGATTGAGATAGAAGAGGGCTCGGTACCTCATAGGGAAGGGGCGAGAAGAATGACCCCAAACAAGTCAGAAGCGTGTAGGAAGGAAATCGAGATGTTAATGGAGTACGACATGATCGAGCCGTCGAAGTCCCCATGGGCCTGTGGCGTGGTCATGGCGAAAAAGAAAGGGGGGCAACTTAGGTTTTGTTGTGATTTCCGTTATCTGAACGCAGTGACTATAAAAGACGCATACCCCATTCCCCGCATCGATGAGAGCCTATCCAAGCTGGGAGACGCTAAGTTCTTCACGACGTTGGATTTGGGCTCAGCATTCTGGCAAGTGCCACTCAGAAAGCAAGATCGAGAGAAAACAGGTTTCGCGTGTGAGCTGGGACTGTTCCAGTGGAAGAGGATGCCATTCGGATTGTGCAACGCGACGGCCACATTCCAGCGACTGATGGCTCAGGCACTCACGAGCGTCACTAAGAAATACGGGAATCTCATCATGTGTTATGTCGATGATGTTGTGATTGCAACACCAACCCTAGAAGACCACATAGAGAGGTTGGAGGAGGTGTTTTCTTGCATGAAGCAGGCGGGTCTGAAATGCAAACCCTCTAAGTGTGAAATCCTCAGGGATTCCATAAAGTATCTGGGCCGCCTGGTTGACAAACATGGAGTGAGACCAGATCCCGAAGCGGTTGAAGCGGTGCTGACCTGGAAGGCACCTAAAAGAGACACACAGCTGATGAGTTTTCTGGGATTCGCAAATTATTATCGAGAGTTCATCAAGGGGTATGCTGATAAAATATACCCCATGCAGAGGTTGATGAGAAACAAGGGCAAAAAGTTCACCTGGACTGATGAGGCACAAGTCTCATTTGAAAATATCAAACGTGAACTTTGCGAGGCACCGGTCCTCGGCATGCCAACGGAGAAGGGAATGTTCGCGCTGGACACGGATGCATCAGTGGTTGCGATATCGGGCATACTTCACCAGGAGCAGGAGTGGAACGGGAGAACAGTTCTTCGTCCGATAGCCTACGGGAGTAAAGTCCTGAGTGATACTGAAATGAAGTACGGCGCGCCAAAAGCGGAGATGTTTGCGGTGATCACTTTCGTGGAAAAATACAGGGCCTACTTGGGCAGTGCTCCCTTCAAGTTACGTGTGGATAATCGTGCCCTTGCCTGGCTGAAAACCTATTCGATGGACCAAAGCTATATTGGTCGTTGGATTGTGCGACTGGATGGATACCACATGATCATAGAGCACCGTACCCGTGACAAGCACCAGAACGCAGATAGCCTCAGTAAAAAGACAGAATTTTATGAGCGCCTCGAGGAGAAGCAAGCTAACCAATCAGAGATCAAAGACGGGTTTTCCTTTCTGGACAAAGAAACCTACGACAAGCTGCCACTTACTAGGTGGTTAGACAAGTCAGGACATCCTATACCGGGACACCCTGACCTTCCAGTGGAAACGGCCGCGGAGATAAAGCTTTTAGCCAGAGGCGAGCCCGTTCCGTTGGATCTGCTAGTCCGATCCAACTTGGTACAGCAAGAACTGACCAGGCTGGGTATAAACAGCATCGCTTTATTGAACAAGACGGTGAACGTGGCGCCGGAGGTCATGGGAAAACTCCGCGACTTATTGGACAGGGAAGTGGATAGGCATGATCGTGAATGGATGGAGACCATGCAGCGGTTGACTGTCACCGAGAGAACAGAGAAGAGGCCAGTGTCCATTCGCAGCCGAGGCGTTGAACGGGATTGCAGGTCGATCGTCAACCAGCTGATGACCTCGATGCCGAAAGAAGTATTGTTGAGAACTTCGTTCACTGAATATGGAACATCGAATCAAAACCAAGCTACTGAGGAAGTCAGGATCAGGTCGAAAGCTAGCTTCACTAGGAGAGTGCACTTCACGGATGCAAAAGAGGAATACGAGCCAAGCCCAGATTGTTCGTCCGTGGACGAGACAATGTCCGGGGAGTCTGACACCTTCGAGCCAGTCAAGGACGACTTGTCTGAGGAGTCAGACACCTGTAAGCCCGTGCAGGACAACTTGTCCGGGGAGAGGTTGACTAGACCACCTAGGGGCAGAATTTTGTCCGGGGAGTCGGGTTCAAAGCGACCAATGGACAGAGTTTTGTCCGGGGAGTCGAGAAACATCTCAGACAACTTGGGATATGATGTTGGAGAATCAGTTGACTCAAGTGTTGACTCGGGACCCCAGTCCTGGGACAACACGTCTGAAACGACTTCCAATTCCGATGTGTCAGAGATCGCAATCCACTCCTTATTGGTAGACTGGAAGCAGCGTGGGCTGGACCGAGAAACACATCAGGATTCAGACAGGGACAGATACACCTCAGATGAAGAGGGCACTGTGATAGATAATGCCGCGGACGAGCTCGAGCTGATAGCAGTTTCAAAACGCCCAACCAGATTGCTGCCACATGGTACGGTCGTCCGTACCAATCTGGAACCATCTGTGCAAGAAGCGACGCCTTTGAAAAAGATATGGTGTGTCAAGTTGATGGACGATGCTCATGCTCCGGAGATAATGAGTGGGCAAATGAACGTGGTGAAGACGTATTTGAAAGCCAGGTACAGGCTGTCGGATCTCCTAAGGGCTCAACGAAATGATAGAATGACGAGCAGTCTCAAGAGATGGATCGAGAATGGAGCACCTGACAAGGGAGACTTGGAAGAAGACAGCTACAAAATCCTGAAGCAATTCTACCTGAAGCGAAACGACTTGTTGTACCTGAATAAGGACGGAATCGTAGCCTGTAAGCGCAAGGAGGAGGACAAGGTCCTTTATAAATACAATTCAATAGTGTTACCACAGTTGTACCAGACCGAATTGCTCTTTCGTTCACATGATCAGATGGGTCATCAAGGCGTGGACAAAGTGTACCACAGGATACAGAAACGATTTGAATGGCCGGGAATGAAGAAGGCTTGTGAGAAGTGGATCGCAGCATGCCTGTCATGTCAGCAAGCGAAGGATCCCAGGAAGCTAAGGTTCCCCCTACAGTCAATAGAGTCGTCAGGTTTCAACGAAGTGGTGCAAATTGATCATCAGAAAATCTGTATGACAGCAACGGGCTATAATCAGGTGCTGGTAATGATCGACCATTTTACGAAGTATGCGGGGGCAGCACCCTGCATCACAGCATCGGCAGAAGAAACATGCGATCATTTGATAAATGTGTGGATAGCAAGGCATGGCTGCCCCATCACGTTCCAATCGGACAATGGCAAAGCATTTGTAGGTGACCTCACAAAAGAGTTAATGAAAAGGTCGCAGGTAGCGCAGGCCCACTCGACCACTTATCACCCGCAAACGAATGGCCTAGTCGAGAGGCAGAATCGCACTCTGGTATCCATGTTGAGAGTCTACTGCTCACGCTACATGGATGACTGGGACAAGCACTTGCCGCAAGTGATGGGTGCTTACAACAGTACGGAGCATTCCACCACGGGAATAAGTCCGCACATGATGTTAACGGGTCATGAAAAAGCGCTCCCGTTGACGTTTTTCTACCCTGAGTATGAGGGGAAGAGGACAGCACCGCAAACGTACGTGCGGGACGTTATTAGAAGACAACAGGACCTCAATGACTTATGCAGGAGGAATACGCAACAGGCGCAAATTAGACAAAAAAGGAGGTTTGATAAAAGGACAGCCGATGCAAAAGCCTACTCAGTTGGCGATTACGTCTGGGTGTTCCAGGAAGTGGTTCCACCAAAAGGAACCAAGAAACTATTAAAGAAATGGCGTGGTCCATTTCAGATAACAGAGGTGCACCAAGGAGGTCGTTTTTATCGACTGAGCACTGGAAGAGCGGCTCATTACGAGAACATCAAACCACACAATGCCTCGTCAGAGGATTGGTGCATCCCAGCGGACATGCAAGAGGGAGACTATTTAATAGTGGATCCTGCTTGTGAAGTGAATGAAAGGGGTACTCGCGACAAGAACGACGGGAATGAGGTGGTGGACGATTGCGATCTACCACTGGATCTCGAGTTGACTGAACGAGTAGAGGTGGACGATGAAACTCTACCCTATGCCGAAGAAGACTGGGATTGCCCGGAACAAACCGAAATCGACAAAGGAATACAGCCTGACTTTCCTCTCACCATGGAAACACGCCAAAGCAAGAGAGGAAAAAACCAGAAGAGATACAATCCGTATGGCGAGGACTTCGTTGTAGACCGGATAGTAGTGAGTGATGTCATAGACTCGCTGGTGGGATCGACGATCGATCAGAACCGGAAGTGGAGTTCGAACCAGAAGCGGAACAGACTCATGAGCAAGAACTAACAAACTTGCGCGTGCTCGAATGGCTCCACGATCTGCCGACAGATCCAAAAGAGACGATCCTGACGATTCAGGACGTCGATAGAGACGGCGTCAAATACATCAGTCATGACAATACCGAGTCCAACTGGGTCGCCCCAGATGGTCCTCTACGTGTTCCACAACCCAACCTCGGTCTCCTAGACTTTGGGCGATCGACGGGGACGTCGATGGATATTTTTGTCCGGGGAGTGGGGGTAGGACTCACCCACACCGAAAATCTCATAATAAAAAAATTGAAATCGGCAAGAGAAACCGGAGAACTAGAGACAGAGGGCGAGAATGCTAAGAAACCACCTTTTGGACGAATCTTTGAATCGTATTTTGATCTACCGAACCACTATTCGAACAATATCGTCATAACGGACAGCGATTTCATACTCACGGAACGCACGTGCGCCATAGCGATAACGGCGGACGTAAGCTTCAAAACAGCACTAGCGGCCGACTTTAAAAGAGAGTACAAGAATATCGAGTTTTTGTGGAAACAGAGGCCTGGTGTAGGAGGGATGATAGCGTTGCCCCCTGTTGCATCACAGATACCAGGGAAATATTTGTGTTTTTTGGTTACGAAAGCTACTGATAGGCAACACGTGAATCCGGAGAGCTTGGTATTGGCCTTGACTCGACTTAGGGATTTCCTGGTTGAGAGAGGTGTGACCTCTCTCTCGTTACCAGTTTATGATCCCAATAGAGGGAAGCTACACCCTAGAGAGTTGTACGCTCTTGTGCATGTGATATTTTCAGAGACTGACATAGAAGTTTACTTACATAAAAAATACTATCTGAGTATATGCTAAGGATTGCGCTCGGCGATAAGTGGTTTTTGTTAAGTTATTCGATAGGAATTAGAGTCAAGTTTTAGGTTAGGTTAGGTTTTAGGTACAGTATTAGGGATTAGGTTTTTATGTGATAGTAAAGGTGTGCGATGTTTATGTGTTTATGTTATGTTATTGTTATGATATGTTTTATGTTTGTGTCATCAAGGTGACAGCGCACATTCGTGCTACTCTGACAAATATAAAGGTGGACGATCCACCTTGGTGCTAAATTTTAAATCAGAATGGTGAAAAGAATTTCAATGAAGAGTTTTAAAGAATTGATTGATGTTGTATCCAAAAATGATGGTTCTGAGCCGCGACTTGTTTTTTAGATCTTGATTGATCAGAAATTGTTTATTGAATTCATTGAATCAAACGAAGAATCTACACGACGACAAGAAGCAACACGATAAGAAATGGGTGACACGAACGAACTCATGGAGCGACTCTAGACGAGATCTATCAGCGGCTGATCGATTGTGATTTTACACGAGAAGACCCGGGGTTGGCGATGTTTGTGGTCGCACTCCTCAATGCACTGGGAAGAGAGGGTCGAGGGAATCGCCCTACAGAAGTCGTGTTGATGTTGGCCTTCGGTGAGTCCGGGACCGCCGAGAGAGGCCGAAACCGATTGATGAGATGGAGGCGCGGAGAAATGTCTGGCCACGACCTGGCTCGTGAGCCAGGACTAGGTGAGCAAAGGGACCACCGGCTAGGTGAGATGCCCTTACCTGTCCAACCTGCGCAGCCACTCATTGGAGCGAAGAGACAGCGTGATGGGCCAGGCCCGTCACACTCGGTCGACTCTCCAACAGCTGCACCTCCCTTGAAGAGAGTGAGAGTGAGCGAGATAGAGATCCAGACGTCGGAAACGATTGAGACACTGGAGAAGAAGGAGAGAGATCAGAGTGAGCTGTGTGCCAAACTTCAGGAGTACAGGGCGATAGCTCGAGAGAGAGACGAATGGAAAAAGAAATTTGAAGATCTGCAGGTGGCCTACAAGGAGGATGAGATAAAGCACCTGAAGGAGCTGTATATGGCGAAGGTGAGCCAAGTGTCACCGGAAATCCTGGCGAGCATGAGGTCCTCGGAGGGATCCAACGACACACGCCCCAGGACAACAGCGCAGGAGCTATGCGCATCGAGAGGACCTGAGGTTCTGGATTTGCGTGCATCAAGGGGGCCCGAGGCTCCTCAGCAGACACGACCGTCTGCTTCGAGTCAGAGGTTCACGATACCAGACCCTTCTGACACCTATCTAGCTCCTCAATTTCAGGAATCATTTAACCAAGTGGCCAGAGCCGCGATGGATGAGATCAACAGAGGCACTGAGCGGACACTGGTTAGGATCGTTCCTTCCCAACGTCGTGATCATTCATCAAATAGCTCGGAGCGAACAACCCGCACGATAGCGTGTTCTGCGCCTGGTGGAGTCTTTGAGAAGTCTCGCGTGGTAGACATCAGGAAGAATCTGATGGCACGTCATCAGTTCACGCAAGTGCCAGCCGAGCATCCTCGAGCCTGCCTGAATGACATGAGCTGGAACCCCGCCACGAACGACCAGGTAATTCCCCCCAGGGAGTCGCCATTTGATCATTGGAGACAGTTTGGTGAGAGATCTGAATGAGATCTTCGTCTATGGTCAGACTACCATTCTGTCCTTTTGAGGAGCCTCAGTGGCTCAAGTCATCAAAATGATGGAGTTCCAGAGCGAGGATCATCTAGATACATTAATAATAATGCTGGGGACCAATGACGTCTCAAGAGCCCCCGTGACTCCGGAGAACAAGTGGGAACCTCTATTGGTGTGTCTCTTGAACGAATTGAAAGAAAAGTACAGACCCAAGCTCGTGATCCTGTGCACGATACCACCAAATCCTTTGGTGGGCACCATAGCTGCAGATTTCATGAATGGCAACGTGACGCGGTGGAATGAAATGACCCGCAGTCTGGTGAGAAACAACCCTGACGAGTTGCGACTCCTCGATCTCGAAAATATGCTGCGCATGACTGACCACATTGCGCTCACTAAAGATGGAGTGCACTTCAATACCCAACGAGGGAGGCATTGGATTAATGATGTGTTTCAGACGCAATTGAGGGAAGTAGAGCAAGAGTCGAGGCCGACCGGTTCTTTGGCTCGGACCAATTTGACCGGAGGGAGTAGAATCAGGGCAACCGTGCCCGAATCCCTCGCCAACCGTCTAGGGCCCTTGGCAACGGAGACGGTTGGAGCCGTAACCGTTGCTCCGAGCTCAAACGTGAGAGACAGGCTAGGGACTGCTCCTCCTCCCAGGCCGCAATCGATTGGAAGCCGACTCGGCAGATCGGTGGAGCAGAACAACAGGAATAACTCCCAGACCGCGTCTAGGAGGAACGATTCGCCTGCCACGACAAATCCTGCTTCGACAGCAGGACCGTCTACAAGTACCGTGCCAGCGGAGGGAATCGAATCAGGCAGCAGGCTGCTTTGGAATAGATCAGATCCTAGTCATTGGGGTCAGTATAAGACGGACATGTCGGCGAAGTTGAATATGAATACCTTGACGTGTCGGGAGGATGCAATGAGAATGACTGGCGGAGAAAATCCCACAATGTCGCGACTTTATCGGATACCGGGCGTGGATTGGCTGCTAGCAGAGCAGGAGAAATTCAGCTCCTCGACCTCACTCCGACATGTAGACCTGGATGGATTGCCTCATGACAATACCTTTGGACCTCTAAACACCCGGTCGCTCACCGACGTTCGAGATAGGACCCGGGAAAGGACACCACCTGCTCGCAAGGGCAAATTCCAGACGGAGAACAAGCCCAATAACAAACATCACAAGATGTACAGACAATTCGCTAAACCACCCGGTCAGACGCCTGGCGAGTATTCGAGGGACTACCCCCGAACGACGACAGTGGTTGGAGACGATAAGAGATACGGGAACCTGAAGGCCCCGATAGGCGATGGCCTTTTTGCAGCTTATGATCCCTTGGACATGAAGGCTGCCAAGTATCTGGTTGTGGCCGGCTCCGATTATCTCTACACGCCCCGTTCTCTATTCTGGCCCGATGTGATTTTCTTGACGGCGCCTAAATTGGACTGGGGGCAGGCGATAGGCATGATGATAAGTGTACGGAGAGTGGTCAGCATGGAGCCGCAGGTAATAGTGGTTGCAGGCTCAAATGATCATCTACAAAGCAGAGGCTTATTGTCACGTTTGACGGATGGATCGATCCCGAGTAACGAGGTTATAGGGGAGGCGATAATGACACTGCTCTCGGCGATGGCCGAGGTAGAGGCAGCAGCAAGACAACGCTTCACCATGAATGTGGTGAAGGTGATCTTTGTATTGTCACCAGGCTACGCTGCGTTGCCAGAACCCCTTCAATTTGTGTACACAATGGTCACAACGATAGCAGAGGGGATATTCAACGTGATAATTCCCGCCCCAAACAGAGTAGTGGACCCGGACAATTACTATCCGTCCCGATCTGAGCTTCCCGCCGTTTGGGCTGACATTTCGAATGCCATACAGGGGCTCAGAGATTGTAGCACAACTCGGTTGGTGCTAGATGAAGTTCTGGGGTTGGAGCTGTCCAACTTCGCCAGATTACTGAAGTTAAGACCAGGGGTAGATGACGATCATCTGTTAGTACAACAGGTGGCTGATGATCTCTGGTTCAGACAGATGGATCATGCAGAGAATGAGCAGGGTAGGATGATCAGAAAGAACATGACGTCAGCGGAGGAGGACCTCATGGCAATGGCTTTGCGTACGAAGCCGCACAACAACATATGGTTGTATCTGTCACCGAGGCTGTGCACCTTGGGTGAGGACGCGTTTGAGCATGCACCGGCAATAATTAAAGAGATACACGTGTATCTGAAGAATCTATTTAATGCCCGGGAGTTGGCTGGAGGCAAGATGTTGAAACTGATGCAAGACGTAAACACGATGTCGCTGGACAAGTTCCAAGCTGACGTGCTGGCCACGAAGGCACAGTATGAACGATCAGATGCTATCTTGGGTGGAATGGGAGTGGGATGGACGCCATCTTTCCTATCGACATGCTATCCGAAGGCATCTAGGAACCTGGTCGCGAGTTTCGTCAAAGACATCAGGAAGTTGTCGATTGGCCTGGTGCTAGCCTTATACGTGACATTTGGTCATGAAAACTTTGTGAAAGGACCGGCAAACCTCTTTACCCAAGCGTTGGCAGATTTGAGATTGGATGGACTCCTGACTCTGATTGCCATGACCTACGGTCGACTGGGAGACTTGCTCGTGCTGTTGCGTTACCCTGAACAACTACAGAGACCCAGTCGTGAGTTCAATGCACAGTTAGAAACCGCCTCGCTCAAGAAGATGAAAGACTGGAGGACTCTCCTGCTTCAATACCTCTTGCAACAGAACAGAAGCGTCACGGGAGAAGACAAGGTGGCGACGAACGCAGGCGAATGCAAGCAGTATTGTGGCATGCCCTTAGTAACAGACTTGGCTGTCATGATGCGGATTGATACGTTGGCTCTGGTCCACGGACTGAGGGAATTCGTCACAGTGGTGTATGGACCGGTGATGTCTTTTGCGTTCCCGGATGTGCAAGTTAAAGCGTACAGGAATTCAGTGTTGTACGTCAACCTGGTCTCAGTCGTGGATTGTTCCGTGCTGAATTGGGTAGAGCAGAGTGAACTGAGAAAGCTGGCTAGCGACGACAGGCTGTTCGGAAGAATAGCAGAGCCAGGCTGGGTGTTGATGGACTTCAATAACCACTTCAAATGCCGAATGGGCCGTGAGGATCTATCCCACATCCAGTTTAACCCAAAACTTTGGAATTTGAGACCAGTGGTGAAAGATACAGGAGAGGCTGTGGGAGTACCTCAATTGCCAGGAGCCTACGCCCACGCGAAAGAGAATCAACAAACATGGCTTCCTGGGTCCAGGCCGCTGCCGGACCAATGCCCTCGATATCCACCGATAAGGAGGATGTTGTTGGGAGTCACATCTCCCATCATTGCCCCTCGTATCGGAGCAGCTCGTGACGCAGAGAAGAGAATGCTGAAGTGGAGTGGAGGGATGGAGCCGCGCTTCATCAGCTGGAACGCTGCCGCTGCGCATACGTTTGACTTCTCATTCCCCGATGCCTGGAGCAGGAAAAAGATCAAGGCACTACCCTCCAGGAGACCAGAGGTCTCGGCTGAAACGTGGAACGAAGTGTATTCTTCCGCGGATGACTTATCGAGACTGAAGTGGTCAGGAGAAGCGAAAGTAGTGATGCTGGAGGTGGCAAGGGAGAGCAGAGGAGGCTCATATATAACGATAGAAGACCTGGCCCCACATGGCGAGGAGTTGGTAGAATTCCTGGTCGATGATGAATTGTTTTATCACGCAGGAGACATGGCCGTACCGGCTCGGCCGGATTCGGGCACAGACGCGCGACAAGGACCCTCGGGACCTAGGCCGAAACCTGATGCGGACGACGATGAATTGATGGATTAGGACGATAACGATGATGGGACCGGAAGTAAGACGGAGAAACCGGGAGAGACCGATCTAGGAGCGTTGGAAAGGGACTTGCTAGAGTACCGGTTCAGTGAAGACGACGATGGGGAAGTCGATGGGAGTTTATTGTTGATGGCACCATCATCCTTCATGTCTCCTACAAAGGAGGCGTCGGCCGATCTATCTCCGATAGACCCAATAAGCCAGGCTAGAGAGTGCCGAAGCAGGGATCTGCAGAAACTGCTTCATGAATCACCGAGGAGGAGGAAAATCGAAGAGTCGATGAAGATATCGTTCCTCAGTACGTTACCAGAAGAGGAATGGGAAAGATATCAAATGGAGCTGGAAGGCAAGACAGGAGCAATATGGAGCCGAGTGAACTTCATGGAGAAATCATGGGACGTGATAAGGCGATATGGGACGCAGTCCATAATGAAGGTGGGATTGAACCAACCCATCATGCGTGAGGTCCTGGAGAAAATAGTGAGCTCCATGGAGTCGGATGTTCTGACCGAGTCAGTAACAGAAGACAGTGCCGATGATCAGCATGTTGCAAAGAAATTACCTGTCAGACGAGCCAGGAAAGGGCTGAAGCGACTAAAAGGGAAAACAGGAAGTCGAGCCATGAACCCGAGAGTGGTGAAGTCGAGAGCCAGCGCAGTGGTGACCTCTTTAGCGAGCGCAGGTCGTTCAGGCGAGAGCGGGCAAGGAGATAGCGCAACGCTGACAGGGGGAGAAAAAGAGAATCTGATACCCCCTATGCTCTTGGCAGGTCTGACCGTAACCGCCACAAGATCGAAGAAGACGGCGCGAACCCTGGCGGACACTAAGTTAGAAATGGAAATCATCAGTCAATGTGGATCTGGAGGACTTGAAGATTATAGGCCCTCGCGAATCAACATGGCCAAGTTGAAACTGGAAGGACAACTCGACGTGGTCGAGTACAGTCGAATAACTGTGCCGGAATCGGTCCACATGGGAGATCCGGCAGGGGGTTATGTGGAGATGTTGAAAGCGAGGAACTCCGCGAGAGGGCACCTGATGGCTTGGAGTGAAAAGCGGGCCATGCAAGAATATCTGAAAGGGCTTACGGAGAACTCTAACTTCAATCGAAGAGAGTATGGCACAGTGATGTCATCAGAAGCGAATGAAATTGGATTGGAAAAACTGCTAGAGATTTCTTGGAGGGCGGCCCTCCAGAAATATATCGATGAGACGATGAATGCACCTGCGACGGTAGCAGCATACCTGGCTCATCCTTGCGTGAGAACTGATCTGCAAGTACGGTTGGCTTGGTGCTTGATGGGCATCAAAAAGGCGGAGTATGAAGCCAGTAATGATTCGAGATCACGAGAACAGGAGCTAGAAATGATGGAAGCTCTGCGAGCATTGATCTCAAAAGATGATTCAGCGATAGCATGGGCTAAACGAAAGGATGCCCTTTGCTTTGTCAGGTTCGTGGTGGATCGTATCCCCACTCCTGTGTTGGGAGAATGTATAAAGATCATTCGGCAAAAGGGAGTTGATTAGAGCTATATCAGGACATGCCATTGACCGTGCCAAGCAAGGAGTCGAATGATATGGAAAGCTATCGCAAGTTGGAAGAGGTGAGAAGATACTCCAACAAAGAATTGAGAGTGAGCAGAGACTTGATTGAAGCGGCCAGAGGACAAAAGGAGTTTGCAACACTAGGGAAACTGAAGTCGTTCCAATACGAGTCTGGCGTACCAGGGATGGCGTATAATCCCTTCGTGAACGAAGAAGCCAGGGAAGCATACTTCGACTACGAGCAAGTCACAGTGCTCAACTTCTGGGTTGAACGGATTAAGGAAATTGGAATGTTGATGGTGGAACAACCCAAGCTTGGAATTATTTTGGAAGAACGAGTGGTCGAACCCTCGATTCCCGAGCTAAAAGGGCAAGTGAGTTTTGATTGTGGTTCTTGGGACGGTCCCTTGAAAACCAGTCTAGTAGTGATGTGGGAACTCATGAAGCCTTCTTGGTGTCCCCATCCTAACGCAGGCTTAATCTGGGACATGACCGCGGATATCATGTTAGACCGGGATGATGATGCGAGTCTACATGATCTGGCCATGATACAACACCTGCTGGCCATGAGATTGACGAAGAAGAAGAGCAACCCGTCCACGGAGCTGTCCGAGGAAGGTACATCGAGTAATTGGTTGAAGCAAGGCACATGCTTGGCTCAACACAGTGGGATGGAAGGACATGTTTGTAACATGGGACACTGCCTGATTACGCTGAGCGAGCAGCATCGACAACTGGCACGATTGTACGGAAGATTGAGCATGTCAGATAAGAGTGCCATGGAGTTGGTCGCAGACTGCCATGGGGTGACGGACGTAAACCTGATCACAGCCTTGGGATTTTGCAGCATGACGAGTTCGATAGAATCGCTCGAGTGCTTGGAGCGTGCCCATGAGCTAGTGACGTCCCTCAGCGTGGAAATATTCCCTGAAGCATTACAGACAGAGCAAAAGATTGGAGGCTGGCGAGAAGCTCTAGAAAACGAAATGAATCTGAAGGATAGTGAAGCCTATCACAGACCTACTGGTTCAAAATATATGGTGGGTTCAAGCTCCTCGCCATATTGTAATAGTAAGTATCCTACGCACATGGTAGTGATGGATGCTAGGACGCAACAAGTGTTGGTGGACCAACTTTTCTCTGTGCCAAAGTGCGCGAGGTTGGCCAGAATGTCAGAAAGGTCATATGACTTGTTGGCAAAGATCTTTCGGGCAGTCCCGAAGAGATCCGAAAGCGAGTTGCAAGACGTTGTGGGTGAAGAGTTCATGAGACTGAACGAAGGTAACGTGAGTGAGTTCCAGAAACAGAAAGCGAGTGGAGCGTTACCTACTGAATTCCCCACCATAGAAGAGAAAGACGATTTACATAGAATTCTGATGGAAGTGGAACCGTTGCTGGGAGCCTCAGGGTATCGGACCCGAAGGAACATAGTGAGAACCCATGGGGAGTATCCTTGCCACTGCTTGGCGCAGACGTTGTGGTACCCCAAACGCGGGAATCTGATCCTAGTATGGGACGTGGAGGAGTTGTACTCCACGGGGTTGCCCGATCAGAATCAACAAGTGTCAATCGTGGTGGTTAGCGCCATGCTAGCAGTGAGATGGTTGGAGGCTAACGCGGACACAAGTGAGCAGGAGACGGCCGTGCCGACTCCTGAACAGTTGAGCAACGTTAAAATGAGTCGTGAATTGGATCTTTTCAGAACCACCTGCAAGGTTCTGAGGATACCTAAAGCCATTGAAAGAATATGGTCAAGGCAAAGATTGATGCCTTGGTTCCGTGCAGTGATGACATCTTGGATGTATGAACGCGCGAAGCGTCACATGTCAAGGAACACGGAAGCCTATCAATCTTTCCAGCTAGATATAGGACCAGGAGCCTATAAACGAGCATTCTTGACGCACAGAAACGCGGTCACCACAGCGGTGAAGCGGGTAGCTGGAACGCCTTGTGTTACTGAAGATGAGAAGAAAGAGGTCTTAAGAGCTGACCTAGAACGAAACGTGAGCCTGTGTCTTCACAACAGCTTTTGCAGGAACCGGGAGCAGAAGGTGAATGTGGACTTGCTACCTTGTTGCAAACCGAGGCTGTTGGAACAGGAGGGTTGGGGCACGGCCCGCAACTCTCTGGACATGTTAGAGAAAGTCCTGGAAGACAGTGACGCTGAACATCAGGATGGAGAAATGATGGAGTGAAGATGACCAAAGAAGAGAAGAGAAGGAGAGAAAAACTTGATTGTATTTGTGTGCTAAAACTTAAACCAATCAACCAAGTTTTGATTATTGAACTTGTTAAACTTTTTGTTTTGATCTAGTTTGGTCAGACCAAACTTTGAAAATGTTGCAATTGTTAAAATTGTTGAAATTGTTGATTTTAGTTACTACTATCTATGTATGTATATAAGGAACATAGGTGAGTATATTTACCTATTTATTCACGACTGAAGTTTTTAACCTGTGTAAGACACAAATTCACTGTGTGGCGACATGGTAAGTTTGAGTAAACTCGCTCGGGAAGGGTGGGTAACTCAATAACTTTCCTAGCCACAGAGTTTCTTAGTTTTAATATGGAAAGGACCGCATAAATGACTGATTATACTTGGTGAGTAGTGTTAAGTTAATTTTAACGGGTGCGTGGCCGTGCCACGTCCCACTTTTTAATCAGAGGCAAAAAGAAGTTTTATGGCGAGATGACGTAAGTAGTCAGAAAATAAATTTTATCTAGGACCCTCCTCATGGTGCGAATTTTGTGAAAATGTTGAAAGGCAGTGAGATGTAGTACGATGCCATTTGTGAACACGTAGTGAGTTGAGGTGGAGTAGATAAATTTCATTTTCTTATGCGATTTGTAAGATTGATTACAGAAAACTGGATAACTACTTGACGATAACCCGGTGTTATGCGATCAATAGGGACATTGATGGAGACTTGTCCGGGGAGTATGTGCCATTCTGCCAGATGACACAGCACAACCTTCCGGCGACATAAAAAAGAGTGACTAAAGGCCTTATGAACAAAAAAGTGTTGCGACGGAGGATCAGAATGTTCTAGAATTTTTATTTTTAAAATTTCGATTGGAAGAAGAACATTTCTGAGAAATAGAAAAAAGACGGCCATTTTGAATAAAAAAAGACGAAAATCAGAACCACGATAGAGATTGTAAAGAACAGTCGTGCAAGAAAATTACGAAGCCTCTTATCGTGGCAATAACACACGATAAGGACCTTAGTGACAGATATTTGTGGAGACTGAGGCTTCAGTGGGGGGAAGAGAAATACCACGGAACCCTCCCGGGACACGAAATATAAGAGATAAGAGTGTTATCTCAAGAAAATCACGGGAGCGGAGGCTTGGTCCCCCAGAGACTGTCTATGTGAAGGGACTGTATAAACTAACTTTAACAGCTGCTGTAATGTCCTAGATCTTAATTAAACACCGTTATTATTTAATATTTCAGAGCATGAGTAGCTAGAAAAAGGAAAGGGTCAATCCATCTCCAATGGATTTAACATAAAGCTGTCACACAAAAACATATAAAAATAGGTTGTTCGAGCCGTGTTTTTAATGACAATCACGTAGTCTGAGGATCCGAGACTCAGCTATGTGGTTGTGTTCGCATGCAAACGAAAGCTGATCAAAAGTCGTTTGACTGATGGCCTAAAAATGGTAACTTTTTACTTTGCCCTAAACAGACCAGAAAATCAACTGGCAAGGTCGAGACGGTGAAAAACGATTAGAATTAAGGTAACTGACGCCTGCCAGTCGTTGATAGGTACTTTTTCTACGCTCCGTCGCTGTGTGATATTTGGGCGAATGTTACAAGAAGCAAAAGCTTCTCTTCGAGGTTTGGAATGCTTTCATTGAAGGCAACATCAGTGCCGGAACCATGCATGGTAGGGTCTCACGGCTTGTTGGATGTCCGAGTAATTTGTAATTTTGCTGTTGATTATTGCCCTCATTCTTCTGTTTTAACGATACTTTCTTCTAATACATTCCAATTTGATAATATATTCTATCCCTTAATCTCATCATTTTAGACATTTTAGTACCAGATTCTGATCACTCACCTCACAAAAGCCTTTACAACCTATTTTCAAAAAAATATTAGTTAAAAAGTTACCCTCAGTGGTCTGAAACTATGATTTTTAGATTCAGCGTCTTTATCCTCCAACATTTGGCGGATAAAGTCCCTCGGAGGACTTTATCCGCCAGGAGGATATCGCCTGGAGGATAATTACCGTGGAGGATAAAGTCCTGTACCCCTTAACGGATTGTTCCGACCCTGTTTTTAACGGCGTTCGTGTATTTTGGGTATCTCGAGACCTAAGTATGGGAACGTTCTTTTTTTCTAGAGTGGGGGGATATTTTGGTAGTAGCCTTTAAGCTGTAACGGGTTCTAGTCTCATGTCGCAAGCGAACCGAATTGGCTCCGACCGTTCTTGAGCTAGAAAAACACAAGAGATAGTGTCCCTGACTCTTGAGCCAATGGTTATAGGGCCTATTTTTCTTAAGCCTCATATGTGACCGAAGTAGGCGACTGTTTCAGTAGAACTTTTTATCAAAAGCAAGAAGCATAAGCTTGCGATTATTAATAAGCTTCTTGTGGTCAATTTTTTTTCGACAAACCTGTTTCTTAAATTTGTTTGGAAGCAATTAATTCCAAATCTTGTCCACATGCTTTCGTTCCTGACAGAATGATAGAAATAGAAATTGATAGAAAACGTTTAAATTACAATGAAAACTTGAAATTTATGCCATTTGGGAAAAGTTTCCATTTTTATGCCATTTGGGAGTTATGCCATTTGGGAAGTTACCATGAGAAGACCGGTTTTAAGGGGGTATTCTCTTTATGCACCTGCGCTATAACTCAAGAATCGAAAAATTCTGGCTAAAACAAAAAATATTGAAATAACTCACATGTTAGCATGAAACTAGCGGCAAAACGAAATTGTTAAAACAAAAAAGGTGAAAACTCTCAGAAATTTGTGACTAAATGATTACAATTGTTGCATTATAGTTGTTATATCATTTCAGTAATATTTGTGAAGTTGTGATTGGTTGAATTTTTTTTTAATTTTTGAAAAAATGAGGTGTATGATGTGTCTTCGATCATTTTGTACAACTAGTTTAGATTTTTAAAACCTGAAGATGCACCAAAATATGCGAAAACGTTTGTTTGAATATACAATTTTAACGCATTCTCAAAATATTTGTCAAAGTTACTTAATGCGTTGACAGTTCTCAGACATCATAAATTAGCAATGAACTTTGCCAAACTAGTTCAAGTTATGATCTCTTCAGTTTACTAACAAGGAAACTTCCGGCCCCAGCACAAAATTTTTTTGAGCAAGCTTTGTACGAACCTAAGCTTTCTACGAACCTCTCTGGCAATACATATTGCGAACGCCGCTTGCGAACTTTGAACAATAAATGACAAAACTTTCGGCGAAATTTTTTATTTGTAACACAATTACAATTGTATTTTATATTTTGTCGTGTCGAGTTGCGTGTTCTTATAGAAGAAACGTTATACGTATCGAGTTTAATTGTAAGGACAACACTGATCATCTCGTTTTTTTCATAATTACTTCCATATCTAGGATTACGACTGAAGTACGTGATGAAGGGATTCCTGACTGTAACCTCGGTTACTATGATAGTTTTGATCTTCTGATTATATTGAAATTAGGTAACTCTGTTTTGGACGATCATTTTCAGTCTTTTTGTAATTAACCAATTGGCACATCCCCATGTTACTGAAAATGGTTATGCAGCCAAAAATGTATCGAGTGGTTAGATTTTCTGGTTATGATGTTACCACCTCAAAGCGCTGTGCAAAACTCATCTTTTATTATTCGATCTTCCAGTTGCTTGTGTGGTCAAGAAGGATAGACTTTTTAGGCGTATTGGCTACAGGGACAAAACATTCTTCTCCTTTTTTATACCTCAATCTGTCAGCTGTCAGAGCCAATACTTGTATTGTTTGAACATGCTTTTTGAGAATCTTTGAGCATCAAAGTCTCAACCAAAATAATAACACTTCAATTAGGAAAAAATACATTGGAAACATAGGTAAGTCTCGAAGAAATTGGATCGCGCAAATGCCAATAAAAACAGAGTTAGGAACCTCTTCTTGTTTTAAGGAGTTTGCGTTTCATTCTTTTCAGATGGATTAACCGGAAACTTGCTTTTCATTTTCAAAATCAGTTTGAAATAAGTAGACTAAGTATCTAAAGTCGTACGGAATGACCCTTTTGTATGCTCCACTTAATGAATCTTCTTGGACATATAGCTTGAAAACAAGCACAAAAAATTAAACTTCAGTTAATTCAGAAAACTATAAAATCCTGACGCAACCAACAATTACAAAATGGACTGAGTCCGAGGAATGTAAAGAAGCACCAAATGATGGAAAAATGTTACAAACTTAACAAAAAAACTTATAGATAAGAATATAAAATGAAGCACTTAATGAACGTTTCCGGGCGGGTTACGCGCTATAATTGCACGAGCTGTTGCTCTGGCCAGCTGCAGTCCTAGTCTTTTGAACATTTCTTTGCTTGTTTTGCTCAGTTTGACGAGTTTGTATGGCAATTCTGCGAGCAATGCGGCCGAGGGTTTCTTGTCCTTCTTCCCCCAACGATCCATAATGTGTAACAGCAACTGGTAGGCAGAGCCAATTGAGTTCTTCGCATTTCGTGTCATTTTCTTCGTGTTTTCTGCTTTCAGCGGACTGTAGGCAATGTCCGGGAGTAGAACTCGCTCCGTCTATTAGGGTTGGATTAAGCCGGAGTATACTGACACGTCAATTGCCCCTGACTAGCCTAGAGACCAAACGGAGATGAGAACGTCGCGGGCCTTGTGAGGCTTCCTGCTTAGTCCAGACTGGCCCCCTGCTCAAGCGCTGGATTCAGCATCCCCATGCGTGCGCAGTCGAATGTTGTGTTTCGCAGTATGTTGTGTCTTGAGATGACGACCGGGCCTCGCCGAGCGCGGAAACTGAGAAACCCAACTTCAGCTTGACCAGGGTTTGCACTTCTTCAGCTTCAAGACGCAGACCTAGCGCTGGCGAAGGTACGCATGTCATCCAGTCCGATGCGTGCAGTGCCGAGGTTTCCATAAGTCTAACTTTTTCAGATGGAAGAGAGACATGCTCAAGCAAGAGTCTGAAACTGTTTTCTTCTATCGCGGAAGAAAGAGAATGTTTTCGGTTGGCGCTACGGGCGCTGTCTTGAGTCAGTTGGTCAGCGTCAGCAACGTGGCTGTTGTAATCAGCTATGCTGATGTCAATGTCTGCATGTGCGTTGGCTGCTGCAACTGATGATATGTAGGCAGCGGCTGCGTGTGTTCTTAGTGAACGGAGCCCTAATCCTCCGTACTTCAGGGAGAGACGAGCTTGCTCTTTGGATTGATCGTTGAGTTCAATGGAGACCGATTCTTCGAGGCAAGAAAGGACCGCTTCCTCATAAATTTCCAATGCGTTGGCGATTTTTTCGGTTGGGCAACATCCTGTCAGATGAACCAACTTGCAGAACCCGGCTCATTGTCGCTGAAGAGTGAGCGCGGCTTGAGAGTCATGGAGAGGTGGCATGACTCTGTGAGTTCATGGCAGAACGCTGTGAGTTCATGGCAGAACTCATCGCTTCCAATCGGAGCGCCCAGGACCTCCATGTTGGGGGTATCGTATTTTTTGATATCTTCAGGGAACATTGATTTGTCGAGTCTGCAGTACACTTCGCATTTGCTGACTTTCACCTCTAGACCCGTCCACTGGGATGCTTCACGGATTGTTCCAAGGCATTCGTTCAAAGCATGCCTCGTGCCGTACAAGATGCCGTCATCCAAGTACCAGAGGTTGGCCAGAAGGCCCTCCTGAGAATCGATTCTGATGACGAGTTTGTGTAGGGCTACAGCGAGCAGGAGGGGGCCTCAAGGATTCACCTTGATGTACGCCTGTTTCTGAGAGAAGAGTGCCCAATGTGTGGCACAACAGGATAAGAGTGATAGCAGAACTTCACCCACGGGAGCAGTTCAGGGAAGTGCGTGGCGACTGCATCAAACATAGCTTGTCTGGATATGACGTTGAATGCATTTTTTCATGCATATGGTGTTGAATGCATAAAACTTCAAGTAAATTTTTGGCTTGTTCTTTGACAAGCTTTTGTAGTCTTTAATTTTGTTTGTAAGAGTCCTTTAGTTGTTTGTTTAAGTCGTTAATATACAAATTAAGTATCGGAGGTCATAATACGGTGCCCTGTGTGGACACCTTTATATAATGAAATCCAAGCTAAGTTCCTTATTGTTGACAATCGTTTTCTATAGACGGCTGCTGATAAAAGAGTTTATCATTGCAATTGCATCTTCAGGAAAGTTCAAATTTTAAGTTTTTGTTGCAGAAACTTAAAATCAAGAGAGTCAAACGCTTTGGAAAGATCTACTAACGAGCGAACAACAAATTTATTGCTGTCAATTGATTTTCTAAATTGTTGAATAGGAGGCTCTGAATCCGAATTGAGTGTTGCTTAATAAATTTTGCAATAAAAGATAACACTCATTTTGGTGTTATCTTTTATTGACTTGAGTGTTATCTTTTTTTTCTAGTGTTATTGATTTGAGTGTAATCAAAACAAGTCTGGTCCAAGAAACTAATGGTAAACATAACGGACGATGCAAGTTAGAGCAAAAACATTCGTTTGTTTTTTAAATTAAATTTAATTGATGACTTTTAGTGATTTTAAACAAATAATGTCTTATGCTCTTATGTGTTTGAGTACGATTAAGTCGTAAAAACTCAAATTTTTATAGGTTAAATTTTTTTTGGTTAAGTTTCATTTTCGACCCTTCAGCTGTCGAAACATTTTTTTTCGGCTGAGAAAAAGATACAAGTATCAATGTTTGAACGTTTTCGTCAGTTAAGACATCATCAGAACAACTGAAAGAAAAAACAACAAACATCGTAAACAATAAAAACCACATAAAATCAGAGAATAAAAAAGCAAAATTTGAGATAACATAAAACGTTAAAAGAACAATTAGATTAAAGCGCAGCAACCTTTTTCGGCTGAGTTGCTGCTCGGTAATCGACTTTTTTTCATGTAATTTTTGAAACTTTTTTTTCAACAGAAATCCGACTTTCGTCTTTTTTCTTGTTACCGTCTTGTAACGCAATGGTTTTGTAGTATCGCAAGTGTTGCGAAGCTCTGCTTTGCTTCATTGTGAAATTTGAAGCTTGCTATAATCGAATCTTCTTTTCAGATGGAGTTAGAAGTTGGCGAGGAGACTATTTACTCGCTCCCAATGGACGAGACATATTTCTGCTGCGAAGAATGTGGAACTATTTTTGAAACTTTAGAACACGTGAGTATTAGTTCAAATCTATGTCCTAAAGCTTTGTTTTTGTTTCTTAATTTTTTCTCAGTGATACGACAGTGAGAATCGAGACAGTGAGTATCTCAGACTAGTTTTGATTGAAGCCGCTCAAATTACAAAATTCACTGCATGGTGTGATGAGATTTTTTTGATACTTATCTGTGTTTTCATAATCGGAAAATTTTGCATGTCGCAGCAAATTTTCTTTGAGAAAAAAAAACAGCTGATGTAACAGGAGTGATGGTTAAAGTAGCTTTTAACCTTACGGGAGCAAGTTGGCTTTTAACCTTACGAGAGCAAGTGCCTTACCATTTCTAGAATGAGATTATGTGCACATGGCATTTATGTTATGATAGTGAAAATTGCCGCATTATCTGGACAACATTCTAGTACAAGAACTGGGATGCACAGATTTCCAGTTTACTGAGAAACGAAAACAACAGCAAAGACAAGTTATTTTTTTTTCGTTTAAAACTTCTCTCTGTATTTATTAATATCTTTATGGAGGTAACGCCCTTGTTTTTGTCAGAAGAGTTCAGCAATTTGAGTACAGGTTGAAAATTTTTAGCAAAAAGCGTCGTTTTAGTTTTATACACAGGTAATATCTTAAAACACGAAATTTTTTAATTCAATTGAAATTAGAAGAGAATTCAAAAACTAGTATATGTCAAATAAAATTGTCACTGTATAAATAACGATAAACAACGATTTTTATTTTTCTTTTGTTTTTCTGGATGTCAATATGTCATCTGAGGATATACTTTCTTGAATTTTATTCCAAATGGTTGCTGATCTTTTGAAAAAGAATTTCCTATATGTTGACCGTTATATCTTTCTACAATCAATAGCTGTTTTGTTGTCAGGTTTGGGTCATTTTCAGTTTGTGTATCTGATTTTTGCATATGCTGGCAGTTGTATACTTTCTTCCAACAATTGCAAGCCAGTTTCCAATCAAGAAATGGAACTGGTTAATGATTATATTTCATTTTCAAGTTAAATGATGAACCAAATTTTGCCCGATTGCAGCATGTTTTATTGCCCAATCTATTATATATTTAAATGCGGGCTTCACTATCTCGCTATGTTTAAGCTTTTTCAACGTATTATTTTTGCATGTTTAAGCTGTATCGTATATTGCAATCTATTATCTATTATATATTTAAATGCGGGCTTCACTATCTCGCTATGTTTAAGCTTTTTCAACGTATTATTTTTGCATGTTTAAGCTGTATCGTATATTGCAATGTTTAAGAATTTTTTTTCGATTTTCCCATTTGATTTTAGTGGTTATTTTACCGAGTTTAAATTCAGCAGCCCAATATCGAATTAGGGGTTGCGAATTTGGCCTCCATTTTTGAATGCTCGAATCATTTTAGCTAACGACATAAGACGATTTTTGAGATTTTTTCAAAAATTTTTTCAGAAATTTCAAATAACAAAATAATTTACAAAACTTGAAGTTCCCAACCCTGTAGTTTGGTGCTGTCAGAGTACTCGAAGGAGTTACAAATCTTGCCCCCAAATATGACTGTTTAAATCCTTGTATTTTTCGAGATATGACGTTTTTTGTGATTTTTTTCAAAAAAATTTCAGAAAATTTATATTATTTTTTTTGCAAAATCTGAAATTCCCAACCCGGTAGTTGGGTCCTGTCAGAGTAATCTCAAAGATTGCGAATCTTGCCTCCAAATATGACTGCTCAATTCTTTTTAGTTTTCGAGATATGACGTTTTTTGTGATTTTTTCAAAAATTTTCAGAAAACCTAAATTATTATTAGTTTTTAAAAATCTGAAATTCCCAACCCTGTAGTTAGGTGCTGTCAGATTACTCTCAAAGATTGCGAATCTTGCCTCCAAGTATGACTGCTCAATTCTTTGTAGTTTCCGAGATGTGACGTTTTTTGTGATTTTTTCAGAAAGTTTAAATAATTTATTTTTCAAAATTTGAAATTCCCAACGCTATATTTCGGTGTTGTCAGGGTACTCGAAATAGTTGCAAATTGTGCCACATGCGAATGCTAAACGCGACTGCTCAAATGCTTTTACTTTCCGAGATGTGACGTTTTTGGATTTTTTCAAAATTTCTCAAAGAACTTATCTACAAAGAAATTTAAAAAGTTTGAAACTACTAACATGATGAAGATACAACCTTATTGTCAGCGTATAACCGGTCGTCTCAAATCTTGCCTCCTAAAATGAATGCTCAAATCCTTTTAGTTTCCGAGATAAGACGTTTTTTCAATTTTTTTCGGAAAATTGGGTTTGAAAAAATTCACAAAATTTTGGATTCCTAACCCTATAGTAGGGTGCTCTCAGTGGTTGCAAATCGGGCCTCCAAATTTCTCCAGAGGTCCATTAAGTTTTCGAGATGACGCTTTCAAAAAAAGAAATTAAAAACTTTTTAAAAGTTCGAAATTACCAATGTTGTTTCCAATATATGCGGTTTTTCATGAGTTGTCGAAAAATTTCGAAGCACCGAAGGTGCGTTAAACGCTAGTTTAGTTGAAATTCCGCTTAAAAGAAGGGACTGGTCTAAAAAGTAAAAGTCAAGAACTTTTATAAGCTAATCGGTGAAAACAAATATTAGAATTGTCAATATTACCTAAGAAACGAATAGATGAAGCATAAATTGAGTAAGTTGAGCAATATCAAATTACATTTAAGAAAAAATTTTAATGTATAGTTTGTTCTTTCCCTTGGCAGGGTTGACTATTCCAATCATTGTTTTTTATCGATTACCTCGTATAAATCAACGTTTGTCTGTTTTTCTGCTGTTTGACCCTTTCTGCTCTTAGAATATTCTGCTCATTGGTTGGCCACCACTTATGACGAGCGCATTCATTAGCAATATACTTGTTTTAAATGGTTGTGGGTTTTTGATTGATTGATTGAAGCATTTAAATTCCACGAACCATTTTTCGTAAAAGCATCGTCACTTCTTGGAATGTTAAATACTGGTCTAAAACAACTCCGAGATACTTAACATTTGCTTTTTCCATCTCAACATATCTGTAAAATGATTTATTAAATTATCAGCTAGCGTAAAAGAGTATTTTTCCTCATTTTTGCGTAATTTAGTTTTTCTGTCTGAATATAAAAATTTCATTTTCTTAGCATTCAATTTAAAAAAAATGCAATTCGAAATATTCTGATATTTTTCTACAGCTTTTTTTTCAATTTTTGTAGCGCTACCGGCACATCTTGATGTTCACAAAAGATGAGTGTGTCGTCAGCGTATTGCACAATTTAACAGGAGTGGGACAATTGTTTGTTAATGTCCTTTATTACGCTTGCGATAAGCAAGCGTTATCAAACTGGAATATAGACTTTTTCCGGGTTAATAACTTGTTTTACAGAATCACTTGTATCTTGGTTCATAAATAATTCAAATTTCGTAGTTTATCCCGCACACCTAGCCTGGTGGTTACAAATACGCCTAGAATAGCAAAAGTCGTGGGTTCGAATCTGACCAGGAACTTTTTTTAAACTGGAAATCTCGCTTTCCAAACGTAAATCGGCCTATAGTTTGTCTGCTTATGTTTTGTCGCTTAATTGCCGCATCGTAGAATTGTTGTCTTTACACGCAATTTTTAATGTAGATGCTTTCAGCGTTTTGAATTACTTCTGCAATTTAATAGCCTTTACTTCGTATGTTTTGTTTTTTTTTTCGATTTTTTGCTCAATAACTTCATTCGGTTTATTTCGGCTTATATTTAATCAGCTCAGTGACCTAATTTGGGTTATTTTCAAAAGAAGCATAAGGTTTATGCTTCATCCCGGATCACACAAAATGCTTGAATTCTGAGAATAGTTCAAAGCTTTTCATGACAACAATTATTTTTTCGGTGCTACGGGAAATTATTCAAAGAAACTCAATTGCCGCTTGTTAAATATTTTTTTTACTTTTCATTAGTTGCATTTGATGTGTTTCTGGACGTGTGTTCTGCAAATAGAACTTGATTCCAGACAATTTGAGTTTTTTAGTTTTGTTTGTTTTTGAAAGGTTTTAATTTTTTTTGGAATTAAACGCTTTCTTTTCCTGTCTGCTAGCTTGCACTGCTAATTTTATGTTGTATCGCAAGTGGTGCCAAGCTCCGGTTCGCCTCTTTGTAAACTGTATTGCAAAACTATCTTTCACACTCGAAAAACACTGAAATAAAAAAATTCAATTAAAAAGTATATTTCTTCAACTTTTTCTTTCGGCAATGATGAAACATTCTGTCCCATCTTTGTCTTAATTGACCTTTCTTTTTTCTGACTTGAAATACCAAAGTTTGTTTTTAAGTTAGTTGTTGTAAGTTTAAGCTAGCTGAATCTTTGCCGTTTCCGAGGCAAAGATTCAGCTTGCCTTTTTCGAGGCTTTTACATACCTTTTCGAGGCTCCGCGCTGCATAGAGTTCATTTTTTGTTATTTTGATTTGCCTTTTCGAGGCTACGCTCTGCATAGTGTTCAACTTTTTGTCTCAAGCTCTGTGTATGTAAATTAGAAATAAGGAGTCCCCATACAGTACCCCGATGTATCCCTGGTGTAGTGTTTTTCAGTGTGATACAAGGTTTTCACAATTACTATTGTGATTAATGTTGAATTCACATTTTTCACAATCAACTGTCCTTTTTTTGCTGACGCTTGCCTACGAGTGAGTTTACCATTGCAATTTCGGAAATTTATTTTTCGTTGCAAGAAGCTATGATCAAATGGAAGCGAACGCTTTGGATGAATAAAATTACGTGCAAACAACATACTTAGTATCGTTAAATGCTTTTCACAATGATTTTGTGCATATAAGACCCGTCGATTGTTTAAAAAGAAGTTCGTCTCAATTAAGTGTTTTGCCAAGCCACCGGTTAGAAATAAGACAGTCATTCATTTGCTTATGTTATAGCTTTTCAAACACTTTCGATAGTGCTCCAGTTATTGAAGGTAGTCAGAAGTTTTCTGCATTCCCTCGATCATCTTTTTTAAACCTATGTAACAAGTGCAGTTTTGAGTAAGGATTGATAATTTTCATTTTTTAAAATATTCTAAGTGACAAGTTGGATGCGTATAGATTTAATAAATGCTTTTTCGGAGCCCATGCTGGAATTTCAGACGGACCTGGTCGTGTTTTTGCATTAATGTTTAGCAATTTTTTCTTGCATTCAACGGCAGTGAAAAACCTGAATGAAGGTCTCGAATGAATTCTTGATATTTTTTTCATCATTCCATATGATAGATAGGACGCTTGGTATTTTGTCTAAAAATCTACTCCAAGAGTTTCTGGGAATAATTTGAATTTCTGATTTGGCGCTCATTTATTTTCGATGAAATGGTCGTTCTCAAAGTTTATTCAGGGATAATGGTTCAGTATGTATTTTGGCTGAACAGTAGTTAAAAGTAGCATGCACAATGTTGAAACTAAAGACCCTGAGCAGTTTCTCTGGAATGTTTAGTCTGTATGTTTCCCAGTTGATCGTTGAAAGGGTTAATTTATATTTGACTTCCGAACATTTGGTTTTGTCATGTTGTGAAGTTTTTTAGGTTTTACCCTATTACGCAATCTCAGCTGTATTACCAATATTGTGGCTAGATGATCTGTTTGAATGGGCGAGGGCAAACAATTGATCTGTATGCTTGATCTTTCATACCAAAATCAGTAATTATATGGTCTTAATTAATTAGAGTGTTTGCATGAGTTGGTATAATTTTGTTAGTAACAGCGAGATTTTATGGCAAAGGCGAAATGAATGATGTTGAATGCTGGGTAGTCATGTGAAGTAATGAGTAACAGATAGCTTTGCGGCAAGGATATTGCTTTGTTTCTTTCTTAATAATGTTAGAAAACTTATCAGATCGAAAGGCAACAAATATCGAACTGTCCAATGTCCACAATTTTTCGTCGTTGGACTTGTGGAATCAAGTTTGTGATAATCCAAAAATTACATTTTTTCGAACTTTTTTTTTACTAAAGAGGAAGCTGATCAGCTTCTGGCGATCAGCCTCCTCTCTGAAAAAAATATGTATCTTAAATGTCCGATTCTCAATTTTTATGAAACCTCGATTTGAATGAAATGAATGATTAGTTGATATCAAAATTGAGTATTGTAAGTTCCTGTCGTCGTTTATGGCTGCTTTATTAAATAAATTACTTCGTAGAGCGTTTAATTCTCTGACTTTTAATTTCCACTGGATACCTTTTTGACAGTAGTGGCGACCGGTATGCGTTGGCTTAGGATGCGGATATTAGCGTAGTTAGAATTGAGTTTGTGAATCTACTTAACAATCCCCCCCCCCCCCACCCATGGTACCTACTTAAGAATCCCCCCCTATAATTTACGTGCTCATTTGCTAAGTTCATTTTACGTGCTTATTTGCTAAGTGTAACAGCTGTTGCCAATTAGAAATTTCTCGGTTTCAGAATTTGCTGCATTCTGATTGGCTGAAAGTTCGACTAATTTGCTAGCTGAACCTACTTAACAATTCCCCCCCCCCCTTGGTAATAAGGGGGGGGGGGGGGATTGTCAAGTAGATCCGAGTTTGTTTTCCCATATTTGCATGAAAAGCTCAAACTGATTGATATGTGCCGCATCAAACTGAGTAATTATTGTTCCGACTTTCGATGCGAAAAAAAAACGGAATATTTGTGCTCGGGGTGGGTTTTTTTCTTCAGACAAATTTCGACTTTTTAACCAACCATTTTTGACTGAATTTTTTTATATCATTCGAAAGGTATTGTTGTCATGAGCTTAGATTTGAAAAGATATTTCACCTGTGATTGTTTTTTGTAAAGTTATGAGGGTTTAAAGATTGCAATTTTGGCCATTTTGACCAATTTGGAACAATTAACGCGCGATATAATTCGCGCGCTATTAACGAGTAAGCGGAGAGTTAATCCGTCTGAGAAATCGTTCCAAATTGGTTGAACGAAGCTTATTTGCCATAATTGATTTGTTACTAGGAGCAAAATCTATCACTTATAACTTAATATGGCGTGTGGGGGGGATGATTTTCATTTAAAAAATTCAAATTTTAGAAAAAAAGTTTTCATTGAATTTTATTTCATTTAATTTTTCTAATGTTATTACTGCTACTCAATAAACCTTAAAAGGCAGTCGGAACATTCAGGGTTTCGCCCAGATACGAGCAGTCTTGTTTTAATTGTGCATGCTTAGCAGCACGCATGCTAGTTATATTCTATCATTCGGCACTTTTGTTTTATTCTACCATTTTGTTATATTCGACCACACCGAGTTCGAATTTCAGGGGTAGGGAGATGCAAAAAATTTCAAGTTTGTCTGGCTAAATTAATTTGTCGAAACATGGAAGTTTAGAAAGTCGATCTGTCATGTCATTTCAGGCCGTCAATTCAAGTCATTGTCTTTCTCGTCTATCTTATCTCTGGTATTTGTTTTTCACAAGAAGCATTTATATAATCTAGCGCTACTTGCTATCAAGAGTTTTTGAATGCCATCATAACTTAGACATGAGGGGTCAGATCTAATATTTGGGTTCTCTTGTCAATCATGTAGAGCTGGAGCATGATTCGAGTTTTATTTTTTAAATTTAATTTACGCTGAATTATCTATTGAAAAGAAAGAACTAAGTAAGCAAGAGTTATTTATGAATTCAGTGATTTTGCCAAATCTTTTAGCATGGAAAGTCCAGTTGTATACTAATGGCAGTTTTAGGGTTTGTTTCTGAGTGTAAAATACGAAGATCAGAAACCCAGTATTTTTGGCCATTTTGGTATCAAAAGCACCTTAGTTGAATCATTAGTTCTTTGAAGAAAAAAAGCGCTGTTAGATGCCCTCGTAAGTTGTTAGTTGTAATAATCTCATTGTTTTTTTTCATAATTTTTTTATTTAAGCAGTTTTCACGTTTAATCTGTTTGAAGCACTGGAGTTGCGGTACAGGCTAGTAAGAATTAAGATAGATGAATGATGAAATCTGTAGTAATGATAGTTTATGGTTTGGAATCAAAACATGTTCGGTTAAAAACTCTAGCTAAAATAAGCACAGGAAATTTGCACCGTAAACAAGTTGTTTATTTTTTTTAAAACTGATTAGTTTCATTTACTGTCAAATTCTGATTACGGTCGCTAGTCAGGGCAGTTGATCATTCCAATGCCCGAAATTTTGCATCCAACGGTTTAACGTTCTTTATTTTGCCAAGGTTGTTGCATTTTTTAAACTTCAATATAATCAAACGTCCCAGAAAGGTTTATGCGAGGGTAAACGGTCTGTGATTGTTAGGCTAGCTTCTTGAATTTTTCGATGGGTTTGGTATTCACATTTTTAAACAGTCATGTGAAGTAATGAGTAACAGATAGCTTTGCGGCAAGGATATTGCTTTGTTTATTTCTTAATAATGTTAGAAAATTATTATATCATCTTTATAATAATAGCACCCGATCTTATAAACAAATACGAAATCTGCAAATTTATTATAAACATGAACTTTTCAGCTGTAGATATAGAAAGTTCCCACTGAAGTATATAACATAAAACGAATCATAGTTTGAACTATTCAACTTCAGGTATAGAAAGATCTACGTTGGTAAGGTCAACGTCATTAGACTTCCGTCCTTTGAGAAGCTTTCCCTCTGATTGAGAAGAATTCTGGGTTCCCTCCTCAGATCTCCCCGCCTGCCTCATTTTTTGATATGCCAAATCAAAGTTACGATTGGGTTGTTTGTTCCTGGGTTGGATTTTTCTCCAACTGACATTAGGTGGTGGCAAGCATGCACATGATAAGGTGCGCAAAAATTTCTATCGGTGGTACCAGGGGTCCAGTGTACGCTCTGATGAAGCTGATGTCATGGCGGGTTCCAACGATCTAGAGCCAAAACGGTGTCTGATAACTTTTGGGTTGAAGGTGGAATAAGATATCCTTCAGTCAACCCAGTTTCGGGTGATCCTGGAGCTACTTGCCATCTTTTGTTGCATCGGCTCAGAAGCAACTGCAGGTTGGAAGTTCGGGAAACTATTCGGGTGCCATGTAAGAAAGTACACGTTTTCTTACAATGACACTTGAAATGCTATCCAACTTATCTTTTTGGGACTTAGAATTGGTTGCATTGTGATGAAAAGTCATTTGGTTTTATTGTATGCTGAGAATTAGTTGTTAATTTTGGCAGTGGAAATATTCTGATCGCTGACTGTGTACGCGATGAGACCTCATACAGTTTAAATAGTTTCATTATTTACTTTATTTTAAAGCGTTCTTCTTAGGAATTGCGTTTTTAGAAGTTCAAACTTTCAATTAATGTAAATTTGAAGTCTGAAGTTCAGATTCGTTTCGAGATTTATGACTATGTTCGATAAGTTTGTGAAAAACTATAGTCTTTATTGTGCTATGACAATTTTTTTTGATGTTTTTTCCAGGCCTTTTCCAATATACAATGAAGTTTTTTTTATTAGATATTTCACAAAAACCGAGTTTTTTTCTCATTGTCATACTTTTTGATCTTCTTCATCTCACCTGCGATATTAAATTTCATGCGTATGTTACAAAGTAAAGCTTGGCAATGAGAAAAAGTAGAGCTTTGCTAGGCTTCGTCTCTGTATCAGTTTGAATTGATGATTGTGTTTAACGTTCAATCAAATCTAAATCAATTTGCTATATAGAAGATTATTTATAGATCATAGGTCGCTTTTCCCCACGGAAGTTGCGCATTTTCAAATTTATTGTATATTTTTGTTCAATTTGGGAAATTTTTTTATTTTCGCTTTATTACAGCGCATTCATTGCTGCCTGGAGATTTGACAGGCCTGTAAATTATTGTTTTTTTTTTGTCAATAGTTGATTTAAACTTCAAGTTCCATAATTCCAGAGGGTAAATGCTGCTCTCCGTTTTGTTTATCAAATCTATAAATTGGCTGTTAACGTTTAATTAGGAAAAAGCTTGATTCATGCGCAAAAGTCATTGAAAGTAAAAAATACTTACTGGGTGATTTTTTTGTGTCTACAAATCAGGTTTTGGTCAGAACAATAGGAGAAATTGTTAACTACCCACCCCCATGGCATCTTTTACGAATTTACCCCTTCTGCAAGGGGTTAGGGGTAGTAAACGAAAGATCGACATTTCTTAATAAAACAATTATAAAAACAAGGATAGCCGGTTACTGTGCAAGTAGCACAGACTGTTCCGCCCAGTCTTAAAAAATTAAAACAAAATTATTTTTCCAATTAGTGTCGTTTTTTTTCCGGCTTTGTATGATTAAGGAATCTGTGCGAAAAAGTAGAGCTTAGGAATTTGTGTCAGTCATGTAAAATATGCAAATTGAAAAACAATTTTTGAAGACAAATAAGAAAAACAAAAAAAATAAAAAAAATTTTTAATAGTTTTTCAAAAAAATTTTCCCAAATTTATGAAGTTTTCGTTTCCTTAGATGAAGCTAAAAACTCCTAAAAGTAACTTCATTCGAGTACAACTAAATTTTCAAGGCTTAAATTAAGCTAATATAAGCCTGCTCACTCGCTCGAAATTAGACGAAAAGTCAAAAATTTCAAACCGGTTATTCTCGACACCGGGAAAACTTTTTTGAGAATTTTTGATGTCGTTCGAATCACAATTGATAGGCTTTAATATGATATATCACTCAATCTAGTCCGATAATTTTTTTTGGTAGCTGATTTTGCGTGGAAAACAAAAAAAAACTAAAACACTGGTGGTCACAACTTTCAATGGTCGGAACATTAAGAAAGATTTATTTTTCAATCGCATAAATGAGCTGTGTTGGTATCAACAAGCAAAAAGTGTTGCGCTTAAGTTTATCAGAAAGGTAATTTGTAAATTTATTTATTCTCCGAAATTTGTCAGCCTATATACTCTGATTGGTATAAACTCTGGTTGGTGCTTAAAAACCATTAATGCTACTCAAATGAAATTTGAACGTGTACTAGAATTTTTAGAGAGTTGTAATGGTGGAATGGTTTTGACTAGTAAAATCAGATATATTGTTACTTTTTCATGCGAAGTGCAATTTGGCTTGTGTCGTTATTTTCTTTTACTTTCTGTTATTTTCTGTTACTTGAGTTCAGTATAACTTTTTCGACCACCTTTTGCTCATGTTTTAGATTAGATACCACATTGAAAAGGAGCACAAGATTGGCGAAGTGATAGTGGGATCTCAAGTAGATATCAGTTCAGATGCCTTATACTATTCGATGGAGTCCGATCAGAGTGCAATTCCTCTTCCCTCTTCCAAAATATCAGATCTTGCCAATGTATACAGGGAGTATCAGAGCTGTGTCGGAAATGATGATTCCTCGCTGGTAAAAACAAACATTGGCGATCGGAGAACTCAGCCAATTGCAACTGAACAATGCATTTCAGGTAGATCGACAAGTAAATCTATATCTATCTATCTATCTATCATCGACCCTAAAATTTTTCTAAAGACGCCTTTGGCGCCAATATATACTAACTTTGATGGTGAGAGCGCGCCAAAAAAAAAACGCGATTTTTTTGTCAACATTTTTCAAAAAGTGCCCAAAAACGGCTTTTTGGACTGTTTTTTCAATTTTTTGCCTGCGGCGCAGAAAGTTTTGCCGAAAAAGGGACCATACCATGCTTAGGAAGAGCTCAAAAATCAATTCGGTCGACCTAGAAAAAAAAGTCATCAAAATGTTCGAATTTTTTTGAAAATCCGCCCCCCCCCTCGAGAAAATCCTAGATCCGCCCCTGTTAAGCTATATCATATATTGCAATGCTTAAGAAAATTTTTCAATTAGTTTTCCGCAAGGTCATTAATTTTTCAGTATTTTTTTTTTCGAGGCCAAATTAAGTCTGTCTGTCTGTATACTTGTTTTTCAAAATAATTTAATTATGTCTGTCTACCTGTCGCCTAATTTTTTAAATTTCATCTATTATCTATTTATTATATATTTAAATACGGGCTTCACTATCTCGCCATGCTTAAGCTTTTTCAACGTATTATTTTTGCATGTTTAACAAAAGAATTTTTTTCACGTTTAAGCTATATCGTATATTGCAATGGTTAAGTTTTTTTTCGATTTTCCAGTTTAAATTCAGTGTTTATTTCATCAAGTTTAAAATAAGCAACCCAATATTAGGATATTGTCAGAGTTTTCCCAGGTTTTGCGATTCTGGCCTCCATATATGAATAACCAAATCCTTTTAGCTTACGAGATAAGCAAAATTTCTAGAAAATATAATTTAGAAAAGTTTCTCAATTTTTGAAATTCCCATTCTGTAGTTGGGTGCTGCCAGGGTACTCTCAGGGGTTGCGAATCTTGCCTCCAATTCTCTTTTCTCAAATCCTTGTAGTTTTCGAGATATTACTTTTTTATGATTCTTTCAAAAAATTTTCAAAAACTTTGATTTTAAAAGTTCCAAAACGTTGAAGATCTCAATCCAGTTGTTGGATGTTGTGAGGGTACTCTCAAGGGTTGCGAATCTTGCCTTTGATTACGGCTGCTCAAATCCTCGTAGTTTTCGAGATATGACGTTTTTTTGGATTTTTTCAAAGTTTTTCAGAAAACTTAGATATAAAAAATTTCACAAAACTTGAAATTATCATCTCTGTAGTTAGACTCTGTCTAACTAATTTTTCCGCTAGGAATGACTGCTCAAATTCATGTAGTTTTAGAGATATGACGTTTTTTTAGGATTTTTTCAAAATTTTTTCAGAAAACTTAATTATAAAAAATTTCGCGAAACTTGAGATTATTATCTGTTTAATGAGGCTCTGCTAGGGTACTCTGAGGTGTTGCGAATTTTGCCTCTCAATATGACTGCTAAATTTCTTGGAATTTTTGAGAAATGACGTTTTTTTGGATTTTTTTTTTTCAAAATTTTTCAGAAAACTTAATAATAAAAAAGTTCCCAATGCTTGAAATTATTATCTCTGTAAGGAGGCTCTGTCAGGGTAGTCTCAAGGGTTGCGAATCTTGCCTTTGATTACGGCTGCTCAAATCCTCGTAGTTTTCGAGATATCACGTTTTTTTGGATTTTTTCAAATTTTTTCAGAAAACTTAGATATAAAAAATTTCACAAAACTTGAAATTATCATCTCTGTAGTTAGACTCTGTCTAACTAATTTTTCCGCTAGGAATGACTGCTCAAATTCATGTAGTTTTAGAGATATGACGTTTTTTTAGGATTTTTTCAAAATTTTTTCAGAAAACTTAATTATAAAAAATTTCGCGAAACTTGAGATTATTATCTGTTTAATGAGGCTCTGCTAGGGTACTCTGAGGTGTTGCGAATTTTGCCTCTCAATATGACTGCTAAATTTTTTGGAATTTTTGAGAAATGACGTTTTTTTGGATTTTTTTTTTCAAAATTTTTCAGAAAACTTAATAATAAAAAACTTCCCAATGCTTGAAATTATTATCTCTGTAAGGAGGCTCTGTCAGGGTACTCTCTGGAGTTGTGAATTTTGCCTCCAAAAAGGACTGCTCAAAATCGTGCAGTTTTCCAGATATTACGTTTTTAATGAAAATTAATTTTTTTTTTTCAAAGCTTGAAATTCCACACTGTAGTTGTGGGGCTGTCAGAGTAATCTCAGGGATTGCAAATTCTGCCTCCATTTAAGAATGCCCAAATCATTTTTGTTTAAGATTTACAACGATTTGTGTGATTTTTTTGGAAATTTTCAGAAAACTCAAATTACAAAATAATTCGTTAAAATGAAATTCCCAACCCTGTAGTTGTCTACTTTCAAAGATTGCGAATATTGCCATCAAAAAAGACTGCTCAAATATTGGTTGTTTTCGAGATAAGAAAATTTAAGGTAAAGTTTCTCAACATTTGAACTTCCCAACGTTGTAGTTGGGTACTGTAAGAGTACTCTCAGGAGTTGCAAATCTTGCGTCCAAATGCGACTGCTCAATTGCTTTCAGTTTCCCAGATGTGACGTTTCTTAGTTCATTTTAAACTTTTCGAAGAACTTATATAAAACTTCACAAAATTTTATGGTTCTTCAAAATTTGTATAAAAAACTTGAATAAAAAACTTTGCAAAATTTGTATTTACGAACCCTGTATTGGGTGCTGTCAGAGTACACTCAAAAAATAGTTTTTTGAGTTGTTGAAAATTCGAAGTACCGGAGGTGCTTTACACGCTATTTTAAATTAAATTCGAAGTCAAAGTAAATCATGCGAGATGGGGCCTTGACTGAATTCATTGTTTCAGTTGTTGCCCTGCCCGTGCAATCTCTTCCTGTAATCCAAAGCACAGATATCGAAGAAGTGGTCTCATCGATTGCGGCCAATACAATGAATGGACACGATGGGTCGTCGATTACTCAAAGAGGCGGCACTACTAGTGTAGAGGAAATAGTGAACTCTTCAAGATGTACAGACACTCAGATGAGTTGTCTAAACGAACGCGATGCAGAACTCCGCCATAAGGTGGTGCTTAACTTTCATCCGTGAACTTTTTTAAATCTCAGTGCGAGACTCATTTAGATTAAAAAGCATTTGGAACGGCTGTTGGAAAATTACTTAAATATTTATAACAAGCGTTCCGACCAATTCCGATGTAGCTTTTTCGGCGTTGTTGTTGTTGATGGAAGATTTTTTATCCTTATTGAACATGTATTTATGCTAATTTTATTATATCACTGAGAACACGAGCGACTACAGTCAAAATCACGCATTCAAAGTTAAATGGTCGCTTTGTATTTTGTAGTGTCCAGATTGTCGTCACTCATTCAGCGATGAAATGGAACTGAAGCGACATTGTGAGGGTGAGCACGGAGTGAGCTACTTGATCTGCCAGCTGTGTGGCAAATGTTTCTCCTCTTTCGAGCTACTCACCACACATTTGGTCTCCTTTCACAGAAAAAGGGATGTAAGTTTTTCGGGATCTTAATTGCATTCAACGCACCACTCTCTTCAATAGGCCTAATCGAATAAAGAAGTCTAGACAAGTTCAGCTTCTTAATCGAACTGTATCTCTTTTTGCGATAAGAAGCAATTGATAGGGAGAAAGGTTGTTGGGTCTTCCATTAAGAAGCTGAGAAGGTATTATAGACTAAGGAAATTTAGTTTCTATATCTTCTCAATAATAGTTTATCAAAAGTACCAGAAAAGCTTAAGCAATCGAAAATAGTAATAGTTTTAACAAGATTAACATGTACGCTTGCAATTACCAAGCGTTATCGAATCGAAACGTGACTTTTTCCAGGCTTAATATTTGATCACTGAAACATTTTAAAATCCCCTCGATTCAAAATTTAATCGCATAGATCGTGATGGCGTTTTTTAGGATATGATTTTTCGCGGACTGAGTTTGATTTCTTCAGTTCAGTTCATTTATTTTAAAAGGAAGGCAAACTCCTCTATCCAACAGCAAAAGTGTAAAGGTCTATTTTCTAAAGTAGATTTTAAATTTCAGGTTTCTAAATGGAATAAAAAGTTTGCCTATTGATTCAGTTTTCTCAAATTGGGCTTATTTTATCAAAAGAGTGGCAATCATCAATTGATCTTGGCCGTAAAGCTCTTTTAATTTCAAGATCAATTTATGATTGCCAATTAATGCAAAGAAATAGTAAAAAAACTCCCTTGTTTTTTTTTTTAAAAAAAAATAAACTTTCGAATTTCATAGAAAAAATTATATGGCCGGTAAAGCCCTTTTTTATTTCATATATTTTTCTATGAAATTCGCAAGTTACTTTTTTTTGAAAAAATAAGAAAACTTTTTTTCTGTTTCTTTGCGTTCATTGACTCTTTTCCAAGTGAATGATGGCTATGCTTTCGTCTAGCGGCTAGTTCTAAAAATTTCGAAATGTTTCATCGCTCAAACTGATTTTGACAAGCTTTTTGTCTGACCAAGTCCTGTCAATTTACTAATCGCTTTGTTAGTTTTGTTTCAATGAAGCGTTGATTCTAGTAATTGTTTTTCATGACATTATCTCCCCTAAATGCACTTCATTTGAGTTAAACGGATGAAAAATTTGGTAGCCCAAGCGCCCATTAAGCTAGACTTGACTTGCAAATTGGAGTGCACATGCGATTTGAACCAGCAAGCATATGATTGTTGTGCACCACCGCCACTATGTCACAAAAATTTGACTTTCGTCGCATTTTGTCGGCTAGCTTGCTGTAATTTTCTTGTGATGTATCAGAAGGGATGTGAAGCTGTGTTGAAAAAAAAAATCGGTAACTTTCATTAAATTTTTTGGCTTTTTTTTGAGATAACGAGAGATAATAAAAATTTTATTGACTTGATCAAACTCTTTTCCTGAAAGTTGGTCTTTGAGGTCTTTTGCTTTCACCTCTATTGCGTGAAATGTCTCAACAAAGGTTATGGATTCTTCCCATGCAGTGTTTTCTTCGGTTCCTTCATTTTTGATAATCGATGAACGTAGCTCAATCATTTATTTAGGTCGGAATGATTTTTTTTCGTTTTTTTTTCATGAAAAGTATTAAATTTTTTCAGGCTCACATTTATTTTTTCGTGGTTTGACTTTTGTTTTTCTTAAAGTCCAGTTTAATTCCTTTGTTAAAAAGACAGCGGATATGGAATAGCGAAAGTTTAAGGGAAGGTCTTGAAAAGAAATAAATTTCTAGTTTCCCAGCGACATAAAATATTCAAATTTCGATCCAGTTTTCTCTAATTGAGTTTTGATTTCATCAAAAAATATATATCAATGGTAAATTGTTCTTATAATTCAAAGAAGGTCATATATTTTTTTGTTTGACAGTTGAAGTTTTCAAAAAACAAGCCAGCATCTTTTGTTTGTTTCCTTGCATTTATTGACTCTTTTCCAACTGTCTCTTGGCTATGCTTATTAAATCTCAATGAACCAAGCGACGACATTTACGAAAAAGTCATAAAAAATGTACGCTCAAATTTGAATACTTGCATAAGCAAATGCTTGTGGGATTTAGCTAACTATCACCCCCCCCCCACCCCTAAAGAATTGCCATCACTATAAAGGACTAAGGTAAGAGGCAATCATATATGAATTGTGTACATAGTAACTATTTTCTTCCCTTTTGCAATAGGGGAAGGGGATAGTTAACAAGGTTCCGCTTGTGCTATATTACGAGTTCATTTTAGCCTACATAAATTGCGTAAATCAGTGCTCAACTATCCTGTAAACTATTTTAATTCTAATTCAAACTCGGTGGTTTGAATCAGTAAATTGTTTTTCTTTTTCGAAGATTTTTTTTTCATTTTTGTGTTTTCTTGAATTTAGCTGCTTTTTGCTGTTTTTAATGAAGTGCAGCTTCGCTTCTGTTTAATTTGAATTTTTAATACTCTTTTTTACGCTTGATATTAGCAAGCGTTATCAAGTAGGAATATAGAAATTTTGCTGGGAAACTAGTTTAACTACAAAATCATTTGAATCCTCCGATCATATTAAATCAAAATGAAGGCGTCCATACGCATATTTGGCGTTGAGACATTGCAAATGCCTGCGCAGAAAATTTTTGAATTTTTTTCCGTTGACAAGAATTATTTGTCAGACGTTTGTTTTTGTTTGTCTGCTGATTTTTGTCTTCTTTGTTTCCACCTCACAAAATTTCCCTATGATTTAAGCACTGTTTCATAATTGAAATTCCGTTGAATATTGCCGTCTTGTGCACGTAATTGCGTTACAAGTTTTTTACGGGTATTTTATCAAACTAATCTGCGACAAAGTACTTTTAAAGCTTTTTATTCAGAAGCAAATTTTCGATTCTTTGTGATTGATTTTCCTCCTTCATCTTCACAGATGCTTAATTTGCCTGGCTTGACTTAGTGAAGTATGCTTTTATAAATTCTTGTTTTTGAAGTTCAGCTTCACCTCTGTAATTTTTAAATTTCCCGGACGACTAAAAAAGATATTGCCTATTGAACAGTTTTCACAAATTAGGTCAGTTTTTTAAAAAGTGCCAATCATAAAGGTTCTCGAAATTGGATTCTAAGGAGATATTTTTTGAATTACAAAACTTCACAAATCTGCAAATTTTTCCAGGTTTTTAAAAATTTACTGGCACTTCCATCTATGTTAAATAATCAAAACTAGCCCTAAAACATGTGTTTGTATTCAGAAGACATGGTCTAAAAGAGAAATCATGAGCTCTGGCCTGGCGAAAGAGGCGAAAATGTTTCCTTGTTCGAAATGTGGCAATCTATGTGCCTCCAAACAGCAATTGCAACAGCATTCCAATTGTCACTCTGAAGAATCTGAGGAACAGATTACATCTGCCAATGGAGTTTCGCAGGCGAGAACTAAGCCACAGCTGTTCCTATGCAATCTCTGCATTCCAAGAGTGCGAGAGTTCTCGAACCGAACTTCTCTTAACCGACACATGCAAACAATTCACTCGGTCACTGAGGAGTCCCAGTTAGTAATACAAAATTGAACTACAATTATGAGAAATTATTGAACATATTTAGTTTGCTGCATAAATATAAAAAATATATAATCGCTCTGGTCTGAAACAATGCACAGGTAAGAGCTACTTAAATTGCTCAAAATCTTGTTTGCTTGCGATTAGAAAGAACTATAAAACGTGATTTTTTTCCTGTTAAATATTTTGGGTACTAGGCTTTTTTCCCGTAAACAATTTTATTCACAGGACTCATCGACTCCTGGTAGTACCGTAGTTCATAACGAATTCAAGTTTCTGACTTTTGCCTGCACGCTTAGCCGGGAGGTAACGAATATGCCTGGGAAGGCAAAGGTCCTGGGATTGAATCTGACCAGGACTTGTTTTTTTTGCAAAAGGTTAAAGTTCCGGTTAAAAAAGTTTCAGGCCTATTATTTGTCTGCTTATGTTTTATCGGCTTAGTTGCCAGATCTAAGAACACTTTTTTTTCGGTGCAAACAAATTTGATTGCAGTTGCTTAATGTCTTAGCATTTTAAAAATCCGGCCGTATCGAAATTGGGTTTTTACATTGGCTGTAATTTTATCAACTCGATTTGTTAGTATTTCATTTTTTTGAAAATTTTTGTCTTCTTTTTTCGACTTAGTCTTTTTCGTCTATTTTTAGTATCTATTTAGTGGCCCCTCATTGCATTGTTTGATAACCGAGAAAAGTTTTTGTGTGCGTGTGTGCTCTGAGGGGAAGGGTGATACTCATGATTTTTGTTATAAAGAATTTTTTCGGCATAAAGTGCTTCTGCTGGTTTTGTTAAGTTTTGTTCCGATGTTGGTTTGCATTCAATTGCCTTGAATGGTTTTTTCAAAACTATCTTCATTTTTTGTTAGATTGGTTGTATGTAACTTCTAAAACATCGATATAACTTTTTTGCTGTTGATTTTTCGATTTAGCTCTCGGTTTAGTTTCCGAACTTTCTATACCACCTTTAATTTATAGCTATATGGCTTTCGTAGATACTATTTTGGCAGTACATGTATATTTTCCAATAAGAGTTCGCCGAACAATTTTGATTGATTTTCAGCTAATTTCAGCTAATTGTCCTCTTTGATAGTTCTTTGGTGTCTTGCGGTTTAAATCCTATACTTGTTGCATCGCCGGTGGTGCGAAGCTCAGCTTTGCATCTGTGCATATTTTGAGATTTCCGAGTCTTTACTTTCGTCAAAAAGCAGTCAAATTTTGAGCATCTCTTCTTTTAAAAAATCGATCTGCTCAAGTATTGCCGGCTTTGTTTCCGGTTTATAAGTTTTATCCTTTCCCAAATTAGCTTTCGGTACATTTTCTCAAGAATGATTTTTCCGATTTAGCGGCTATGGTTGGCATTTTTTGTCGCATTTTCTGTCGACTGGTTTGCTTTGATATAGTTGCTGTTTTGTAAGTTTTGCGAAGCTCTGCTTCGCCTCTGTTGTTACGCTTATTGCGATTTGATAAGTTCCTTTCTTGAGTGAAAACTCTTTTATAGGTTGTGCTATTTTGTTAACAAAAGTCTTTATCTTGCGATAGGCAAGGGTGCTGTAACCGGGTACTGGACTTTTTTTCCGTAAACAATTTGTTCACACGATTTCTCAGATACTCAACTGGCTTCATAATAAATTCAAAATCAGTCAACCATCAGCGCATATGGCGTAGAGGTAACAAACCTGCTTGAGATGACGAAGGTTTCTGATTCGAATCTAACGGTGACCGTTTTTTTTTTCAAACAGAAGTTTTATACTTTTTCAGACTATCGTCCGTCTTTGTATTTTGTTGTCTTAGTTTCCGTAGCACATACTCTTTTTTGAAGGTTCAGCTTGAATACCATTTCTAAAGCCCCATTAATTTAAGTAATTAAGCTTGAACAATTTTTGCGGAAGTTTTTTTTTTTTAAATAAAAATCGTATTAAACATATTTTGAATAATTTTTTGTTTTCATTTTTTTATATGTTCATCAATGTGCACGGAATTTTTACGTATACGATGAATGTGCTTTCGATTAGGAAGAGTTATGAATTGGGAAAAGAGACTTTTTCTTCCAAACAACTTATCCATTAAAAGCACTCAATCATGTTCTCAAATTTGCACTTTTGTCAACCAACAGACACATGCTTCAAATACCTGTTCTTTTTACACATGCGAAAGCAATTGTCTTGTAATCAGGAACTAGACTTTTTTTCCCGTGAACAACTTCTCTTACAAATCTTACTTGCTTTTTTATTGATGCTTAAGAACGTCCAGGTTCGTTCCCACTTGGCCTTTGCACGCGAAGGTCAGAGGTTTGAGTCCCAGCCAGACCTTGTTTTTATGCTATTGAATTTTTGTCCGGTAAAATTGAATAGTCGGATTTTCCTTTGTCTGCTCTAGTTTTGTCGTCTTAGTTGTCACATCGCGGTTTTTGCTTGAGCTGTAAGCAACTTTCATTGTTTTTGCAATTGAGAGTCTTCTTGTAATTTCACAGGGGCTTGAACTTTTGTTCATAAACTCTTTTTTTTTCGGCTCAACTTGTGTCTGCTTATAGGTTATCGGCTTTGATGCCTTATCACGGATTTTGCTTTTTCTTTTAGCAACTTTTTTTGTGGCTGCAAGTACGAGTGTTCTTCAATGCAGTTTCAGGGCGACTTACAGGAAAAAATTACAGGAAAAAAAATTGCAAGTGCAAGTCTGGTTTAATGTAGTTTCAGCGCGACTTTTTAAATTTTAAGAATTAAATTCATATTATTAAATTAGTTTTTTGAATTATTTTTCATTATGATTGTTCTTAATTTTTAGTTGATTTTTTTTAAAAATTTTTAAATGATTGTTTTTTTTTACGGCTCCATTTGTGTCCGATCAAAGATTGTTTAGTTCTCTTGCTAATTTAATCTTCAAATGCCTGGTGTGTTTGCCTGAAATGAAGTTCTATCGAGGCTTACAAAAATTTAAATTTTGGGTAGACCTAGTTAAGAGTAATGATAGTTTTGAGTACTCTTATGAAGTTCTTGCTGATTTTTTTTTTTGTTTTTTTTAGGGAAAGGTCTTAAAATTTGTTCACGCTCAATTTTGGTTTTTCGCGGTTTGACTTGTGATTTCTTTTAAAGTTCAGTGAAATTTCATTGTTAGAAGGAAAGCAAATTCCAGGTCACGAAAAACGTGATCGATCGACTTCTCATTTCGAAAATGACAATTAATTATCAGATTTCCCAGCGAAATAAAAGTTTTATGTATTGATCTTGTTTTCTCAAATTGGGTTAGTTTTAGCAAAAAAGTGTCCATCGTAAACTGTTTTACAAATTCAAAGAGCTTTAAGGCCATTTTTTTTGCTTCGAAATTCAAAATGTGAAGGCTCTTGAAAAAACACGTCCGTTTTTTTTCAGTTTCCTTGCGTTCATTACGTTTTCCAACTGTTAGTTGGCTTTGTTTTTTACTGAATATTTTTCGTTTTTTCTGCTTTTGTTTTTTATGTTTGTGTTCTACCGCAAGTGATGCGAAGGTCTGCTTCGCCTCTGTGTCAAAGGTTATCTTTTGTTTTGGTTTAAAATTCCTGTTTGATTTATTAAACAGGTATTATGAAAACGTTTTTTTTTTCCAGATGAGATCTGGTATTTTTTTTTTTTTGAGACGCTTTTTCGAAAAATTCGCTTTCCCAAAAAACTACCCGTCAGATTCTCATAAAAGTGGTACCAATGGATTCAGTAGCGTTTCACCTACCTGTCTGCATGAAATTTAGGGCAATTTTTACCCTACCCCACCCCCTACGGTCTTAGAAAAGCTTCACAACTCGGTACTTTTTTCACTTTTTGCCTATTTTTTCGGAAATTTTCGATTTCCTCTTAAACTACCCGTCCAGATTTGGGATTAAGGGTTTAATCGATAGACCAGGTTGTAGGAAACTCCCATGCACAAGCGGCTGGTCCCTAATTTGCTTAGGGGAAGAGCTATAGACTTAGGAAAAGTCACTTTTTTGATTTTTTTGCCCATTTTTTCGGAAATTATCGATTTCCTCAAAAACTACCCATCCAGATTTGGAATTAAGGGTTTAATCGATAGACCAGGTTGTAGGAAACTCCCCCGCACAAGCGGCTGGTCCTTAACATGCCTAGGGGAAGAGCTATAGACTTAGGAAAAGTCACTTTTTTGGCCTTTTTTCAAATCTTTCCGATTTCCTCAAAAACTACCCGTCCAGTTTGGGATTAAGGGTTTAATCGATAGACCAGGTTGTAGGAACCCCCCATGCACAAGCGGCTGGTCCCTAATTTGCTTAGGGTAAGAGCTATAGACTTAGGAAAAGTCTCTTTTTTGATTTTTTTGCCTATTTTTTCGGAAATTATCGATTTCCTCAAAAACTACCCATCCAGATTTGGAATTAAGGGTTTAATCGATAGACCAGGTTGTAGGAAACTCCCCCGCACAAGCGGCTGGTCCTTAACTTGCCTAGGGGAAGAGCTATAGACTTAGGAAAAGTCACTTTTTTGATTTTTTTGCCTGTTTTTTCGGAAATTATCGATTTCCTCAAAAACTACCCATCCAGATTTGGAATTAAGGGTTTAATCGATAGACCAGGTTGTAGGAAACTCCCATGCACAAGCGGCTGGTCCCTAATTTGCTTAGGGGAAGAGCTATAGACTTAGGAAAAGTCACTTTTTTGATTTTTTTGCCTATTTTTTCGGAAATTATCGATTTCCTCAAAAACTACCCATCCAGATTTGGAATTAAGGGTTTAATCGATAGACCAGGTTGTAGGAAACTCCCCCGCACAAGCGGCTGGTCCTTAACTTGCCTAGGGGAAGAGCTACAGACTTAGGAAAAGTCACTTTTTTGATTTTTTTGCCTATTTTTTCGGAAATTATCGATTTCCTCAAAAACTACCCATCCAGATTTGGAATTAAGGGTTTAATCGATAGACCAGGTTGTAGGAAACTCCCCCGCACAAGCGGCTGGTCCTTAACTTGCCTAGGGGAAGAGCTACAGACTTAGGAAAAGTCACTTTTTTGATTTTTTTGCCTATTTTTTCGGAAATTATCGATTTCCTCAAAAACTACCCATCCAGATTTGGAATTAAGGGTTTAATCGATAGACCAGGTTGTAGGAAACTCCCCCGCACAAGCGGCTGGTCCTTAACTTGCCTAGGGGAAGAGCTACAGACTTATGAAAAGTCACTTTTTTGATTTTTTTGCCTATTTTTTCGGAAATTATCGATTTCCTCAAAAACTACCCATCCAGATTTGGAATTAAGGGTTTAATCGATAGACCAGGTTGTAGGAAACTCCCCCGCACAAGCGGCTGGTCCTTAACTTGCCTAGGGGAAGAGCTACAGACTTAGGAAAAGTCACTTTTTTGATTTTTTTGCCTATTTTTTCGGAAATTATCGATTTCCTCAAAAACTACCCATCCAGATTTGGAATTAAGGGTTTAATCGATAGACCAGGTTGTAGGAAACTCCCCCGCACAAGCGGCTGGTCCTTAACTTGCCTAGGGGAAGAGCTATAGACTTAGGAAAAGTCACTTTTTTGACTTTTTTTGGCCTTTTTCAAATCTTTCCGATTTCCTCAAAAACTACCCGTCCAGATTTGGGATTAAGGGTTTAACCGATAGACCAGGTTGTAGGAACCCCCCATGCACAAGCGGCTGGTCCCTAATTTGCTTAGGGGAAGAGCTATAGACTTAGGAAAAGTCACTTTTTTGATTTTTTTGCCTGTTTTTTCGGAAATTATCGATTTCCTCAAAAACTACCCATCCAGACTTGGAATTAAGGGTTTAATCGATAGACCAGGTTGTAGGAAACTCCCATGCACAAGCGGCTGGTCCCTAATTTGCTTAGGGGAAGAGCTATAGACTTAGGAAAAGTCACTTTTTTGATTTTTTTGCCTATTTTTTCGGAAATTATCGATTTCCTCAAAAACTACCCATCCAGATTTGGAATTAAGGGTTTAATCGATAGACCAGGTTGTAGGAAACTCTCCCGCACAAGCGGCTGGTCCTTAACTTGCCTAGGGGAAGAGCTACAGACTTAGGAAAAGTCACTTTTTCGATTTTTTTGCCTATTTTTTCGGAAATTATCGATTTCCTCAAAAACTACCCATCCAGATTTGGAATTAAGGGTTTAATCGATAGACCAGGTTGTAGGAAACTCCCCCGCACAAGAGGCTGGTCCTTAACTTGCCTAGGGGAAGAGCTATAGACTTAGGAAAAGTCACTTTTTTGGCCTTTTTCAAATCTTTCCGATTTCCTCAAAAACTACCCGTCCAGATTTGGGATTAAGGGTTTAATCGATAGACCAGGTTGTAGGAACCCCCCCCCCCTACACAAAAGGCTCGTCCCTAATTTGTCTAGGGGAAGAGCTATACACTTAGGAATAGTCAATTTTTCGGTTTTTAGGCCATTTTTTCAAACTTTTTCGATTTCTTCAAAAACTACCCATCCAGATTTGGAATTAAGGGTTTAATCGATAGACCAGGTTGTAGGAAACTCCCCCGCTCAAGCGGCTGGTCCTTAACTTGCCTAGGGGAAGAGCTACAGACTTAGGAAAAGTCACTTTTTTGATTTTTTTGCCTATTTTTTCGGAAATTATCGATTTCCTCAAAAACTACCCATCCAGATTTGGAATTAAGGGTTTAATCGATAGACCAGGTTGTAGGAAACTCCCCCGCACAAGCGGCTGGTCCTTAACTTGCCTAGGGGAAGAGCTATAGACTTAGGAAAAGTCACTTTTTTGACTTTTTTGGCCTTTTTCAAATCTTTCCGATTTCCTCAAAAACTACCCGTCCAGATTTGGGATTAAGGGTTTAACCGATAGACCAGGTTGTAGGAACCCCCCATGCACAAGCGGCTGGTCCCTAATTTGCTTAGGGGAAGAGCTATAGACTTAGGAAAAGTCACTTTTTTGATTTTTTTGCCTGTTTTTTCGGAAATTATCGATTTCCTCAAAAACTACCCATCCAGATTTGGAATTAAGGGTTTAATCGATAGACCAGGTTGTAGGAAACTCCCATGCACAAGCGGCTGGTCCCTAATTTGCTAAGAGAAGAGCTATAGACTTAGGAAAAGTCACTTTTTTTGATTTTTTTGCCTATTTTTTCGGAAATTATCGATTTCCTCAAAAACTACCCATCCAGATTTGGAATTAAGGGTTTAATCGATAGACCAGGTTGTAGGAAACTCCCCCGCACAAGCGGCTGGTCCTTAACTTGCCTAGGGGAAGAGCTACAGACTTAGGAAAAGTCACTTTTTTGATTTTTTTGCCTATTTTTTCGGAAATTATCGATTTCCTCAAAAACTACCCATCCAGATTTGGAATTAAGGGTTTAATCGATAGACCAGGTTGTAGGAAACTCCCCCGCACAAGCGGCTGGTCCTTAACTTGCCTAGGGGAAGAGCTATAGACTTAGGAAAAGTCACTTTTTTGACTTTTTTGGCCTTTTTCAAATCATTCCGATTTCCTCAAAAACTACCCGTCCAGATTTGGGATTAAGGGTTTAATCGATAGACCAGGTTGTAGGAACCCCCCCTACACAAACGGCTCGTCCCTAATTTGTCTAGGGGAAGAGCTATACACTTAGGAATAGTCAATTTTTCGGTTTTTAGGCCATTTTTTCAAACTTTTTCGATTTCTTCAAAAACTACCCATCCAGATTTGGGATTAAGGGTTTAATCGATAGACCAGGTTGTAGGAAACTCCCCTGCCCAAGCGGCTGGTCCCTAATTTGTCTCGGGGAAGAGCTGTAAATTTAGGAAAAGTTTTTTGAAAAGTTTTTTGGCATTGGAACAAAGATTCAATATACTTATTGTGTGTATTTTTTAGACAATGGAATCCGCTATGCTTACGTTTTCTCGCTTAAGCTTCTCTTTCACTTTTTTGCGTAGGAAGGGCGCTATCGACTTGAGAAACCTGAAATTTTAAAACAATTTTAAAATTATCAATATTAAAATAATCAAACAGGTCTCTCCAGCTTTCAGCTGGGCCCCTAGTTTAACATCTCCGGTTCTGTACAATTGTTTTTTCTTCTTTTCTTGTTTTTTGTTAACTCTTCCTATAAGTTTTTTCGGTTTGCACCTAATCTGCTTAGGTGCATCATTTTGTATCGTTAGATAAGCGAAACAAGTTTACTATGCGTGTTTTTAGGGGTAATTAGATAATTTTGTAAGCTTCAAAGTTTTTTTTTATATCGCACGACCTAAAAATTTTTTCAACTCAGCGGCTTTCGTCACAATTTTTGTCAGCTAGTTTGTCATGCTATATCTGTGTCCTATTGCAAATGATGCGAAGCTCTTCTTTGCCTCTGTGCATGTTTTTCACGCACAAATTTGATATTCAGCGGTTTCATTTGATTTCCGTTTAAGTTCAAAACACCGCTGCTGAATTGCAAAAGTCTAAGATCACGAAAAACGCGATCGATTTTTAATATCGGAAGTAGATTTTTTTTGGATTTTGCAGCAAAACAAAAACTTAACTTATTGGACTTTTTTTTCTCAAATTGGTTTAATTTTATTAAGAGTAATGAACGTTGTGAAGACTTTTAAAGGTCTTGCTGATTTTTTTTTGTTTTTTTTTCAGGAAAAAATCTTTACACAAGCGAAGCGAATTGTATTATTACGAACCTACGTAACCCACCTAAGTCGAAAATAAAAGTGCTCATTTGTGGCACTTTTGGTATATTTCAATTTCATCATATTTAAGCGTATTTAAGCATTGGTAATTTAATAGCATATAGTGCTGGTTTATTTTTGACTAGTGTTAGGTCCTGTTTGAAAACAACAGGTGTTATGAAAATGTATGTTGACTAGTGTTAGGTCCTGTTTGAAAATAACAGGTGTTATGAAAATGTATGGGATTTAATAACTTTTGTTTTTTTTTGCGATGCTATTTTCAAAAACTACTGAACAAATAATCAAAACAATGGTGTTATTGGAAAAACTGGTTGCGATTCAATGTGCCTGCATGTTTTGCTAGTCTCTTTTCAGCTTAAACCACGTTCTACGCCTTTCGAAAGTTTCAGTAGGGGGATTTTTGACTGATTTGATTTTGAATTTGTTCATTTTCTCAAATAATAAAAGCATATATCTGAGATGAACGTTTAAACAAAAGAAATAATCATTGGGATCTCTCCTTCTCAAGCGGCTATTCCCTAAATTCGGAAGAAAAAAGTTATGGCCTCAATCATTTTCTCGAAAACTACTCTGCCAAATCGGAGAATAAGAGTTCAGCCAGAAGAAAAACTTGGTATGCGAATCTTCCCTACATCAGCGGCTATGCCCTGCGTTTTCAAAAAATATGGCCTTAGAAAATGTACAATTTTTGGAAACTTCTTTCTTTTTCTTCAGAAAATAACCTGCTGATTCTGAGGTTGATAATTAATTCAAACTAACATCGTGCTTCGTAATCTGTTTCTCCTTATTTGTTTTGTAGAAAAGCCGATATGGACATCGGAAAAATCCATTTTTTGAAAATTTAACCGTTTTCTTAAAGAAATTTCATCACTGTTCTCGAAAGCTACTAGCTAAAGCCGATATTAAGGATTCAATCTATAAATCAGGGTATGGAAACCTTTCCGGCATACGAGACTATTCCCATGCTTTAATAGAGAAAATTTTGTGAATTTTGGAAAAGCCAACTTTTTCGAGTTTTGATCGTTTTTTGGAATCTTTTTCAGTTTTTTTTTTCGAAAACTACCCAGCCAAATCTGAGATAAAGACTTCAGTTGAAAGATCGATTAGTAGTTTCTTATTTAAATATGCAGCTAATCCACTACTTAACCAGAAAAATTTCTAGGGTTTTGCGTTAAGTCCATTTTTGAATCTTGCAAAATTACGCATTTTGGTATCAGTACAAAATTTGATCAAAATATTAAAACATGTAAATCTAGCATAAGCTGGGCAACTAGTTTTTCCTTCAAGCGTCCGTGGCGCGATTGCGAGGAAGTGGAAATCCAAATCAACCGGAAGGAGATGCAAATCCGGAACATTGAAATAGTTAGTTGTTGTGGCCGAGTTTTTCCTACATCGCATTGGCAATTTGATAGAAACTGCAGCTGCTTTATTGATGGCTGGTGTTAGTAAAATTGCAAGCGGTCATGAAGCAGATGTGAGAATGTGTTACTCCCAAGCCTTGCAAAAAAGTTTCTCAAGGTGTCTTTTTAACCTTTTCCTTATTTCACTTTGTTTTGCCTGTTTAGAGACCTTTTTTTTGCATTTTCCTCGCTTGTGTTTGCGAAGCGCAGCTTCGCCTCTTTGTAAAATATCGATGCACTTAGGTATAATGAACTTTTTGATTTCAATTGAAATTCATCTGCTGATAGTGACGTAAATAGCCCTCTCCAAATACGAACGTGCAAATGGCGCGAAAATTCTTGAACGATTTCTAGTTTCGAAAGTGGAATTTAATTTATAGATTTGGAGAGGAATAAAAACTTTAACCAATGAACCAGTGTTCTTTACTTGGGTTCATGTTATCAAAAAAGCGCCAACCATAAATTGTTCTCAAAATTTAAGGAGCTTAAAGGGCATCCTTTTTTTTCTTTGAAATTCGAAAGATTTTTTCAAACTCAGTGTTATTTTTACTTGCGTTTATTACTCTTTTCCACTCTTCGATTGGCTATATTCAAAAAGTGTCAATCATAAATTGTTCTAGAAATTCAAAGAGCTTTCGGGTCATCTGTTTTTTTTTGGAACTTCGAAGGTTGATTGTTCTTCAAACAAGTCAGTTTTTTTGTTTTCTTGAGTTCATTGAGTATTTTTCCAATTATCTGTTGATTATGTTTCTGAATGTTTTTAAAACGCTGTCAATCAAAAACAAATAAATTATACCACTTTAAAAATTCATATGGAATGTATGGATATCTTATCCCAATCTCGTAATGACTACAATTTGGCTACATTACTTCACTTCCATTTTCTGTGTTTTAAAAGCAAATTGCAACCCAATTCGAATGCTGCCGTGGTAGCTCAGGGATTCACAGTCTCGGAAGGACTGGAATTGAATTCGGCCTCGTGTCTCAATGAGTCAATGACGGAGTGTGTTGCCTCGTTGTCCAATCCGAATGGAGAAGAGGACGAGAGGACATCAGTCATCTCAGATTCAGACAGCCATTTTCTACTCAATAGTCTCATTGTGAAGAGTTCGCCAACTCATTATAGTTGTGCTGCGTGCCTTAAACGCTTCCAAGATTTAGCAATTCTCAGGTAGACAGTGGCGGATTTAGGGGGGCATTCAGGGATTCGACCCCTGTCGACCCAAAGGGTCCCCTTTGTACTATTTTGAGATGTACTAATTTTGAGGGGAGCGCGCGCCGAAAAAACGCAATTTTTCGGTCAAAATTTTCAAAAAGTGCCCAAAAACCCCTTTTTTGGCCTGTTTTCTCAAAAAGTTGCCAGCGGCGTTGAAACTTTTGTCAATCTAGGGTCTTTATAGTGGTTTGGGAGAGCTCAGAAAATCAATTTGGTCGACCTAAAAAAAAAGGCCGAGAAAAAATTTCAATTTCTTTTCGAAAATCAGCCCCCCTCGAGAAATTCCTAGATCCGCGCATGCAGGTAGATGCATTATTTTGTAAAATTTTCAATATGCAAAAAAATACTTTTAAGAGTTATGAACGCGGTGAATACTCTTTTATAGGTAGCGATAATTTTTTTCAGGAAGTCTTAAATTTGTTTAGGCTCAAATTTATTTTTACGTGGTTTTTTGATTTTTTTCAATTTCAGTTTCTTTCCTTTGTTGAAAGGAAGGCATACTCCACTATCGGACAGCAAAAGTGTCAAGGTCACGAGAAGCGTGATCAACTTCTAGTTTCGAAAGTGGAATTAAGTTTTCAGATTTCTCAGCGAAATAAAATTTTACTAATTGTTCCAGTTTTCTCAAATTCGTTTAATCTTTTTCACAAATTTCCCATCAAAAATTATTCTAGAAGTTTAAAAGGCTTTAAAGGCATCTATTTTTTTCTTTGACATTCGAAACTTTTTTTGTTTTCTTTTGTGTTCATGACTATTTTCTAACTGTCTGTTGGCTATGTTTACGCTTAGCAAGCGTTATTTAACTGGAATATAGACTTTTTGTTCGGGTTAAAAACTTGAACAGAATCACTTGTATCTTGGTTCATAATGAATTCAAACTTCATTGCGTCTCCGGCACACAGCCTGTAGGTAACGAATATGCGTGGGAATGCAAAGGTCTTGGGTTCTAATCTGACCAGGACCTTTTTTTTAAAACGGTTAATATTCTGTTTCCATTAAATTGATTCACTCTTACAATATGTAGTTTTACTTACCGTGACTTCGTATTTCCTTCTTCGTTTTTTGTTCTGCTGAAAAAATTCCACTGTCTACAACCCCGCTAAAAAAACGCTCAAATCTGAGTTTTTGGTTTCACTGCATATGCGGCTATGCCCACCTTTTTTACACCTAAAGGTATGGCCCTCGGAATAGTCAAATTTGTGACCTTTTTTGAATCTTTTTGGTTTTTTCTCGGAAACTAGCCTCTCAATTATGTTATTAAGGCTTCAATGGAGATAACGGGCAGTGGGAAGCTCCCCTGCATTAGCGGCCACCCACAAATTTTTTTTACAAAAAACTTATTGCTCTCGGAAGTTTCGATTTTTTGACCGCTTTTTTAAAATTTTTGTCTCGAAAACTACTCTCCCAAATCTGACATTTTGGGTTCAATTGAAATTACAGGTTGAATGAATTCCGCTGGCATAAGAGGCTACGCCACATTTTTCGACACAAAAAGCTATATTTTGGGAAATGTCAAATTTTGATTTGTTGACCGTTTTTTATACATTTCTTGCTAACTATCGTGCCAATCCTGATATCATAGGTTTAGTCGAAACAACAATTTGTTGAAAGCTTACGTTTATAATCGGTTATGCCCAGTTTGTGTAAGAAAAAAGTTATGGCCTTCAAACAAGTCAAAGTTTTGATACTTGACACTTTTTTAGAAACTTTTCGAATTTACGCGAAAACTACCGTGCCAATTCTCACGTATTGAGTCGAGGAACCCGGTTTTGAGAACCTTCTCTGCTTAAGCGGCCAATGCCTGCTTTTTGCAGAAAAACATTATGGTTTTTGGAGAGTCTTTTGATCGTTTTCTTGACCTTTTGACCGTCAAATCAATCTGAGATGAAAAGTTCATGTGAAAAAAACCGTTGCGATAATTGTTCCTGAAGATTGGGCTTCCGAATATTTTATAAAGAAGAAGAGAAATGTTATCTACTTTGGAAAACTGATTATCTCAAAATTTTATGCTCTTCTTATTTATTTAAGTAGAGAAACATTTTTTGTGACGCATCGGTATAGCAATTTCATTCAATATCAAGCACGTACCTCCAGCTTTAGCTTTCCCCTAGTTGTTGTTTATCGAGACATACGAAAATTTGGTTCACTTGGATTTTTTTCACCATTTAAAAATTTTTTTCGACTTCTGTATTTTAAAGTGTGTTGTATTGCAAAAGGTGCGAAGCTCTGATGCGCCTCTGTGTTAATAGATACAAATATAGATTCAACACGTTTTGGATCATTGCAATACAATTGTTTCTTGAATCTAAAGCATAATGATGTTTAAGGAAACATATTACAAACAAACATTTGGGTGGGTCAAATATACGAGCAGACACTGATGATCAAAGACCAACTACCTCTTCCTACTCCAATGTAGTCTATCTCGACAACAGCGTCGCCAGCTTTCAGCAATCGCAACTGCGCACTACCTCCAGTTTAATTTTTGACGGCTCATCGGTACTTAGCAGCACAGCGCCTCGCGCTGAAGCTATACCCACTCAGTATCCGCCATCCAGTGAACCAGTGGGATCAAGCTTATGCGATGGTAGCCATGCGGGCAATGGATTAAGTAGTGGCGTTGTTAGCTGGTCCAATGTAGATGCAGCTCAGTTTAGTTTACAGTTTGATGACAATAATCAGCTTTACTTGCAAGGCGATGAGGCAGGTTTGCGAGAAGTGATTACAACAGATACTGATTTCATGGAAGTTGGCCAGGAGGTAGTTTTGAGTAGTGATTCATACAATGAGGGACTCCATGCTAGTTCCTCGCCGCTCGTAAACACTGAGCAGTTTAACCACTCTGCTACAACTGGAAGTTTCCTTCCGCAGACCTACTCTCAAAGAGATGACTCAATGCACATGCTAACAGATGGTCAAGCATCACTGGCAGCGTCTCGCAAAACCAAGTAAATATTTCTTAGCTTAGTACAAACTCAGGTTTTTTGATGTTCTTTGAACTGAGAGAACAGGAAGGCTTATATTCAAGCAAAAATAACGGGAAGGAAGCATTTAATTGATATAGCCGTTGCTTAACTCGGCTGCTTTATTTCAGAAGATACCAGTGCCCTGACTGTGGCGAGGCCTTCAAGAAGTTCGTACGTCTGCAGTCTCATATTCAGATCAAGCACCCTCACATGTTTGCAGCATTTGAGGAAAGCACAGCTCGAATTCTGAATGAGGGTCAGTCTGAAAGTGTGCTCCAGGGGGGAACTTCAGGAGTGGATAGCCTGGAACCTCTCTCTGATGCCATAATTGACGAGAACGGGCTGCATGCTGGGGAGTTTTATCGTAAGAATTCGATTACTTTTATTTCCTTGTAATATACTTGATATCTAAACTTGTAATATACTTGATGGTGCTAGGTCAGTAAAACGCTGTATCAGCAACCCGAAAACGGGCAGACCCGATCAGTGATTCCAAAATGAAATAACCTGGTTAGTAAACCGAAAATTGTGAAAAAGGTGTCCAGTAAACCGAAAATGAACTTCTCAAATTAACAGCGTTTTCAAAGTAACGTTTTTTATTAGTTAAAATTGCCAGGAATGATGCGCAACATGTAAATTAGGTAACATAGCTAATGAATTGCAGTCAATCTATGGAAGGTTTTTCAATTTGGTTCTTTGATGCGTTTAATCTAAGCTGAGTTAATACTTAATATGGCGCAGCTGGTTACGTAAATGATAAGTAATTGTTTCATAATTGGTTTTACTGAAATGGTAGTTTACTGATACATCGATTTATTGCACGCACACCATCTTGGTATTGTAACATCTTTGAAATGCAGTGCTTCATTTCTTTCCGAATTTTACCCTTGCTTTTATACAGAGCGAAAAGTTCCGTTTTAGTATCTCTCTTACTCCTGCAAGGGAATTATTGAAAGGCCATCTATTTTTTTCTTGTAAATTCGAAAATTGAGATTTTTTTTAAGTTTTTTGCGTTCATTGACTCTTTTCAAGCGGTCTGTTGGCTATGTGTTGTTTCGAAACTCCACTGGTTCTTCTCAAAAAATAATGGAAACTTTTATTTAAGGAATTCAGGCTAGGGTTAATAAGTTATCGTTGTGCAAATTGCCATTTTTGTGAATTTTTGTTTCTCAATTGATTAAAAATAGTGTGTATTATTTTTAGTGATAGTATTGATTTAATTTCAGAAATGGAAGTGATATCAAGTGGTCAGTTGGGACAGACTGTGTTGAAGGGGCAGGGTGGGATGGGGGAGGGACTGTCTATGAACAGTTCAGGGAGGCAGATAGGCGTAGGCGTGGGCATGGGACCATCGAGGAAGGACGTGAATAACTTCGCAGTGTCAAGTGAAAGACCCTATCTGTGCCAGGAGTGTGGTAAGGCATACAAGATGAGGTCGCACTTGTCGCAGCATATCCGCTACCACACTGGCGAGAAGCCGTTCAAGTGCGACATTTGTGGCCAGAACTTCCACCTGTCGGGAGACAGAAACAGGCACGTGATCAAAATGCACTCCGACTACAGACCGCACAAATGTCTCTACTGTCCAAAGGTAACAGCTACTGTTAAAAATAATTTCTACTTGTATAAACTGACCAGTCATGTTGTTTTTTGGGAAGGGCGACAAGTCATAACAGGCGACAATTCGCAACAGGCGACAATTCGTAACAAGCGACAAATCGTAACAAGCGACAATCGTAACAAGGCATCGGCAAATAGAATACGCTTGCTCCGCTGCGCTTACATCCGGCACGAGAGGAATACTGCGCGTGAATCAGTCAGTGTTCACCGCTTAATGTACTGTTACGAATTGTCGCTTGTTACGAATTGTCGCCTCACGTGTTTTTTTGCTAATATACATGTTTACGGTTGTCTTGAAAACCTCTTTAAGTTCTCTTGTTTATTTTCAGTCGTAAGCCTTATCGTTAAGCATCACCGAAAGATGGGATGAAAGTTGAAAGAAGCAATGGCTTAAGTTTTGCCAACTTTATGGAGCTGCGGTTTCGTATTGCCATTACGGTATCTTAATCGATCAACGTAGCTTCAATACCGTAACTGTTACTCTAATCTTAATATGAGTGTCGTTCGACAGTTCCGATAATTTTTTGTCAAAGTTTGAATGAACTTCATTGTATAGAAAATATTTCAGGGATTCGTGGATCGCTATGCCTTGAACAACCACATGAAGTTTCACATGGCACAACATGCTCACAAGTGCGAATATTGCGAAGAGAAATTTCCCAGTAAATCACTCATGAAGCAGCACAGAGTATCCCATTTCTTTTGAGCCGAGGAATGTTCAACTGAGCTAACTCAAATTTAAATTAAACATTTGAGTTTATCTGCCAAATGTTTCCATATGTTTATTTGTCACCTTAGAAATAATTTTGTAATCATTTAATTGGTTTAAAAAGTAAATTAGTTAAAAGAAAATCTTTGTTGCTGAGTTTTTGCATTGTTTTGTAGCTCCCACAGCCACTGGAATATAAATAAGGTGCCCTCGAAGGTGCCCTGAGTCATTGTTTTGAAGCTACTAGCTGTTTGTTGTCCCATTGTGCGAAAATGGTGCGAAATTATTGTTGAGACTAATGCCGACAATGATGCTACTTCGAAAGCCAGTGTTTACTCAAGAGAGCTTTGTGTTATACCACGAGACTAATTTTTCCAATCCGCTTCGCGTTTAATAATGTTCATTTTATTAAGTAAAAAATTTTAGATTACCTGGTTCTAAAGCTTTATATTTCTGTGAAATTGCTTAAAAATTAACGAAAGGTTTGAGTTGTTTATAAGAGTAATGAACGTAATTTGAGTAATTATTTCAAACTAAATAATTCCTTACTTAAGCAGAGAAACAAGGGTTTACCTTAAAATTCATTTTTGAAAATTACGCATTTCCGTATCAGTACAAAATATGATCAAAATATTAAAACATGTGAATCTAGCATAAGCTGGGCAACTAGTTTTTCCTCCAAGCGTCCGTGGTGCGATTGCAAGGAAGTGGAAATCCTAATCAACCGGTAGGAGATGCAAATCCGGAATATTGAAATAGTTAGTTGTTGTGGTCGAGTTCCTGCATCGCATTGGCAATTTGATAGAAACTGCAGCTGCTTTATTGGTGGCTAGTGTTGGTAAAATTGCAAGCGATCTTGAAGCAGATGTGAGAATGTGTTACTCCCAAGCCTTGCAAAAAAAGTTTTTCAAGGTGTTTTTTTTAACTTTTTCCTTATTTCACTTTGTTTTGCCTGTTTAGAGATCTCTTTTTTTTGCATTTTCCTCGCTTGTGTTAGCGAAGCGCAGCTTCGCCTCTGTGTAAAATATTGATGCACTTAGGTATAATGAACTTTTTGAGTTCAATTGAATTTCATCTGCTGAAAGCGACGTAAATAGCACTCTTCAAAAACGAACGTGGAATTGGCGCGAAAAAACGAACGATTTCTAGTTTCGAAAGTGGAATTTGAATTTTAAATTTTCAGCGGAATAAAAACTTTACCTGTTGATCCAGTTTTCTGTAGTTGATTTCATGTTATCAAAAAACGGCCAATCATAAATTATTTTCGAAATTCAAAGAGCTTAAAAGGGCATGTATTTTTTTTTCTTTGAAAGTCGAAAGTTGAGATTTTTCAAGAGAGTCCGTGTTTTTTATGTTTACTTGCATTCATTATTTTTTGCAATCTTCGATTGGCTATGTTCTTTGTTGAGTTCTTCGACAGTTTTCTTTCTGACTGTTTGTGCTTTTCCAAGTGCTTTCTGCTCTGAACGTGATATGTATATTACAAATAATTATTGTTTTCATGTCATTAAAACTCGCAATTCGAGAGCTCATTTTGCGTTAATTTTAGCAAAACCAATTGAACTTGAAAAAACTCAAAGTCAAACCGGGAAAAACAAATTTGAGCGTGCTTAGATTTTAATAGCTTCCTGGATAAGACAAACGACCTCTGTTCCAAGTTTATTTATACTTAATCAATGAAAATTTTTATAGCTTAGTAACAATTCCTTAAAGAGGTAATAGCTCGATGAAGAAGTGGAATTTTTTAAATTTGGTTTCTTTAAAGAATGAAATCAAAAACAGCACGAGGCACTTGGAACAGCACTAACAATCGGAATGAAAACGGTCAGAAAACTCAACAACAAAAAAAAACTCAAAATGATCATTAACTTTGAAGCAATTCACAAAAATATAAAACTTAAAGGCTATTTGATTGTTTAAAGATTTTAATGATTCAAAGTTAAATATCGGCAAAAAGAAATTCTTTTTTGAAAGTTTTTTTAAGTTCACTGATACCTTTCCAGCTTGCTGCTTACCATGTCTTTGTTTGATGCTTAGCTCTTTTTTGACAAAAATTCTTCCTCATGCTTTTTTCATATTGTGGGCTGCCTAGTTTTGTTTAAGTGTTCTTCAATATTAAAAAGAAGATGTCATGAGCTCCATAGACAGTTATCATTAAAACAAGCCAAGCGTATCATTAAAACAAGACAAGAAATTTTTTTCTTCGTAATTTTACTTTGGTGACACTTTTGGTATATTTCATGTTAATCATTATTAAGCTAATTTAAGCGTAAACAATTAAATGAATTATGTTGCTGCTTTTTTGGTTAGTGTTAGGTCCTGTTGTTTGAAAAAAGTTTAATTATAAAAATATGGGATATGTATTTTTTGTTTTTTATGACGCTTTGGAAAATACAGAATATTCAATTTTTCTCAAAAACTACAGCACCTTTCTTCGGAAAAAATGTACTAATAGAAAAAATGGCTGCTCTTCTATGTGCCTGCGTTTTTTGCTAGTCTTTTTTCATTTTACCTCACGTTCTACGGCCTTCGAAGGTTTCAGTAGGGGGTTTTTGGGCCTATTTGTTTTGAAATTCTGCATTTTCTCAAGTATTGCAGTAATCAGAGATGAAGGTTTAAATCAAATGAACAGTTTATGGGGAACTCCCCTTCTCAAGCGGTTATTCCCTAACTTCGGTAGAACAAAATTATGGCCTCAAACAAGTCCATATTTTGACATTTTGTTTAATTCTTGAAATTGTTTGGCTTTTCTCAAAGTACCCTGCCTAATCGGAGATTAAAGATTCAACCGAAAAAATCTGCTATGCAAACTTTACCTAAGCAAGCGGCTATGCGCTGCGTTCCAAAAAATTATTGCTTAAAAATTGTCCAAATTTTGCCCGGTTTTTGGAAAGTTAATCTTTTTTTTCAAATTAATCTGCTAGTTCTGAGATTGATAGTGACTGCAACTAACATGATGCTTAGATTCTCCCTGCGCAATCTGTTCACTCTATTTTTTTGCAGAAAAGTTGATGTGGACTTCAAAAAAATTCCTTTTAAAATTCTAACCGTTTCTCTCAAACTACCGCCACTCGCAAACTACTAGCTAAATCTGATAATAAGGGTTCAATCTGAAAAATCTGGATGAGGAAAGCAGAGTTTATTCCCATGCTTAAGTAGAGAAAAATTGATGGATTCAAGTAAAGTCAAATTTTGAATTTTTGATGATTTTCAGTAATCTTTTTCACTTTTTTCTCGGAAAGTACGCTGCCGAATCTGAGATAAGGACTTAAAATAATTTTCTCTTCAAACTGAATCATTCCTTACCTAAGCAGAGAAACAAGGGTTTACCTTAAAAATCATTTTTTGAATTTTTGAAAATTACGCATTTTCGTATCAGTACAATATATGAGTAAAAACATTAGAACTGGGAGATCCAGCATTAGCTGGGCCACTAATTTTTTTTCAAGCGACGTGGCGCAAATTCGAGGACGTGAGAATTCTAACTAACAGCTTGGATAATCAAATCCGGAACATTTAAATGTTTTTTGGTCGAGTTGTTGCTGCATAACTTTGACAGTTTGATAGAAAAAATAGCTCCTTATTGATGACTTGTGTTAGTAAAACTACAAGCGGTCTTGGAGAAGAAATAAGAACGTGATCTACAATTCTCAACAAAAATATTCTCAAGGTGTTTAAAGTTTTTTCCTTATTTAACTTTGTTTTACCGGTTTAGAGCGCTTTTTGCATTTTACTTGTTTGTGTTAGTGAAGCACAGCTTCACCTCTGTGTGAATACGTTATCTGCATCTGTTGTCAGATTTTTAATAAAGCAGAAAACAAATAGAAAAGCAGGGCTAACTTGTTTACTCCATCCGTACATGGCCGTTATATTCACTTTTTTCCATTGTCTCCTTCTCTAAGTTCTGGGGTAGAGTCTCGGCTGGACCTTGTTTTTTTTGCAATTGTATGCAATCGATTTTTTCGGTAAAAATTGAATTGTTGTACTTTCGTTTGCCTGCTTAAATTTTGCCGACTAAGGTGCAACATCACAGCTTTTTCTTGTTCTGTAAGCAACTTTCTTTGCAGATGCAAGTGCCAGTGTTGTTCATTGAAACTTGAAAAAAAAATTTATGAAATCGTTTTTTTTTTCGGCTCAACTTGTGTCTGCTCAAAGATTGTTGGCTTTGTTTCCTCTTCGTTAGTTTTGTTCCGTTGCTGAATTAATATTGAATTATCTGGCATGTGTGCCCAGTTTGAATTTTTATCGAATTAAACGAAACTTTAAATGTTGGTACCTAGTTTTTTTTAAAACCCTTTTTGACTTTTTTCTCTTTTTAACTTTATGTTTTTTATGTTTGTTGTATCGCAAGTGGCGCAAGCTCTGCTTTGCTTCTGTGTTAAATATTGTGGTCAGTGACATATTTGTATTTATATCAATTAGGTAAGCAAAAAGAATTTTTTCCACATTGTTTTTTATTTAGATTTAAATGATAATTGAATGGTCGGATCAAGACGGCACATCTAGACATTGATATAAAATATTTTGCAAGTTAATTTTTTTTGTTTTTTACTTTTATGGCCTAATGTTCTGTCGGATAGTTTGTCATGCTTCGCTTGTGATTTATTGCAAGAGGTTCGAAGCTTCGCGTCGCCTCTGTATTACATATCTAAATTTTGTGTATTGAATTTGTTTTTTACTTTTATGGCCTAATGTTCTGTCGGATAGTTTGGCATGCTTCGCTTGTGATTTATTGCAAGAGGTTCGAAGCTTCGCGTCACCTCTGTATTACAGATCTAAGTTTTGTGTATTGAATTTGTTTTTTTACTTTTATGGCCTAATGTTCTGTCGGATAGTTTGTCATGCTTCGCTTGTGATTTATTGCAAGAGGTTCGAAGCTTTGCGTCGCCTCTGTATTACAGATCTAAATTTTGTGTACTGAATTTGAAAAAACTGGATGTTTCTGTTTAATCCAAATTTCTTCATCAATGTCACTGGTCTGTAGATAAAAAACACCTTAAGAACCGCATCAGAATCTTTAATACCTACACATTTGGCATTTGAAGCGTTTGCTTTGACGATACAGCCTAGAATAGCAAAGATCTGAAAGTTACTTTTAGACAAAACAGTTGACAAATTGCCTTCTTCAATAAAAAAATAGAGAAATCAGAACTAGATTTTCCATTACTACATAGAGTTTTTTTTGTCAAATTTCCCAGTGGAATAACAATTGCCTACAAAACCGTTTTTTTTAAAAAAAATTTGGTAATTGTTATCAACAAGATGTAATCATGTAATCAGAAAAGTTCCTGAAACTAGAAAACAAAAAGTTACAATTTAATTTTTTTCCATGGATCGGTAATAAAATAAAAATAAAGAATGCTAAAATGAAAAGGTTTGTTTTCGGTTTTAAAAGCTTTAAATACTTATGATGGTTTTTTGATACATTCCGGATTTAGAACGTATTTTTTTGTTTCAGCTTCAATGATTACCGATTTCTTTTCCTAAAATTTTTTAATTTCAAGTCCTTGTGGTTTTGAATTGTAATAAATGTTAATAATGAATTTTACACTTGCGAACTTTTGTGAGAATTAGTGTAATAGTCGACTATTCTTTTTTTCTTACCTAAGTTGCAAATATTGGTGCACTTATTGGCGGCTTATTTATGGTTTTTTGATAGCATATGCTTTGAGAGTCGAATAATAATAAATTAACACATTTGATGCTTTGTTACCTCATCAAATAAACTGAAAAAGTAAACGTTTCAAACAACATAACAATCATAAAAACTCGTTTTCAGATTTTTCTAACTCAATGGATCTCGCAATTTTTTGAAACGCATAGTTTATACATAATATGGCTTTACTTTTCCAATTTATAACGTGCAAAGTTAGTGTGGATAGCTTCAGTTTGTTGTATTCCAAATTATTACCTGCAAAATTGAGTCTATTGTATTAGGTGCCACTTTTGCTGAACTGCATTGGCAAATTATTAGCATATAAAGCTGCTTTATTCGTTACTAGTGTTTGTCGATTGTTAAGCTTGCGTGGCTTAGTGGATAGTGCGTGAGACTCAAAATATCTTGATTGCAGTAGGCCGCAGATTCGAATCCTACACGTAGCCTAGTTTTTGCTGACTCGAGGCTTAACTCTACTTTTTCTTATTTGATTTGATAGAACTGATCTTTGGTCGTGTTCTCGCAAGTGTTTGCGAAGCGCAGCTTTGCCTCTGTGTAAAAGGTTCCTAGTCAAGAAACTTTGCTCAGTTTTTTTCCTAGGATAGTGTTTCTCAGTGGTTTTTATGCGATGCTGAGAAACATATATAACTTTTTCAATATTTTTACATATAATTAGTGAAATTGATGTTTTCAGATTTTTGAAAATTGTTTTTGTTGAAACTTGCATTTAGTACTTTGCATAGAATGAGTGAAAATGAATTACTCAAAACTTTGAAATTTTCCGATTAGCTGATTAAATATTCAGAGCTGTGGTTTCAATTTTTGCCGGCGACTTTGACCCAGGTTTTTTTTTCGTCAGACGAACGTTCTAGGCTCCAGTCTTAGCATTAACTATGATTGTCTTCAATGAAGCCAAATTGGGAAAATATTTTTTCAATGAGTTTTTATCGACATGAACAGTTTTTTTGTATTGCCTTGACTTATTGCCACTACTCTAACTTAGTGCCCTATCTTGGATTTTGTTTTCCAAATTGGACCTAATGCTTAAGATTCCCAAAATTTTAATTGAAGATATTCCCAAGTCATCATTGCTTATTACCAAGTCCGTTTTTTCGTTTTTGACTGTTAGAACAAGTTAAGAATTATGTTTTTGTTTACTTTGTGATACTCAGTGAGGTTGTCTTTTTTATTGGAATTTATTCAACCAACCAAGCAACTTTTTTGCTTTTCAAATTTTGTCATTGCTAAAATGTTATATGCGAATTTGGTATTCGCTGATTGTTTCTGCACGCTTAGTTTCAGTTTTTAATCGCGCTAATTGAGAGGGCTAGGAATAAAAGTATGAAAAAAATATATTCCCAAAAAAAGCATTTCCAAAAAAAAGCATTTTTTTAAAAATCTGGTTCCAAAAATTAAATTAGCTTTCTCTGAAGCTTCTATCTGGCCAATTTATTTTTTTTATGGTAAACAAAGTTCAATTTAGAGAAATCAGATCATTTTTTAAAAAAATTCTCAAGCGATTGTTGAGCTTCGGATTTTTTGTTGCGACTCACGTTTGCGACTCCGTTCCATTCACCTTTACGACTAGCAAGTTCACGACTAGCAATTTCATTCACGTTTGGGACTAGCAAGCGTTATGAAATCGGAATATATCCTTTTTTCGGGTTAAGAACTAGTTTAACAAAATCAGTTGAATCAGTTAGCATGTATATTCTGATAGCAATAGAACAGAATGTTTGGCAACAGATCTTTTTCGAGCATATCTGCATTTTAACTGGCCACTTCATCCAAATTTTCTTTGTTGATTGTAAATCAACTCTTACTTTTAGTTTCATTTTGTGCTGACAGTGTTCTTTCAGTTTAAAGTTTTTTTCGGCTATTGGTTTCGGGTAATGTTTATCTGTTTAGTTTTTTTTGGCTCAGCAGTCGTCTACCCAAGTATTGTTTGCTCAGTTTCCACTTGATGAAATTTGTTTTTTATTACCTATTCAAAACTGGCAATTTTATTTTTCAACACCATTCCTCAAACTTAACTAATTAAAGACAAACGTTAAAAAAAGATATTTTAAAAATCTTTTTCGATTCAGACTTTTGTCCTATTTTTTTAGTTTATCTGCCGTGTTATTTGTTGTTGTGTGGCAAGTGGTAAAAACTTTGTTTTCTCTCTGTGTTTCATTCAAAGTGAAAGTTTTTAAAAAATACCTTTGTTAATGTTTTTTCTTATTTTTTCTCTTTGTTTATAGTTTTTTAAGGTTTTTACTGTTCAACAGTTTTTTGACCACAGATTCATCACCTGTGTTTTTGCAACGAAGCCAAAAAGGAACATATTCTGCTGATCTTTGGCTCGATACATTTTTCCAGCTTCCACACATTTTCGTATTACCGTTTTTGCTCCATAGTGAGTAAAGTGCTTTCATCGTTATTTTATAGAAGGAAGAGTCACCTATGATTTTTCAAACTGCAGCTGATTTCGAAAAGAAGCTAACTTTTATATATTTTGACTATCTTTTGAGCTCTCCCGGAACCCTCAAAAGATCCTAATCCACTGGCGAGTTTCTGATAAAAGTAGCCAAAACTGAGATTTTAGAGCATTTTTTAAGTTGTTTTTCTAATACTATCTGATATTGATTTGCTTTTGCTTTTTCTCTTTTTGGATGTTAAATGTTGGTTGCCACAAGTTTTTCCCACGTAAATTCCGGCTCAGCGTCAATTATTAGAATGGTTTGATTGTTATGTCGCAATTAAGTCCTTTCATTCATAACTAAAAGAGCAATGAGTATTTCCTTAAAATTTTTTCATATTCGAGAAAAATTGTTTGCACTACGACTAAATTAGCTAAAAGTTGATTGAATTGAACCACTCGATAGCTGAGCAAAAAATATATATTGATGGAAGGTGTTATATATCTTTCATTTCAATCCGCACCCTTCCATTCAAAAAAAAGTATTTATAAAATTCAATTCAGCACAAAAATTATAAAAATGACACAATTTTTTCTGCAACTATATATCATATGTTCATTTATTCATTTTTATTTTGCAATCTTATTTTATTCAAATATGCCACACATACAGCTAAATGTGTTTTCAGCAGGAGTGGATTTGAAAGAATATTTCAGTTTTCTTTAATTAGTAAAATTGACATATGGCATCAATATTTTTTCTCTGATGGTTTTTACTTTGTTTTTCATTTAATTACAGTCATTCAAAACTTTTTACTTGCTTATAAATATTCCGCCCATTTTTGTGAACTTTTGCTACTTTTTCTAAATTCGTTACGATTTTGCATTTTGTTAAGGAAGGTAAGTTGCATTTCCAAATTACCAGGTTTTTGAATGGCTCTAATAGCTTTTTTGTCCTCGCTTTTTTTTCTCGTAATTCTTAAAATTTTTTTGAATCAATTCATTGAACTTCTGAGATTAAACACCCCATTCAATCATCGTTTTTAGTCTCCCTACGTCAATTTTTTTGAAATGTGTTAAAATTCTACGTTAGAATGGAAGATTTAGACGAAAAATGCGTTTAGTCGGGCGGTCTGCACGTCTGTTGATTTCCCTAAAGGTTTGCTAAAAAATTTTGAATTGAAGTTTTTTCTCCGAAAAAATTATTCTAGTATTCCAAAAACGTTCTGGCCTTTTGTTCGGTCTGATCTTTAGAAACTCATCTGTATACATTAACAACAATACTCGGAGTATAGAGCCAGATAGACCAAGATGCCTGTGTCAAGAAAGAATCAGATGAAGAAGAAGAACGTGAAGAGCTACATCACTTTCGTCCTCTTCTGCATAATAGTCGTGCAGGGGATGGGCATGGGACTCATCGTCAAAAACACCATCGACCTCAATGAGTGAGTCAATGTTTTTTTTGCTGACTTGATGAACCAAAATATGTTGAAAAATTGCCTGAATTTTCTCGGCAACCTTTCTAAATTGCGTTTATAGCTAAAAATTAAACTTTTATGTAGTAAAAAAGTGCTATTTTCTTTCTCAGATTACATAACCAGTAATTATACAAATTTTCAAAAATTAGTCCTCCTGGAAAATGTTTGTAATACATAAATGGCTCCTTGATTTGTTTTTTGAATTCACCAAGCTTTTTCTGTTATTGTTGTTCAAACAACCCGCGCTGAAAACAACCCTTGTTACGGTTAAGTTTTTGGGTTCTCATTTCCCAAAACAAGTTGCCCAATGTTAATTCTGGCAAGTTTCTAAGCTGCAACTTTTTTTTGTGGACCATTAATTCAGCACTATATTAGCTACACTATTTCAAACTTGCCTTTTATTTTTCAGAAAGCTCGAAGCTTCTTCAACTTCTTCTATGGATGGTAAGCAACACCTTCATAAAAAAGACTAGTATGAACAATGCGACATCGAGTTAGGAGTTTAAATGATGCAAGTTTTAATATACATTATAGATTGCTTGTCTTTGCAATATTCTTTGCACTTGGAAAAAAACTGTATGTTGCACTATGTGAGCTCGTTTTTGGTTCTAGTGACGTGCATCGATGGTGCTGGATGTTTCACTCAGGAGGAGCTGCAAGCCATGGGCATCTCACTGCGACAAAAATAGTCCATCCATCCACTCGACATGAAAATCAAACATGTTATTTCAATATCCCAGAACCCGAGACCACTATAAAAATAAAAATGAAGTTTGCTTAGTTCTAAAACATCGAATGAGAGGTTCAGCTGGATTGAGATTTTGATGTGCTTAACGATTGAATCATTCTAATAAAAGCCGAAGCCTCAACAAGATTGGACCAGAGTGAAAGAGTAGTGAGTGTAGTAGAGTTTTCGGTTCATTGAAGGGTTGTTTGGCATTGTGTGGGGTATTGAAGCACTTTAAGCAATCGTTGGAGACACTTGGGTAAAAGCTGTTGAAGTAGGAATGAAGTATGGGGGAGAAGCTAGGCGTAGTTGAGCTACGCTGAAACAGGCCTTGCGACCCAGTGATAGTTCAGTTGGCGAGATAAATAGGGCGGTTTTTGATGAGAATTATAGGTGTGGGAACGGTTTGAATGTAGCTGGAAACCGCTCGTGTGTGGAGTACATCGTAAATGCGGAGTTTGGCTCCATGGTGGATGTACTCATTAAAGTTGATATCGTTAGACAGGGGACCCGCGCTGTGATTATGGAAAGAAAATTTTAACTTTCTGGCTGGTTGGAAGTATCAAGTATTTTTCTTCCGGAATGGTTTTGTCAAAAAAAAAAACTTGTATGGTATTCTGGAGAAAGTAGATTCATTTGGTGTTATGAGGGAAAAATAAATCATTCAGTATCTAAGTGATCGATTTTTACTTTGATGGCTTTTGTAGGAAATTGCTTCTACAATATTTTTTTTATAAAGTACAGCCATTCAAATTGTTTGTTCTTACTTATAAGAATTCCCCCATGTTTGTGCAATATTTCTTTTTTTTCTAGTTTTCTTACGATTTTTGCCGTATGTTACAGTAGGTAAGTTGCGTATTTAAATAACCATGTTTTTAAAAGGCTCGTATAGCGTTGTTGTCCTCAAAGTTTTTATCCTCTCTAACTTCTACATTTTGTTTTAATCGATCCATTTTTTCGAGATTATGCACCATTGTTTTGTAGTATTTCTGCGTAACTTTTTTTTGAAACGTATCAAAATTTTTGTTTTGAAAATTGTTTGGAAGATTTAGACGATACTGCTTGCTGCGGGTTCTAGGATTAATATATTCAAAGCTTCATGCATTTTTAGAAGCAGTTTGTTATTTCGGGCCAGTTGTTGCCGGCTTTTGGCATTTAAGACTGTGTTACATTTCTTGCCTTTGTTAGCTTGAGTCTTGCAGTGTTGAGAGTATTTCATCAATGGGTCTAAGTTGAATCCGAGGATTTTAGGGCTGTGGGAGCAAAGTGTTCTGGATTTTGACTTGGGTTGAGTTCTGTAGTCGTTCGAGTCAGGTGAGAATAGGGTTGCTTTGCAATTGAAGGGGGAGGATTCTGAGTTGATATTGCCGAAATAAGTAGATAGATTCTAGAAAATCGGTGTTATGATTTTGTTGTGGGTATAGACATTGAAGTCGTTCGCGTAAGATTTAATGGAACTACATATGGGCGAAGAAGGGGAACCGTGGACACAGTAGTTAAAAAGTACTGGGATATAACTGAGCCTCAAATGAATTATTGGAATTCCATCGGGACCGAACGCTTGAAGGTCGCGCGTTTGCTATTGAGAGTGTGGTGAAGGATTTGGGGTTGTAAAGTATGTTGTGATTTGAGTCTCTAGGGAGTGAATCGTTCAAGGTGCAAACTAGTCGCCAATAACTGCTTGCCTTGGTCCTATGGCTAGTCTAAGTCACAAACTCGCGCCAAAAATTCTCCTTGTAAGCGTTGCAAGCCATTTTTTCGTCGAGAGCCGTAATGTTTAACTTGGTGTGGTCAGTGAGCCTAGTTTGGTCGCGTTGCTTGATTAAGTTTTTGGCTTCGTCGGGAACGCATGCTTTGGCGATTTTGCAACAGTCACAGTAACCCCCTATCGTCCCTCTATCGTCTCCAGGAGGGACTGTGGGCATTGGCATCACCGAGTACTAGTCCTCCTAGTGAAGTAGTAAGTGTTTTAGAGATCCTTGGTAGCATTGGGGGAATGAGGACCGTGGAGGTGTTTAAAAGTTAGACAGGGAGAACTTTACATCTGTTGTGATGATGTCTGTTGTCTGGGATTCCAATGGGAGTTGCGAGTGCGATTTCGTAGTTTCGTAGGGGATTAATTTGGCTAAGGCAAAGAGGAGTCCTTCGCCTTCCTTTTTTCCTTATCGCGATCGTTAATAACGAGTACTGCTGCTGCAAGAAAACTAGTATTGCTGTTGCAGTTGAGTTTGAAGTCTTGCAGAGCAGGAACGAGGATCTTGTTTCCTTCTAGGTAGAGGTCATGATCAGGTGCCTTACCAACCTTGTCGTTGCAATTCCACTGCATTAAGCGAAGACTGTTAGAGGGTTCTCGGGGTGATAGTTTTATAAGGGCAGTATCTCGGGGGCGTTTCGAATTGGGGTATAAATTGTGTGGGTGAAGTGTAAGGGTTCGGGGAATTGAATTTCTTGGGGAAAGGTGTTAGTGGTCTTTTCGACCGGGTTTCTAGTTGATGTCTGGGTCGGAGAGTGTCTCAGATTTGGGGAAGGGGTATGGGATGCAGGTAGGTGTGATGTCAGTAGTCTAGTACGAGTGAATGATTGAGAAGGTGATGAGTTGATGAGTTGTTTTGAATACAGAGTGAAAGCTGCATAAGCAACTTTTGATAGCAGTTTGTAGTTTGGACAGTAGAAGTCTCTGTGGTGTTGGTTAGTTTAGTTTGGGCCACTGCATTTAAATGGATTCAACCGCCGCAGTGACACAATACGTTGCAGTGAGAGCGGCGGATCGGACCATTACATGACTCTCATTTGTAATTACCGGGGCCTGGGTTTGGTTCGATTCTGCACTATAGTAGTACTAGTAAGAAGAGTGTCCAAGCCGATCCTGAACATCCTATGACTAAAAACACTGTTTTTTTGTTGCGCTGGCCCTCTTAAGGAGGGGAGATTGAAGACTTTTGCAAACTTGTGTTTGCCAAATCCATTTTATAGAAGCGCCTTCTTTGGAACCTCAGCTTATGATACAAATTGTTTTGCCTGCATGTTGTTTTGATACCTTTTCAATCGATAGATACCTATCGACAGATAGTGAGTTTCTTATAACTTTTTTACTGAATTTTTTTTGGCTGAATACCGGTTTTATTAGCCCTTTAACAAAAAATTCATTTTACATGCTTCCGGGGCTTTCTGTTTTGTTTGGATAGAAATTGGGTTTTGAAAAGTTTGGATAATTGAAGAATTTACAAAAACAAAGTTTTTACAAATTTTGGGTTTTTGCAGTTGTACATATTAGAAGTAAATGAAAAACTGTGAAACGATACTATGTTTTTAGCCTAAGCTGTAAAACTTGAAAGGTACGCAAAGGAAGCTCAATTGAAACAATTGCAGTTTGGCACTTTTTGAACTGATTTTATTGGTTAGATTCATTTTAAGTTTCCTCTATACTTTCAAACTGAGTTTTGCACAAAAGGAGGTTTCAGCTATCCTTTGGATTTGTAAGAAATCTATTTTCAAAAGAATTTGGCATGAGGTTAACCGTTTTTAGCGGCAATTGGGAATTTATACTTTTTTTTCGAAAATTAGCCTCAGGTAAAGTAGTTGAGATAAGACTGCGAGCTCTGAATGTTTTCAACTCACTGCTGCAGGAATAGACTACAAATTGCATGTCAAGTTGGTCCCAGCTTTTCTTTTTAAAATTATTTTTAACCAGTTGATGTAGCTGAATTTCGACCTCTTCGAAAGCAATCAGTAGAAAACTGCAACAAATGAAAAATCTCACAGGGTTCCAAATCGTAAGACAAAACAATCTTAAGAAAAAAATTAATATATCCAGCATTGGCGACGTTTTTGGATTTTTTGTTACAATAAGAATTTGTAGCTAACTCTGTTATACCTAGTTTTTTTTCAACAGTTCTCATTTTTACCGACTTCTTATGTTTGTAATGTTTGTGTTGCATCGCAAGTGATGCTAAGCTCCGCTTTACCCTTTTGATGCAATTTTTTTCAAGATGCTTACCGAATAAGGATGCAGATGAATGTCAGAAGGCAGATGAATCTCAGTCTTTTCTCGAAAAATTCTTTAACTTGCCCCTACTTTTTTTCAGAAATGTCCCCGAACACACAACGTGGTATGAAATACTCATACTTGAAGACTTGCATAATTTCAACCTAGGAGTCTCGTTAATTTCAATCATTTTCTTCGAAATGTAATGAAATGTGTTGTAATGAAGGTATTAGGCCAAACCTTGCACGTGTTCAGTTGTTCTTTGAAAAAAATTAAACCAGTTTGTTTAGGAAAACATAAGTTTTCTAATAAAAATGTTTTACGCTCGCAATGGCATGAAAAATAATAGTTTTTGAAATCACTTTCCAGCGCAATTATTTCAATGCTTGCTCTACCGACTAACTACACTTGAAATAGCAACTGTATAGAAAATTGAAACCCTTACGCTCATCAATCAACCAAAAGCGTTGCAAAATTATTCGCTGCTGAAAAAACTTTTCTTTTTAAGCTTTGTTTCCCCTATATTTTTAGATGCTCTAAGAATATTATCATAGACAGTTTTTAGTAATAAAAAAAGAACAAGACTGCTCGTATCAGGGTGAAGCTCTGAACGTTCCGACAGCCTTTTAAGGTCTATGGAGCAGCAAGAACATGAAAAATTTATATGTAAAAAAAATTAAAATAAAAAAAATTGCGATTTTTTTTTGTGAAAAAATCTCCCCAAACGCTTTATTAAGTACAAAATGATAGACTTTGCCCCTATTAACAAATCAATTATGACATATAAGCTTCCTTGAATCAATTTGGAACGATTTCTAATACGGATTAAATCTCGCTTACGTGTTAATAGCGCGAAAAAAAGTGACCACAGGTAAAATATATTCTGAAAAATGAGCTCAAAACAACAATACTTTTGATATGATCTGAAAAATTTTTGTCAAAAATGATAAGTTCACAATTCAAAAATTGACTGAATAAAAAAAACCCTCAAGCATAAATATTCGGCATTTTCTTTGAGCGTCGGAACAATTAGTTTGCCTCAATTCATTTCGATATGATTTTGCAGCGGGGATAATTCGCCATGATCAAACATATAAAGCACAAGCAGTAGAGCTAGATTCGTGACTAGTTAGTACAGTGGGCGGGGCTGACGAAGATCCAGGAAATCGACCCCCCGAGAGAAAAATTCTTTTGAAAATTTCTCTCATTAGAAAAAACCAACCCGAGCATATATATACCTCACTTACTTCGAAAGTTGGAACAAAAAGTTGCCCGAATAAAAAACCACACTGAGCTCAACTATTTGTCACTTATTTGAAAATGGGAGCAATAAGTTAATGGATCGATCAATTTTGTTTTGTGGTATCTGCTTAGTTTATCATTTTTGCGTGATTTATCATTTGCCGCTATAAAATTTGGCCCACGATAATTAAACAAATCGCTTTTTTACCACGGCTTAGAAATTCAAGTGCCAATCACGTTTTTGTTATAATTCAACTAGGCTTTTGTACATCTTGGCAAAACCATAAATAATCCGAATGACATTTAATTCTTCTGAAATGATTTTTGGCCAAGAGTTTTTGATAAACCATAAACTAATATGATTGCATAAGGTATTACGTATAGAACGTGTATGGTTAAAAAATAGAATTTCGATCGCCAAAATTGAATATATATTCCTTTTTTATTTTCAAAAATTGGACCAACAAGAGGATAAGGCGCTACCACACGTAATTGAAACGGATGCTTCATTTTGTTTTAAAAATTGGACCATTTTCCTTTCAGAGTAGTTTGCTAATTTGTCTTCCCCCCTTGTTCAGGATTCGTCCAATTGAGAATTTAACTTATACTTAGTTCTCTTTCGATACAGCCGCTTAGTTTGTCCCATTTAATATATAAAGTGCTCTTTTTTACTCGATTAACTCCACCGATTGAAAAAGTTTTTTAGTTGGTCGAAACCTCAATGAGAATAAGTTATGTCGCTTAAAACTTTGACTTTGAATCGATATCTGCAGTTAGATACGAGGACCAAATATGTTTGTGGATGCCTTTTTATTTCACATCTTGGTATCTCTCGGTTACAGAACTGATTGTTAAGATCATTTTTACCTAATGTTTCATAGAACAAACAGAGGCAGTAGATCACTAACATTTAAAGAGGTAAGAGATGATTTTGAGGCAGACTAAAGTTGCAGTTGTGTCTAAAGTAAATGTTAAGTTTAAGTGAAATGGATATTTTTTGCCTGAATATACGTTGAGCTAACTTTCACGAAACCGTTGTAACTTTCACGAAACCGTTGTTACTAACAATCTAGAACAATTGATGAAGAAGACATGCACAGAGATTGCTGCATCGGAATTATAGTTAAAAATTAAACAATTAGGACATTTAGTGTTCCGACCACTTCACGAACCAGAAGAAACTATGGCATAGGGAAGAAACTATGGTATTTTTTCAACGCATTTCGAGTATTTCAAATAAAACTCGTTGGTATTTCAGAGTGATATCAAATTAAAGCGCTACTGATTGTGATTCCAATTCCAAAAAAAATGTGAAAAAAATTGTTTGTCAAAAAATAACTAATTTGAACTTTTGGCCATTCAGACTAACTTGAGCAGCGTTGGTCTAAAATTTGATTCGTTCTTTCACTGATTTTGATTTTTAGACCCATTTTGATACCCGAGTTAACTTTTTAAAAGTGCACCTGCCCAAAAAAGCACAAAAATTCCAAAAAATCTAGTTCAATTTAAACTTATTTTTCCAAAAACTAATGTGGTCAGAAATTTTTGTGCAGTAACCAACTATCTTTGTTTAAAACTAAATTTAGAGTGCTCTTAAGTAAAATAAAACGTCTAATGCATGCAGGGGCAGATTTTGAGGGGGCGGACATTCCCCCCTCAGGGATTCGACCCCCTGCCGACCCAAAGGGTCCCCCTTTGTACTATTTTGAGATATCTCTTTTTGACCTTACTGACCCTAAAATTTTTCTGAAGGCGCCTTGGGCGCCAATATATAGTAGTTTGAGGGGGGCGCCGAAAAAACAATTCTAAATGATTTTCTGATTCACCTGTACTCTCAATTTCTTAGCCCTATACAAGGGGATAAGATTTGAAAAGTGTGGTCAAATTTATTCATTCTGAAGCCATGCTTTGAAACATCGCCTTTCTAATGGAATGCCTGAAAGTTTAACTTAAGTCAATGTTTTTGACATAATTGCAGTAGTGGAATATTTCAATACTCGATTGTACGACATAATCGAGTCATGCTGGGAGAGATTTTCAGTCTGTACGGAAAAGTTTTTCAGTCTTTTTGCTTTATTTATTTAGTTGTATAGTAGTGTTTGTGTCAAGGTTAGGTGCTTGTCTTGGGAAAGGGAGAACGAGGTGCGGCTCGATGACACTCAATATTCTTCCTCCTCCTGACCTTCGTTCTCATCCGCATCAGTGCTGTCGATGCCAACCTCTTCATAGTCCTTTTCCAAGGCAGCCAGATCTTCTCTCGCCTCTGAGAACTCTCCCTCCTCCATGCCTTCTCCGACGTACCAGTGGACGAATGCTCTCTTAGCATACATCAGATCGAATTTGTGGTCCAATCGGGCCCAGGCTTCGGCGATGGCGGTTGTGTTGCTCAACATGCACACAGCTCTCTGAACCTTAGCCAAGTCGCCTCCCGGGACTACGGTCGGGGGCTGGTAGTTGATGCCAACCTTGAACCCAGTGGGACACCAGTCGACAAACTGGATAGTCCTCTTGGTCTTAATTGTGGCTATTGCCGCGTTGACATCCTTAGGGACGACATCTCCTCGGAACAACAGACAGCAAGCCATGTACTTCCCATGTCTTGGATCGCATTTCACCTGAAAAAAAACAGCAATTCTTTTAGTACTAAAACAGACGTTCTTATAAAAATAGCATCCATATCATTTCGTCAATACACTTTGGTGTGTTCATGTGAATAAGTTTCCCTTAAGTTAACCAAGTGAACAATTTCCTCCTGAAAATGATTGAGGGGGCAGATTAATTAAGTGGTCATCGAAAACATACACATTGACATAATTTTCAGCAAAAATTATTGAAAAGTGTTTCTTGGCAATCAAACTCTGTTTATAACAAAACGCACTAACCATCTGATTGGCCGGCTCAAAGCACGAAGTGGTAATTTCGTTAACCGATAGTTGTTCGTGGTAGGCCTTCTCAGCAGAAATCACCGGAGCGTATGTTGCGAGTGGGAAGTGGATCCTCGGGTAGGGTACCAGATTAGTCTGGAACTCAGTCAAGTCCACGTTTAATGCGCCATCAAATCTGAGAGACGCCGTGATCGAAGACACTATTTGACCAATGAGTCGGTTCAAGTTCGTGTACGATGGCCGGCCGATGTCCAGATTTCGACGACAGATGTCGTAGATAGCCTCATTGTCAACCATGAATGCGCAATCCGAGTGTTCAAGTGTGGTATGAGTTGTCAAGATGGAATTGTAAGGCTCGACCACTGCAGTTGAGATCTGAGGCGCAGGATACACCGCGAACTCCAATTTAGATCTCTTGCCGTAGTCAACCGAGAGTCTTTCCATGAGCAAAGAAGTGAATCCAGACCCAGTGCCTCCACCGAACGAGTGGAAAACTAGAAAACCTTGCAGTCCAGTGCATTGGTCGGCCAGTTTGCGGATCTTGTCCAAAACAGAGTCTATGAGCTCCTTGCCGACGGTGTAGTGTCCCCTGGCGTAATTGTTGGCGGCATCCTCCTTGCCTGTGATGAGTTGTTCTGGATGAAACAGCTGGCGGTACTTGCCAGTCCTCACTTCATCAACTACACTGGGTTCCAGGTCTACGAAGATGGCACGTGGAACGTGTTTGCCTAAAAAAAGCTATCATGAGCAGGCGGAACGATATATAGAAGTATGAACAGTTAATAAAGTGCGCAAGAGTTAATAAACAAAAAATAAGCTCATAACGGATGACAATGTACACTAACTCCGTGTTATTTCTCCACAGCGAATAATTCGTTGAATTGAGATTTTGATTGAAGCCCCAATGACATTGAAAAAAAAACTACCAGTAGTTGAAAAATCAGTGTCTTTTCCTCACCCGATCCAGTTTCGCTGAAGAAGGTGTTGAACGAGTCATCGCCCACTCCGAGGGACTTGTCGCTGGGCATCTGACCATCCTCCTGGATCCCATGTTCCAGACAGTACAGCTCCCAACAGGCATTGCCCATCTGCACTCCAGCCTGCCCCACATGGATCGAGAGAACTTCACGCTAAAAATAAGATATTTTTTAGTCCGCTAAAAACTAAAGTGACCTGACTTGAACGGAAATGGTTAAAATCCTCAAAAGTTGAGATTTCGATAGCCGAATTTTTCAAAGCAGAATTTGACTTTTCAAAGATTGCAGATGCAAGATATATAAAGTAGAGTCTAATTTGCTTCCCGATTAATCTCTACGAAACAAAATTGGGCGTTCTGTTGCTCTTTAGATTTTTTTAGATCTAGTTTTGAAAATTCGGGCTCAGCTCTCCTGCTAAATGTTCCAGAATAGCCAAACGGAAAGCAGCCCCCTGTTGTGAAAGACCTTTTATCCGGATAAATAAAACACCAGTAGGAGGGAGGCAATATTTATTCGTTTTTTGTTTACATTGTATTAAAAACTTGGGAACTGTCGATGAACTGAGCAGTTTTGATAAAGTTATTGAAGGAGAGGGCAATTAGAGCTTTTCATTTGTCTACGTATACTTTTAACCAACCACATAGTCGGTTTCTTATGAAAAGCCGAAAGGAGGTAATCAAGGAGAGCAGGGGGATCTAGGATTTTCTCGAGGGGGGGGGGGGCGGATTTTCAAAAATTTTCAAAAATTTTGTCGACCTTATTTTAGGCCGACACATTTATTTTCCGAGCACTGCCAGAACACTATAAAAACTTTATTTTGACAAAAAACTTGGATAAAAAACTGACCAAAAAAGCCGCGGGAAATTTTTTGAAATAACTGGTCAAAATTACCGATCTTAGGCACTTTTTGGAAAATTTAGACAAAAAAATGCGTTTTTTCGGCGCGCGCTCCCCTGTAAAGTTAGGATACATTGGCTTCGAAGGCGCCGCCTTAAGAAAAAAATTGGGTTGGTAAGCCGAAAATGAATGTCATACTTAAAATAATATCAAAGGGGGGGACCTTTGGTAAGTGAGGGGGTCAAATCCCTGAGAGGTGGTGGCGGGGGGGGGGGGGCATCCGCTTTTTGCCTCCTTCTAAATCCACCCCTGAAGGGGAGAGCCGCCTTGTCTAAAAAAAATCCCTTTTTTTCAAGTTGTGTCGCGGACGAATTGTTGAAGTAATATATGAGATTTTGATAAGATTTAGAGAAAAAATCCCATCCATCAACACGAAAATCTAACACCCTTTTTTTGAAAACCGGCAAACGAGCCTTGGTTCAAAAATGAAATTTTCAGGAAATTGCCATTTTTGCATTATTGCAAAAAAATTTTAAGGAGACCGACTTTTTATTGGGCAATTAAAATTTTGTCCTGAAAATTTGTTAAAGATAAAACTAATTTTTCAATTCGTTTTGTAAAATTACATGCATATTTATTGATGTATAGTAAAACATGTTACCATTTTGGCTTGTTGTTATGGAAACAGCAACACTGCAGTTGTGAACTGAGAGAGAGAAATAAAGGAGAATGGAATGAAAACAAAGATGTGGAACTACTCTGAGCTCTTTTAGTAGAAACGGTAGTTGCAACCGTTAGGTAGAATGCAAATGGAATGACTGAGCGAGACGCGAGAAAAGAGTGTTAATATGGTATGGTGCGTCAGCCTCAATGGTATCTATATAACCGTTCCTGTTTAGTAATTCTATCGTGGGGGAGGGGGTGCGAATGGTCCCATATGTTGCAGTCGCTCGTGATTGGTCGAGAGGAACGACTGATGTTGGCTATATAAAATAAACGCATACATGAAAATAGCACCACAACGTGCCTGAAGTTATTATACCAACATATCGCATGAAGTAAAAGAGAGTTTGTTGTGCGCATGTTGTGTGCATTGAGGAGAATTTCCCAGGAGCCTAAAACAGAAAACCTTTCTGATATTTCACTCTGAAACAGCAATTGGGGCAACAAAAGAACTTATGCTGCAGACGTTTGCAGACATTTTTGGAATTTTTTTTAGATGTGACGCCGCGTGGTTTTGGTTTGATTCCACGTATGGTTTTAGAGAAGCTACTGCAAAGAATCTGTGTTTTTGTCACCATAACAGAAAAAGCTATGGAAAAAATTGGACCTAGTAAGTTTTTGGTCGCACCTGTATGGTAAGTTTTAGAATTTCACTATTCATGAGCAAATCATAAACACTAATGCGATGAACAAAAAAATCTATTTTGCGAGCCTTCTAAACTGCAACCAGTCTTCATTATCATCGAATCTCTTTTTCATTCTTGTGAAAGAGTTATCGCCAACAACACCACTGCAGAGTTTTCTTTTATTTATAGCAGCTCTTGTATTCTATGGTGTATCGCTGCAAATGGGGCTTATTATCAATATGCAAACTACATGGCATACCACTATTCCCTAATCAACCCCCTCACCTCCCCCCACCCCTCCTCGATGATGGAGTGACTAACAGTGACGAACTATGTAAAAATAAACATGATACTGTAATTTCTAAGCCAGCCATAAGGCAACATGTAAGCTCAAGAAGGATTGAATGTAGGTATTTCCCTAAAGAAAAACTTTTTCTGTAAAGCAAAAACAAAATACCAGCGTAAATTGTTTTCATTATAATTTTATGTATATCTACGAAATGACAAAAATGAAAACAAGTATGCTAATTTTCACTCTGTAGAAACAAAAATAAATCTTTAGATGCAACTTGCATCAAAAACACCATGAACACCTAATCGAAATTCAAATTGAATTTTTTGTAACATTACCAGCTAAATGCATAACACTATGGAATAGCTTGAGACATTTTTTTAAATGTGCACCCGAGGTAGGTCACTTTAAATATGATGTTTTTAAAATTATTTAAAGACATTCTCAAGCATATTAGTGTCAATTGAATTGTCGTACTTATAGACTGATACCTTTTTGTTAAAACTCTGAATTCGATAGCTGTATTTTTAATTGTAAAATTGAAACTCACATTCTTGCTTGTTTTGTTATTGAGTGACAAGTGTTTGCATTTTCAGCTCTGATGTCTTGATCGTAGAAATTTCAGCATAATTTATTAAAATATTTCTACAACTCCGCAGCGCATTCGACCCCCTGCCGACCCAAAGGGTCCCCCCTTTGATACTTTTTCAGAAATCCATTTTTGGCCGACCGACCCTAAAATTTTTCTAAAGGCGCCTTTGGCGCCAATATATACTAACTTTGAGGGGGAGCGCGCGCCAAAAAAAACGCAATTTTTTTGTCAAAATTTTTCAAAAAGTGCCCAAAAACGGCTTTTTGGTTGTTTTTTCAAAAATTTGCGTTAAAATTTAGCCAAAATATGGGCAAAACACTGCTTTGGGAGAGCTCGAAAAATCAATTTGGTCGACCTAAAAAAAAAAAGGTCGTCAAAATTTTCGAATTTTTTTTGAAAATCCGCCCCCCTCGAGAAAATCCTAGATCCGCTCCTGTGTTTTAGTATATTGTCAGTAGACACAAACTGTTTGGTTTCAGGCGTCAAGCTTTGTAAATTGGTCCAAAATCAAATCCGAAGTTCATAAAACCTTTCAAGTTTTATTTACAATTTTGATTTTCACACAACCACGAGGATTCACACAAACCAGATAGTTTTTCTGTTTTGTGTATGTCATTGAGATTTTCTAAGTAAAATGCATTCTAAGATCAAAAAATTAATTTCAGTATTTATAACAGTTCAATTCAAAACATTGCTTTGGATGGAACAAAAACTGAGGGAGGCATGGCGTGGAATCTTTAATTTTTTCATCATGTTCAACAATAGGTAATTCTCTAAAACGTTTGCTGGACTTAACAAATTCGCAATGGCTAGCTTTTTGTAAGACAAATTAAACAAAAAAAACGTGTCAGAGGACATACAACTGAAAAACTGGAAAGTTTTCAAAACCCAGCCGAAAGTGAAAGCTTTGAATGATTAATTCTACGAATCACAATTTCTCTTGTGTCTTCTATTCAGCACATTTGATAAAGTTTCTTCGGCTTTTGGAAAGCAAGACTTATAACTCAATTAGCTCATAAACATGGAATTCTTTTGCTGTAATTGTTTTGATTGACTGACTTGACTGGTTTCTTGACTCAAATTTTCATTACCTGATTAGTTGCAGTTAACATTCGACTTATTTGACTTTTAGCAGCACAAACAAGAAAGCTGTAATGCGAATTTGGCCTATCACTTGTTTTAAATTTTTTAATGTAATTACTTTTGTTGAAACACTAATTACGTCAGTACGAAAGCCACAAAGTTTTAATAATTAACTTAAAACGCATTTAAATTTTTTCTTTACCTAAGTTTCCAAGAACGCATGCGCACATTTGTCTGAAATTATTTATTTGCCTATAGTTTTTCTCTTTTCTATTGTTGATTTTTTGCTGATATACTTTTGTGACGTCTTTCTCTCTACTATAGTCCTTTTCAAAGCTTAATCAGCATTTAAAACTTCCTTTTTGATTGATATTTTAAAAAACCGATATCATTGATAATGACAAAGCATAAAAGAGGACCTTTTGAAAACCCTTGTGTTAAAGCAACTTTTTATAACTGGTTGCTAGATTTTTTTTCGTGTAATTTAATTTTTCTCACAAATAAATTTTTAAGATAGTCGTCCCCACAAGATTATCATGTTTTCAAAAACAAAGTTTTGGCTTACAGTGCCATAAGTTTTATGCTAGTCGTCCAAGAGTGTACATTGAGTACCATTTGACTGAAAAAACATTGGTAACGAGTTTTTTTAAATTAAAATTACAATTAAATAAATTGGTCCATTGTTACATCATTGCATGATGTCATGCATTCATATGCTATAGATTACATAATTAACCTTGCTTATGAAAAGAAGCTCATAAGTTTATATTTATTTAACTTTGTAAACATTGATGGTAATTAATACAAATCATTGGAACATTATACCGAGCTGAATATCAATCTGATAGAAATCAACTAAAAAAAATTCCAATCATGCTCTAACTTGCGCCGGTCGACTAGCGATAAGTTAAGAACCAAAATAGCTGTTCACAGTCATCCGAAGGGACATGGTATGACAATGTGACTTTCGCGGAAACTTCTACTCCTGAAATCACCAAAATTCATTGGCAATTGAAGACTACAACATACGAGCAGACAGTGATAACCGCATTTTGCTGAAGCAGAACAGTGCAATACCACCCGATTCCCCCAGCAACGCTCAGATGTGGGTAGCAGAGCAACATTTATGGAAAAACTGAGACAGACAGGGAGGAAAACAAGACAGTCATGACTTTTCAACACCTCTGGGATGACAGTTTTTCAATCTACAGGAGCAGATGTGGATTGTGACCTACAACATCTCTACTCTAGTCAGAAGGCAGGACAGCTGAGCTACTGACAAGGCAGACAAAAAAGCAGGTCTACAGGTCAGGTTTTCAACAATCAACAAAAACTGTTGGTTTAACCAAAACTCAAAACTCAAAACTCGAACCTCCAGTAAATTGATATAATTGTCATTATGTTTCCCCACCATGAATCGAAGTAACGGATTACTTAGAAAAACCTTATTATTGAAGCAGCAAAACCTGATTAGCAAAAATAAGTTAAAACACTTGCTGTCTGTCAAAACCCAAATGATTAGCAAATTTTCTAGTGTTTCCCCTAATTCGACTTTCGAATAAGTGCTGCGTCTTATCCCGAAAACAGGTACTCCCGAGTTTTTCCTCGTGAACTTGACAAAGAATGCGCAGCGAGCGTATCCAACACCAGATTTGCCAGCTGTTGCCCCGATTGATCCTGCAATAATTGGAGCACATTCACCAGCAGAAGCAGCACGAGTCTACCGAGAAACTGCTCAAAAGCAAGAAAGTATAGATGCTGTAAATGACAATCGGAATGAACAAACTTGACGATTGTTCATGAAAGGACTGCCAAGGTGGGCTCAGATCAAAGCTGATCAAACAACCTCCCGCGACCAAAGTTCAGGAACTGTGTAACCTGACCAAGAAGCAAATCACGCTGCGCGAAGACGGATTGAACTGAGTAAACGACAAAGTCGCAGAAAGTTTAATAAGCGCTCTCATAAAATTGTTCACAAATCAGAAACAAATGGAGAAGCAGCTCAATGAAATGAGATTACAAAATAGTGAGCAGTCGAAAAAACAATCGAATCCGCCTGTCGAACAAAATCGGAACAACAACAGTCACAATGGTCTGTATAGTGGTTATCTGCCAAATCAAAAAAAAATGGTATGGACAACAACGAGGCAATAAAGGCGGTAGACGAAGAAAAAATTGGCAAAAAAGTTTAATTTTAACAAGACCAAGCCAAACGTTCAAAACATGCCACAGTTGCACCACAGCAGTATCACCAATGGTTCCCTCGAAATCAGCAGTACTCAAACATGTACCAGAACCACTAAAAGCAACCAATAACACAAATGCAGCCATCAGCACAATTCCAGCAGGCTCAGAATTACCCGATGCAACAATTTGCGGCAAATAAAATACCACAAGCTGAAATGCAAGTTTGGAATGGACTTTTTGTACCAATGATGCGATCATCAGCCATATTTTGTGACGTTTGTGGAAAAGTTAACCACACAGCAAATCATCGCTGGTAAAAACAAAAACCACAAGGTTGCGGTCAAACCTTCCCCTTCCAGAGGGAGCCAAAAAACGAAATAAAGCGAATTATGCAAACAGACCCATCAGCTTCACTTTCTTTGAAATAAACAGACAAAGTTCCGGTACGAGAAATACAAATCAATACGACAAAGAAAGTACATGATGCATCTCTCAATCTGATGCTATTAATAGAGGAGGGGTGTTCCGTAAAGAAGAAAATTGGCAATTAACTCAGATCACAAGTGATTGAACTCCAACTCTATGAAAACATTATGAGAAAACTTACCAAGCAGGACAATAGCGATACAATTCACCCGCAAAACTTCGTCCGATTGTCAGGACTAATCATCGCCGCAGTTGGATGTCCTGACCCTGCTGACGTGTTTCATGACCTGATTCTGAGTCACGAAATATTCAATTTGAAAAGTCAACTAGAAAAAAAACCTGATATCGAAGATGTGAAGAATTGGATAAACAGTGAGACAGTTCCAAACCTCACGTACGAAAACAATCGGAAGAAAAAATTTGCTAAAAGTTTCAACAGGTTGATAAGACGACGTTCTGTATCCAAATTTCTTCGATGACACAGGAAAAGTGAAACCTAAGCAACATTGCCTGCCAAAACATTGTTGAAGTGAAGCTGTTTATAAACTTCACAACTCACCAACTGGTGGACATCTTAGAATGACAAGGACATCAGAAGAGTTTAGGAAACGATTTTACCCTCCCGGCTTTACCGAATTCCTCGCAAATATTATTAAAAATTGCTTGACGTGTCTGCAACTCAAAAGAGCAACGGCAAAGCAACAGATTCCACCACTGCAACCAATTTCATCATTGCAATGTTTCCCAGGTGACATGATGCAAAATGATATTGTTGGACCACTGAAGTCACCTGTCTACAAGTTTGTTCTCACTGGAACTGATGTACTCACGAAATGTTTGTTTGCAGTACCCTTGACTAATGTCAGCGCTGATAGTGTGGCAAGGGAACTTACAAAGATGTTTTTTGTTCATAGTTACATCCCGAAAAACATTCTAGCTGATCTTGGAAAGACATTCACGTCAGACCTCATGCACAAATTGGCGGCATTGCTCGAAATTTAAATTAACCATGCGACACTGAAACATCCGCAGACTATCGGCCTTCTCGAACAATCCCATGGACCTCTCAAACGAGTCTTAAAATTGAATACTATTGAACAATGATCAGTCTGGCACAGATATGTCCCACCGCAACATTCATCCACAATACATCGTACTCTTCATCAATTGGATGCTGCCCAAGCTCAATTTTCCACGAAACAGAGCTCACTTAATCTGCGCTTCTCATCACAAGCAATGGAAACAGTGACAGCCGAATCTGGTTTTGTCGTCACGACATTGCAAGATGCGATGCTAGAAAAGTTCATAGAAACGAAGAAGAACTTAATTTCTGCAGATGAAAAATATCGAGGATATTACGATCAAAAAGCGCTTGCCCAGCCACTGAATTTTCATTCATTTTGTTTACTATTCAATCCTCTTTTGACAAGCCAATCAGTTTGTGGAAGCGAATCAATGCATGCGTGGATACCGTTGTACGGAGTTGAAAAAATATTGACCAATTCAAACTACATCTTTCTTAAAATGGGAACCAATTACACACAATGCATGCGTACACCCGTTTCGTCGCAGACCTGTTGATCCACAGCATCATCAAGAACATCTCGAGACTTTTGACCCAAGTAAAAACGAATTGGATCCATCACTTGGTAAATACCGAAGTGAACCAGGACTCTTCGACGATTATTTGCCTAAACTCCTAGAAGACATTTAAACTCAGAACGGTGGACAAAGCATCGTTCCTGATGACCCTGAAATCAACTGTCAGTGCCGCCTGGAGGACTAGCAGAAGCACCCATTCCTCCGAAAGTAGTCCAAATCACTGCAGAAGCACCAATGGTTGCACCATTACCACCAGTACCGCTACCAATAGCAGCACCGCCGCCACCAGCACCACCAACGTAAAGAGGGACCTGGCAGCAGCAAAGACTTACGATGAACCAAATATATTTGTCGGACCCGGAAATGTTTTAGAATTCCCAGGATCTATAGCGCACTGTGTCTTAAGTGACTTTCACATGAGCAAATAAGTAGCCCGTCAAATTAGCAGTGCCTATCCATGCTTCATACCAACGCTACAAAGCATTGAAACACCAATAGTTGGAGCATCAGTTGTAGTTTCTTTGCCTTGAGAAAACAAGTCAATTTTCAACTTAGTTACCATACCTCAACTTTTCAAAAAACCGACCTACTACAATAAATCAGGAATCCTCAATTGCATAAAGAAGCGGGTTCTACTGAAAGATGTACGGCTTATTGTTTTACCAAAATTTGGATGCGGGCTCGAAAAATTGAAAGAAAGTAAAGTTTTAAATTTTATCAGCGACATTTTTGAAAAAAAAAAAACGAACACAAAATCCTCATTTATGCTTAGCGACAAGCCAAAAATTGCTTATTACCAATTTAGCATGAACTGTCACCATTGCTAGCTCTTAATGCAGCCAATTGATTCTAACGAAGTTAGAATTTTTTTACTCTGAGACGAAGAAAAGAAAAAATTTCGATAAAATCCAGTTTTTCCACCTCAATATTTTCCGAAAAACGAATGCCAAGTCACGTTATAAGTATTGCAACTGTTTCTAAACGAACTTCATCTGCATGAGAATAATGAGGCAACTGTACTAAGTCCATCCACATCTTCAAGGAGAACCTGAAAAAAACTACCTGTTATCCACGTATTGAGATTACGAAGAAAATGGTTGGTGGCCTTCCAGCAACACAGTGAACGGAGTTTGAAATTGTTGATGCCATTCAGCTTAAATAAACAATTGAGGCAACTGAACCAAATCTATCCACTAGCAGACAACAGCTTGGTTGAGAGTTCGAAAAAATCACCTGTTGCCCACGTACTAATATTACGAAAAAAAATGGTTGGTGGCCCCCAATCACACAGCGGTCGGGTTTCAAAAGTTTCACCACTGATCACTTTCATAACCTCAATGAGGAACCCACCCAACCCCAACACACTGAGAGCTCAAAATCAGAACAGTTACAGCGCTTACATATATCTACCATGTATAAAGATAGGAAAAACAGAAAACTTTTCGAAGAATCCACTTGCTTCAAAGGCAGACTTGAAACATTCTCATTGCGCAAGTCAGTGTCAACTGGAACTGCTGAGACAAACCTAACAAGCAGTCGCAAATACTGAAAAACAAGGTGGGCAATTTTCAGATACAATTTAACGTGGAAAATGTTAAAAATTGATTGTTGAAAAATCAGAATTCAGCCATTAAACTTCTAGCTGACGGCAAGTTTCACTCAAGTGAGCTAGTTATTAACCGTAGCCACTAATAGGAGTGCTGTGCACTGTCTGTACATGATCTGAAGATCAAAAACCAAAAATCAGACTACAGCCAAAAACGATAGTCGCATCAATGCAAATATGTAGTTGAAAAATGGAACTTTGACCAAGAAAAAAGAAGATCTACGATTTTTCTCAGAAAGTAAGCCAGCAAGAGACAGAAAACTCCCGATGAAAAACAGAACAGAAGACTTCTGAAACAATTGGATACAACCCACAACCAATCTCCAATTTAAAAGCATGTATACTAAAATTAAATTGCTTACATGGTTGAAAAACTTTGAAAATTGAGACGAATGACTGTTAAACTGTTTGAAATAAACTTTCAAAAACAGAGACACCTGAAAATTCTTAAATTGACTCATTTGATGGAATACAAATGACGTCAGCATTTAACGAGCACAAGGGTTGTGTCAAAACCACTGGACGGAACACCATGATTTCAAAACGACAAACCACAAACGAGATCATGAATCACTAATGCGACACCTAGAATAGTACTTGCCGTGCAGATTTATTTAGAGCCCATAACTGACAAAGTCATGATATCATGGACATGACCTCAGCTTCTATCGTTTAACTACCATAATCCGACTCAAAGTGGCTTTCTGTCCCCTTTAAAATGTTTCCCTTTTCAAATTAATTCGAAGTTTTCTATCATACTGTAAACTGAACTAATACCCTGTTTTAATAAATCAATGATGTAAAGAAATCATTGGGATAGACAAGTATATTCCAAAAACAGTGTTCAATTTTTCAATCTGATTGTAATTTTATAAACTAAATTTTTTTAAACCGTTAACAGTCAAAAACGTCGTCCACCCGGGAAGATTTCTAGTGAGGTAGTGTGATATCACTGCATGATGTCATGCATGATATGCTATAATAGACTACATAATTAACATTGCTCATTAAATAAAGCTCATACTTTTGTTTTTATTTAATTAGCTAAATATTGATGGTGACTAGTACCAATCATTGGAACATTATACCGAGCTGAATATCAATCTGATAGAAATCAACCGAATATATTATTCCAAACATGCTCTAATGGCGCCGATCTACCAGAGATACTGCAGAACTTTTAAGCCGAATTCTGCGTCCTTAAAAGTAAGATAAGTCTTAACCGCTCGAGACTTGAATTATGGATCCACAACAATAACAAGTGATGGCCAGTAGCGCTAATTACGATCCAAACAGCTAGCAATTATTACAAAAAACGACAATACAGCTGTCCACAGCTATCCGAAGGGACACTATATCACATCCAAATATGTCTCGGAGCCCATATTGCTTCGCGACCCGTTGAATTCTCCCTCTCTCTCCCTCTCTACAACTTTCCCCATAGCTATCATAAAAGATATCGTAATATAGTTTTTTAAATGGATATTTTTGCCATCGTTGTAGAAAGATATCACGTTGTTATCTTCAGGCAAACTTGAAAAGCTATCCAAACTTTTCGAACTAATTTGTTCAAAGTGCAGCTATTTTTTGATAAAATTTTTTCAAACAAAACAGTTTTGGACATTTCCAATCCATGCTGTGTTTGAATTTGATTTTAAATAATTTTTTAAATTTTGATCTTGCAAAAGAACGTATTTGTATATGCCTTTGATAAGTTCCGTGCTTCGAAGCGATGCACAAAATCTGAGCTTATTTTTTGCCATAAAGGCTGGAAACATATCAACTTTTTCACCCTCTTCTATCTTTTAAATAGCTACTTTTAACCTTGCGATAAGCAAGGGTACTGCAACCGGATACTAGACTCTTTTTACCAGTAAAAAAAGTTGTCAACAGAAATTTCACTTCTAGAAGTGAAGACCTTGTGGACAGTTTCTAAATGCTTTACAGACAAGATAAATGTTGTATACGCATTTTAGGTTAGTTATGGGTCTGGTGTGGTTGTTATGAGTTCCTATTTTTTTGCGCTAGAAAATTTCGGTATTTTTTCGGCACTAGAGTCTCGGCTTTAATTTCGTCAACTCATTTTCCAAATAATTTTTTTTCAATTGGTTTTGGTTGGTTTTTAGAGAATGGTTGAAATCTTATAAAATGCTTCGAACAAATCGTAATCACTTTTCCAGACCCTTCCTAATAAACGTAAAAACTTTAGAAACAAAAAAATAATTTAAATTTTATTTCGAAATTTTTCCAGAAAAAAAATTTCAAAAATTTTTTAAAATTTTTTCTTTCAATTTGCAAAATACCTTATTATGCATTTTTATGCATTTTTCTGTTCAATCAAAAGTTTTCATTATATTTTTTCTGGCCCAGTGATGAGTTTTCACAATTTTTTTTATGTTTGTTGAGTTTTTCTGCAACGATTGAGCCCATATTGCTTCGCGACCCGTTGAATTCTCCCTCTCTCTCCCTCTCTACAACTTTCCCCATAGCTATCATAAACGATATCGTATGATGGTTTTTTAAACGGATATTTTTGCCATCGTTGTAGAAAGATATCACGTTGTTATCTTCAGGCAAACTGGAAAAGTTATCAAAACTTTTCGAACTAATTTGTTCGAAGTGCAGCTATTTTTTGATAAAAATTTTTTCAAACAAAACAGTTTTGGACATTTCCAATCCATGCTGTATTTGAATTTGATTTTAAATACTTTTTTAAATTTTGATCTTGCAAAAGAACGTATTTGTATATGCCTTTGATAAGTTCCGTGCTTCGAAGCGATGCACAAAATCTGAGCTTATTCTTTGCCATAAAGGCTAGAAACATATCAACTTTTTCACCTTCTTCTATGTTTTAAGCAGCTACTTTTAACCTTGCGATAAGCAAGGGTACTGCAACCGGGTACTAGACTCTTTTTACCCGTAAAAAAAGTTGTCAACAGAAATTTCACTTCTAGAAGTGAAGATCTTGTGGACAGTTTCTAAATGCTTTACAGTAAAGATAAATGTAGTATACGCGTTTTAGGTTAGGTATGGGTCTTGTGTGGTTGTTATGAGTTCCTTTAAAAGCATTTTTTTGCGCTAGAAAATTTCGGTATTTTTTCGGCTTTAATTTCGTCAACTCATTTTCCAAATGGTTTTTTTTTCAATTGGTTTTGGTTGGTTTTTATAGAATGGTTGAAATCTTACAAAATGCTTCGAACAAATCGTAATCACTTTTCCAGACCCTTCCTAAAAAACGTAAAACCTTTAGAAACAAAAAATAATTTAAAATTTATTTCGAATTTTTTCCAAAAAAAAATTTCAAAAATTTTTTAAAATTTTTTCTTTCAATTTGCAAAATACCTAATTATGCATTTTTATGCATTTTTCTGTTCAATCAACTGTTTTCATCATATTTTTCTGGTCCAGTGATGAGTTTTCACAATCTTTTTTTTATGTTTGTTGAGTTTTTGTGCAACGATCGAGAATATGTTCTCATTGCTTTCAAGCCCACCTTGATTTGAAAAATAGCTCTTCCATTTAGAAAACGAGAACGAAGCAACCCGAAATTGGCAGCAAATTAGAAATAAAAGTATTCAAATTTCATGGTAATTCAAATTAAAAATGCTGGTCGAGCTCATCGTTTTGCAAAGTTCATTTGAGTTATTGCCTGATTTTTTTGTTCCTCCAGTTTTTTTGTGTTAGGCTGGTAAAAACCGGTAATCAAGCAAGTTTGAAGTGCTATCAAATCGGAATTTTTTGGAAATCAAAGTTTTTGATAATTTTGTCCATAATCGCTAGACGAAGTTATCATTTTTCCTTTTTTGTTCGCCAATTTAAAAAATTGTTCTATTTTTTTCAAACTTAGTCAGATTTGATTTGTATTCGCCCCACATTTTCCAAAAAAAGTTCGATGGCTCATGTTTTTACCTAATGTTTGGTAATTTTTTTGTTTAATTTTTTGATAAACTGTTTTTCTATCAATTTGTTGGTTTCCTTGATCGGATTGTTTTTCTGGGAAAAGTGTCGGCATTTTTTTGGCCTCATAGCTGTTCAAAATTAGTTGGTTTTCCATAAACAATGTCTATTTCTTGTTTTTTTTTGTTTTATTTGTTTTTTTTTCTGATCTTCTTTTTTGTTGAACTAACAAAAAATAAGTTTTAAGTTTTGCATTGTTTCGAAAATGATTTTCAACAGTTTTTGCAAAATTTCTTATTAATAGTAGTGTTTTTTTTAGAATCGGTTTTAGTTTTTGAGATCAATTTTGTTGTGTTTCTAATCTTGTTTGTCTAGGCTGGTGAAAAAATTGAATAATATTGGTTGGTATTTGTTTTTTTTTTGTTGACTAATTTTAAAAATGAGTCAGAGTTTCTATGGTTCGATAGCGTGTCTTCCGAATTCTTCGATGCATAGCAGGCATAGTAAAAATTAAGTTGGAGATAGGCTAATTTTGTTGCTTAAGTTATTTCACAAAAACATTGAAACATTTTTTTAATCTTGTTTCTTGATAACTTTTTCTTGATTTATTATTTTTGGATCGCAACTGGTACGAAACTCTGCTTCGCCTCTGTGCTCAATTTGTCAACCAGTGCTTCCTTTTTTTCAAATTTTGGTAAACTCTTTTTGTTAAAAAAATGATCAAGCTAACTTATAATACCTCATGAATTTCAATGAGTTGCGTTTTCTAACTATTTCCACCATGTTTTGTTGGTATAAAATTTTTCGCCCTCCTCCGTCATCCCTTGAACCGTAGAAACACCACATTGATCTGATATTGATGTTTTCAGTACACCCTCTTTGCTCTGAGAAAATAATTTCAATGCAGGAATTCGTTTTGGTTTTGTGTTTTTTTTTCTGTACTTCTGTAGTAAATTCACGCTATTTTCTAAGTTCCCGGCTATTTCCTGAGATGAAACAAAGTAAATTAAATTAAATGTTCTCCTCGATGTATACTTCTTATAAATCAAAACATAAATGCTAGCTTATTTTTTTCTGGGTTAAATTTTGCTGAAAACTTGAAAAATTTCATGAACGTAAGAATTTGCAAAAAACTTAGAGCGAATGAGAATGAAAAAAAATAATGATAATTGTATGAGCGATTACAATCAACTGATTTGCAATAAGTTTTCAATACACAATTTTTTTCTGATTTACGTCCGGAAAGTAACTTCAATAAGTAATTTAAATCTGAGTTTTTATTAAGTTTTTCTCATTTGTTTTTGTTTGTCTTTTCCATAATTTTCTAGAATGTTGGTAGCCTTTTTTTAACTTTACACAGGCTGGTGTGTAAAGTCCAAAAATTTTTTTAATTTTTCAAACAACATTGGATAAAAATGATCTGTTGAGCCTGAAATAAAAAAAATATATTCACTGTTGTAATTGAAATGAGGCAAGCTAGTTTGCCCAAACAACACCCTTTTAGATGAAAACTAGATCAGTTTGTATCTGTAAATGCGTGAGGCTTGATTTTTTTTGACGTTTTTGTCTATCATCTGAAAGTTATGCTTGCCCTTGGAGTTTGACTTTGAATACTATTTTACCAGCAAGCTTTTTGTGAAGAGTTATGCGGGCTGTAAAGCGTCTCATGTTGGGATTTATGATAATTAATCATATCTAACCGCTTTCAATTGACCTTGACCCGTAGGGTAGGAGGAGAATGAACAGGTTCTGAAAACTTCCTAGTTGAGTAGAAGCCAGTTAATTAAGCCTAGTAGCAGTTTCTAGGTGAAAAAAATTATATGACAATTTTTGGACAACATTTTTCTAAAACGTTGCGGCTTTTTTGGCTAATAAAACCATATCTTGTTTCTATCACAATTAATTTATTGAGGTTAGGAGGATGCTTTGTATAATCAATTTAGAAAGAAAAAGGCTAGCAATTTTTTTGTATGATTTTTAAATAATTTGAACTAATTTTGACATATTAACCTGCTATATTGCTGAAGTATTTTCAATCTGTTAAAGGTGTCAAACCTGAAGCGTTTTTTTTTCCTGTGAACATTATAATTTCATCTGCATATTTGTGTGAGTTCGGGGTCCAGGAATTCGAAGTTGGCTTACTAATTAACCGCACCAGGTTTGAACAAATCAAAGTTTTTCCACAAGCGCTTTCGAGGCCAGCATATACTGAAGTTGAGAGCCAGCATTTTCAGCTACTGACAAAAAGTCATTTTCATATTTTTTGTTGCAAAAATTGTCAGGACTGCATAGAAGGTTGGAAAAACAGGGTCGGTCGTTTTTTTATCCGAGGAGAGCTCGCTGAACCATATTGGTCGAGCTAAAAAGTTCAAAAATTTTTTAGAGTAAAGTTCGAATAAATAAGAAGCTCCTGAGCGCTTTGCCCTCGAAAAACTCCTAGATTCGACTCTATCTTGTAAGTGATAAAATATTCACAGGACATAAATTTTTATCCAAATCCACACTGCACCACCGTCATAACATTCACTTTCCCAAAAAATTGAGATGTTCATATCAAAGAATTGGGTCTCTTGGTTTTTGGTTAATCGATTAATGACTCTTATTTGTGTTTTTTTTTCAAGATTTAACCTTTGAACTAGCTGTGAAAAACAGCACAATCACTTATCGTGGACGACAATCTCAATGTGATCAGAAGTGATTTTATGAGAGACATAAAATTCGACCGTCTTTGTAAAACAAGCAGCACAATCAATCACCTAAGCCTGATACTAGACTTACGTCCCAGTAAGAGGTTGTTAACGTATATTTTTGATAGTTTTGTTGTCTTTTTTCATTCAATTACTCCTGCAAATAATTGTTCCTTTTTGTGATAATGTAATGAAATGACTTTCAAATATAAACAGCATCCCTTTTTTAAAAAAAAACAGGGAAGGGATAATGTTTAAGTTAGTTATTATTGTTCCTCGATGGAAATTACAGAGACTGTCTTCCTATTTATAAATACTTCCTCTTGCTACGAAACACCTCAAAAATTAAGAAAATACCAACCCGATTCGAGTTTCAATTGATCATAGACGACTGGTCTGGTATGTACCTGTATTTTCCACGTGCTTTCAGGCTTTTCGGTAGAAACCTGAAAAATCCTTGTGTGCAGAAAATGAGGGATGGATATGAGGTTTTTTCGAGGGGATGGACTTTCAATTTCTTAAATAAAATTTTGGTCGTCGGCCCGTTTTTCATTTGCAGGGCCAATTTTTCGGTTATTCAAAAAACACTGAGAAGACACAGAAATCCTAACTTCGAATATATTTCTTCCGTATTTTCAAGTAAGGTAGCAAAACTCTGATTGCAGAGATTTTTGTTCCAATTTCGAAGAAAGTGAGGAATATATATGCCTTGGGTGTTTTTGTTTGTATTCAGACCGTTTTACACAAAATTTTTCTTGGGATAGTGCGAATGGATCAGGGAAAAGTGAATTGCGAAGCGAATGTTCTTGCCTCTAACCCAAATGCAGTTTGAAAAGCTCGAGTATCCCTCAGCCATAATCTTTGCAAATTCAACCGTAGAAAATTAATTGGTCATTTTCATTTGACTCAAATCTAGCTCTTATTCAATATTGGCAGTCTAAAGTTTGTAGTTTATCAAAATTTTATTTAACAGAGTTTATTTGAGACCAATTAGGTGACAGTCGCAACATTCAGGGCTTTGTCCTGATATACAAGCAGTTTTCTTCAATTTTTTCTCGGCGGACGAATCAGTGAGTGCAAAAGCTTTTGACACAATATGTATTTTCAGTATCATTTATAGAACAACTTAACAGCAGCGCAGCATCTCTTAATGCTTGTTGCTGAAATTTTTCGAAAGATTCTTATTTTACTGCACCCAGTTTAGCTGAGCATACCTAAAAATTTGCCAAAGACGAGGCTAATTTGAGGGGTCAGCGCGCTCTAAATCCGCTATTTTTTGTCTAAGTTTTTCAGAAATGCGCAATACCGTTATTTTTGGCCTGCTGTTTTCAAAAGTTGGGCTGCAGCTAAAAGACTATTTTATTACGATTATAGGGGAGCTCAGAGAATTAATTTGATGACAAAAAAAAGCTCTAAAAACTTCCGAAATGAAAAAACTCTCCTAGATAGCCTCCTGCTCCCAACAATATTGACTACGTCGTCCTCGATAATTCATTGCTGTTTTTACAGCTGGCTAAAACGCTAATTGTACAATTTTTTATATGGAAAACTGCTAATCATACTTTTTCATGCAATTCCATAATTACAAAAAGTTGCATGAAAGGTCTATGATAATGATCTTCATATATGGAAAAACTGTATGACTAGCGTTTTCCATAAACCAAGACATTTGAAATTTTTTGAAACTTAATTTTTGAAATTTTTTGGGCCGTAATCGTAACCGAACTCCAGTGGCAACGCAATGCATCGGAAAAAGTCTGAGTTGTCCTAAAATTGTCTAAAACAAATGATACAACGATTGTATCAAACTTTTAAACTTTGGCAAAATTTTCCAGAGGTGATTTTTCTTTGAATTAGAATTTTTTCCAACATGCATTGATCAAGGCATAGAAAAACATACCATACAAAATGAATAGGCTAAGTTATCCTGGGAAAGTGAAAAAAAATCAACTTTTGTGTATCCAGGACTACGTTATGCGCCCAAAAAACTAGTTTTTGCATGCAATTTTATTTGAACATGTTTGTTTGAATACAAAATTCGTCTTGCGGTTGAAAAAAAAATTAACATGTATTTGGGATAAATTCGATACTATTTGGAAAAAATTTTGCTGCCGTCTTAAAAAAAGCCTGTCATAGAATTTCCACATTTGATAAGCAAAAGTTTTTCATTTTTTTTATAATGATGTATCAAATTTAATGCCACA
>NC_087062.1:60103915-60177664 GCF_963678635.1 Symsagittifera roscoffensis
CCAACAACACCACTGCAGATTTTTCTTTTATTTATAGCAGCTCTTGTATTTTATGGTGTATCGCTGCAAATGGGGCTTATTATCAATATGCAAACTACATGGCATACCACTATTCCCTAATCAACCCTCTCACCTCTCCTCCAACCCCCCCCCCCCCCCACCCCTCCTCGATGATGGAGTGACTAACAGTGACAAACTATGTAAAAATAAACATGATACTGTAATTTCTAAGCCAGCCATAAGGCAACATGTAAGCTCAAGAAGGATTGAATGTTGGTATTTCCCTACAGAAAAACTTTTTTCTGTAAAGCAAAAACAAAATACCAGCGTAAATTGTTTTCATTATAATTTTACGTATATCTACGAAATGACAAAAATGAAAACAAGTATGCTAATTTTCATTCTGTAGAAACAAAAATAAATCTTTGTATGCAACTTTGCATCAAAAAAACCATGAACACCTTATCGAAATTCAAATTGAATTTTTTGTAACATTACCAGCTAAATGCATAACACTATGGAATAGCTTGAGACATTTTTTTTAAATGTGCACCCGAGGTAGGTCACTTTAAATATGATGTTTTTTAAATTATTTTAAGACATTCTCAAGCATATTAGTGAGTTATAACCGATGGTCTTAACTCATAGAGTAATTTCGGATAGGGTACACCGTCTGCTCGTCACGCTATCTTATTTTCGGCCGGATAGATTCGTGCAACTTCTTAGTCTAATACCGATCCTAATCTTACTCTTATACTATCTAGTCTCAGGTTGTTTAACTAGTCTCTGCTAGGCTCAATAGATCTAGGGTATACTGGTTTATTGCGGCTGCTGAAGTTCTCTTGGAGAGGCAACTAATTTCTAAGTTAAATTCAAATCTCTCTGGTGCTGAAATTACAAGTAATTTCAGCACTTACAAATAAGTGGGTTGTTAGTTAGATGGATCATGATTGGTTAATATTAAATACTTTACAGTGGTAAAATATCTAATTTATCCAATCATAAAATGTAGTTTAGATCAGGTTCCACCCATCCGGGTTTTACAGAGTTTTTTAGAATAGTTTTTCTGCAATTCAAAGGATGGATGATGGACGTTGGTATTTGGCGAACATCATATTTTTTCCGGGTTCTCCTGTTAGAGAAGTTCCAGGATCAATCGTTGTGTCTTCTTATGACAACGACTGGGTCTTCTCAACAAACTCAAATCTGCTTTCAGAATACTTTGCCCGGTTTTTCTGTTTCATGTAGAGAACTTCTTTTGTGTTCAACCTAGTCTGGGAATGGCGTGGAGATTGTGCGTGGAGGGGATGCCTGGTTACTCGGATCTGTACGTATACTTGAACATCGAGGTTTTCATTGGTCTAGTTCAATGAAGTCCTTTTCTGCGAAGTCAAGTCGTACTCTAAATCCTTTGAGTTGTGATTGTGGACGGCATATTGATTGTGGTTGGCCATTCTTTTTCGAGTGTAGTGGGGTCATTTTGTCTTTGGATGTTCGTCTTTGGTGTTGTATGCTGATCTATATACTGCAAGGTATAATTTACATTTTATAAAATTTTTATTAGTTCGGTGTTTTAATTATGATTTTGGTTAGTTGTTTTCACAAAAGCTTTTTGTTTTAGTTCGGTTATTTTGAAGAGTTACTCACCCTTGAGTACCTCTTTTTAAAAATAGAAGTGTGGTCACAAAGCGTGGATGTAGCGCGGTGGGTTAGGCCGGCTATAGAGCATGCTCAGGACGTCCTCTCTGGTGGGTTAGGCCAGGAGTGGGAGTATGATTTCGTGCGGTTTCTGTGAGAGGTCTTGTTATGTGATAACGTTTTATGTTGGGTTTATTGTGGTTTTTCTTATGTTTCGTTGGTTGTGTCCTTTTTTCAAAAATCAAATTGTTTTTGGTATGGGTTTGTCTTTCGACTTTTTTGTGTTTTATTATTTCTTTCTTTGACTTTATAATAGTCTTCAAAAGAATAAATTATCCAGTTTTAAACTGGGTTAATCCGGTTTGGGTACCGTTGGTTTCCTTTCCTTAGTCATGCTGTTATTCTATGATTTGTGGTGTTTAGTAAGCTGCATTGGTTAGTTTTGTTTAGTATATAATTCTTTTCCAACCGGGTTAAAGGAAAGTTTGAAACGTGTTATCGTGTGTTAGAGTTGTTGAGTGTGAAAGCTTGAAACTGAAATTCATTATTTAAACAATTCTTGGTGGGCGAGCTGTGCGAGTTTGGATAGAATTTTTGTGCGAGTGAATGGAAACATCAAAAGGTTAGTACTGCATTTTCGTTTTATCAATTTACTACATAGAATTTCAATTTTACTGCTAGTTTTTTGGGGAAAAATTAAGTTACAAATTTTCATCATTATTAGAATTACTGCTTTTAGGGAAATATTTTATAAATTAATTTACTACATTGGTATGATTTTTATTGAATTTATCTAGTGCAAAATATTAATAGAGTTTTGAAGAATTTGAAGAAGTTTTCTATTTTTTATTTTTCTTTTGTGTAATTTGCAGGTGATCGTGGGATGAAAACTAAAAATCTAAATAAGACAAGGATAAAGAATGGTTAGTATTTATTTCAAATTTATTAGTGAAGAATATGTATAAATTATACTTACCTGTTAGTCGTCGGGGAAAAAAACGTGGGGGAAGATGTCGTGTATTACGTCGGAATTTGTTAGTAATTTTGCTAGTATACGAATGATGTTTTTAGTTTGAAGCAGTGGCCAAAGCAATTGAAGTGCTTTAATAGTTTTTAGTTCTTCAGTGCCAACTGCAAACTCATAAGGTGTGTTTTGGATGAGATTATATAATTTGTGATTATATTTAGTGTTGTGGATGAATTCTAATATCGGGATTTCTATAGGTTGAATAAATTCATGTGGGATAAGGAAGGGTCTGGATTCTTCTGCGTTGAAGGTCTTCGTGATGGGACAAAAAATATACATTTGGGTTATGGGATCATAATTGCGAAGAATACCGTGAAGGTTAGTATCTTTGATGCAATATGTGAAGTTAAGAAAAAATGGTGAAGTGTATTTAGAGTTAATAAATTGAAAACGGTGGTGTGGTTGTCTTGGTGGAGTGTGTAGATCAAAATGATTTTGTATGAAGCGATAATATGTATATGTGTGGGTTTGTTTAGTGCGTAACATAATGTCGTGTGAGCAGTGCAAATCGCGTTCTTGTGGTGCAAGGAAATTGAAGGTTAGTGAAAATAATTGAAATTTTTCTTTAAAACTTTCGTAAGCTTGCATGTCGGTTAGTGCTTCAGAAATGACGTGGTCGAATTTGCGATCAAATATATTGAGTGTAAATACATATGGTGTTTTTATGAAGAATTTTTCTGTGATTTGTGGGTTAGCGAAACGATCATCATCTAAAAATTGGTCTTGGTTAGCTCGGATGATGTTGTGATCGTAATATTCTAGCGTATATTCGTTAGCTCGGGGGGCAGTGTATGTTTTTAGTGACTTTTTATATCCTATATAAGTAAATTGTCTATGTCTTAGTGGTGTGGTGAGTCGATATAGCATATCTTGATTTCTTTCTAAATCGATGTGAGTATTAGATAAAGGTAGGCAAAGGGGGTTAGTAAAATGACAATATGATGTCCAATGAAGTGTAGGCATTAAAACTTGTTCATCTACAAAACTACGTGTGTCGTTAGTATCGTTAGGGGTGTTCAAAGTATACTGTGGAAATGAAGGTAAGGTGATTGCTAAAAATTCTTTCGTGTTAGTGTGATTTGGATGATTAATATATTCACGGGCTGTTCCTGGTTTTGTTGGAAATGGATGGTTTGGGAACTTTCTTTTGAAAGTGCGATAAGCTCTATTAGTGCTAGTTGATGATTCGGTGGATGTAGATGATGGTGCTAATGATGCGGTATAAGCTGAAGAGGGTGTAGGGGTAGGTGGGTTTGATGATTCTATTGTGGATGAAATCTGATTTATAGTGGGGGTGTCAAGGTGGAAGGGTTTTTGTTGGAAGGTGATAAAATTATCTAGTTCTTGGGAGATTTGGGGAGTGTCTGGAGAATTGGATGATCAATCTGAATGAAATGAAGAGTAGGTTGGGGTGACTTGTGAAGCATAAGAGGGTGTAGAAATGGATGGGAGTGGGTTATTTGGTGGGATTGGTTGAAAAGGAGGTTTTGAAAAAACTGAGGAGTTGGTTTAAAAATTATTGGATGGAGATGGTTCAGAGTCTGCAAATTCATCAGGGGTTTCAATATTTGGGTTATTGAGTTGTGAAATGGAATATAAAACTGAGATATGTGAATTAGTGTCTGAATTTATGCCTGATGTTTTGTTATTGGTTGGGAAATCGGGTGGCGGGAAAGCAAAAAGTGGAATTATTGTAATTGGAGTATTGAGGTTGGTTGGGTGGGAATTTGAGCGGTGTAGGGATCCAAGTTGTCGGCTCATCGTGGGCTAAAAAAAATTATTATTTTGAGACTGAAAAGCGGTGGTATGGGGTTGTTCTATAATTTGTTCATATGTATTTTCATCTAGTGAATGATGTGTCATTATATGTTGAATGGGACTTTGTGATATGGTTGGTCTAAAATTTGGGTTATGTGTTATTGCTAAATTTCGAAAATTTTGTGGGACTAGGGATAATGGATGGTTATGTGGTAGGGGTGGTAACTGTGGTGCTGTAGGCGTTATTTCTACATTGTTATGTTCTTCGTCATATGTGTTCTGTCTTGTTGCTATTTTTGTGTTGTATTCTTTTATTTGTGCGTCTAAAAGAGTTTTGTTTATTGATGATGAAAAAATTCCAAAAAATCCTGCAAATAGTATGCGTGCTACACTTGCTTGTCTATTTACTTGTGTGTGTATAGCGCATGTATTATAGATTCCTTTTAAAAGTGAAAAAAGAAATCCTATAAAGTTAAACATTGCGTATAAAATAGTTAATTTTTCTCAGATGTAATAGGGCCATCCTAGAAAATCAAGAATTTCATTTTTGAGTGTAACAAAGCTAAAAATATTTATAGGTGAGATATCTTGTGGTCGGTATTTTTCACCGTTTAGATATATATATAGTCTTTAATGTCTTTAAAATATCCGCTATAGTCTTGTGTATAAATATCTGCAAATCCTGCGGTTTCGGCAAGTTTGCGTAAGTTTTGGTCAATTGATTGTCTTTGTATAGTGTCCATTTGTGTTAATAATTCTTGGAATTGTTGTGTTCTAATGTGATGTTGGATATCGGATTTTGAATATATTCCAATTGATTGTAGGTCAATATTTGGCTTTCGAGCAATAGCTCTAATGCTTTCAGGTGAAAATTTTTTGAGTGATTGCATTAATGTGGGATATGGGGTAAGAAGGTAATATTTATCTTCATCAGGGTTCAGTTGTACTACATTGTGGCTATTTTCTGATCCACATGGGACTGCGGTATCCCAGAAATAGGTTCGTCTTGAAAGTGTGTCAACGAAATGTACTTTATTCTTATAAAAGATAGGGATTCTTTTATAGCATCGTTTATCTTCAAAAACATATAGTGGTGATACTTTTTTGGTACAGGTATAAAACCATAAAATGTTTCCTTCATAGTCTAAAAAATTTGATCTATTTCCTGATAGTAAATATCCTGCGTAGGGTATTTTTAATACTGCTAGTGCAAGTGATTGTAGGACTTGTGTCCTTTCTAATTCGCATAGTTGGTGAAGTGTTTCTAATTCAGAGAAGGACATTTCTTGAAAAATTCGGCTAATTGTGTAGTCTAATTTCATATCTAAGTGAATATCATAGTGAATATTACCGAAATATGTACTATTCATTAGTGATAGTTCTTGTAAACGTGTGCTTCTAGTGTCATGGGGCTTTAGATGTCCACCAGGTTGACCTTTACTTTTTTGAAAATTAACTGGTATATATGATGTTCCTTCGTTTATAGGATGACTTGTAGCGTATGGGTCGATTTTTATTTTTCCAGTGGTCATGTCGAATCCTTTTTCGTATTCGACTAATATTTCGGAGTATTGTGTTTTGTGAAGTGGATTTCTGTATTTACATGCAAGTTCTGTTTCTTGATATATTTGAAAACGTGTCAATTTATTTTCTATATTGTGTATGTTTCTAAAATTAGAACTTTGTTTTCGTGCTGGATTTACTTGTTCATATGGAATTGATTGTATAAAATATTTTTCGTGAAATTTTATCATACGAGCGTGTATTTTTGCTACTTGAAATGTTGTACATGTGTCTTCGGGGAACCAAACAATTGTTGCTTGTGTTCGTGTTGTAGGGTCACAATAGCCTTGATCGTTTTTACAAGGTAATCTAATTCCTTGATAGATTATTGTGTTGTCAGATAAATCGCGTGTGAGTTGTATTTTTTCGAGTTGTATTTTCCAATCGAAAAACATTTTTCTTGATATTCTTTATTTTTCGTGTCTGCTTTGCAGTTTGATGGGTTATTTATACCAATATGTGGTATCCAGTGTTTATCGTGTATGTCATAAGTTAATCTTCCGTGCGCGCCGTTGTATGGGTATTTTTCATCTAATTTTATATGTCCTTGATATCTTTCAAGTTCTGCTTGATGTACAGAATCTGAAAAAACTTGGAAAGATACTAACTTTCTATCTGCGTTTTTATTTCTTGTGATGTTTAGTCGGAGTAACTCGTTTTTACAATCTGCGGGATTGAGATGTAAAAGTCGTTCGATATTACTCTGGTAGAATGATTCGTGGTCAAGTCGGTTTTTATTTCCATTTGAGACTTGTAAACAATGTACTTTCTTTTCAGAAAATGTTGCTGTGAATTTATATCCTATAACTGTTGTTGCTCGGGCTTTTGAATAAAGTGTCGCTATTACATTTGTAGTTTCTATAGCTTGTGGTTCTGTTTCGCATTGTGATACTTGATTTATTGCATATTTGTGTAGTGTTTTTTGTTCATTTTCTTCACCATCGTAATGTGTTACTAATAAATCTTGGGGTCCTGTGCGGGGGGAAGGGTTTATGTTCTGATTGGAGATTACTAGAAAAAAGAGTTGGAGAAAAATTAATATTTTTAGAATATACATGTGTATGATAATCCTGAGTATGGGTTATAAAATGTGATGTAACCAATTGTCTTTTTGGTATATCTGTCGTATTTGTATATTACTTCAGTTGTTATAAATGGTGGTGGTAGTGATTGAGCTGTTATATTTGGTGGGTTTAATGGGTAGGGATGTTGAGTAATGTTGTTTAGTTTAACCGTGATTTCAAATTTTAATTGTAGACTATTTTGTTGGAGTATTTGGATGTTATGATCACGAATGTCTTCGTGGATGTCTTGTCTATATTGTAGTCTATTGAGTGCCCAGTTGTGGAGTCGGTTACTTTCTGGGTGTTGTCCAAATAATGGTGGAGGTGCTGTGAATGTATTCCAGTCTAGTCTTAAAGGAATATTTGTTGATGATTGTTCTCGATATCTAGCGTCGAGGTTATTTGGGAAATTTAAGTTAAAAGGCGTTGGTGAAATCTGACTTATTGATGGTGTTGATGGTAGTGATAATGTTTCTGGTAGTGATGAGGATGTTGTTGTATCCGTAGAAATATCTATTGGATCATTGATTAGGTTTGGTTCACCTTGTGTGAATGAATGTGTTGTCCAATATGGTAGTCGTGATGTTTGATTTGTGGGGTTAAAGGGATTTTCACGTATTTGTTCAGATGTTGGTGTTGAAACTAAGTAATCTGAGGGTAGGCTTGAGGTGCTACGTTGAGAAAGAAGCGTAGGGGTTTCTGGTAATATACCAATGGGGTTTTCTGGAGTACTTTGTGATGGGGATTGAGGTATATCAAAATGAACTCGGGGAGTTTGAAAATTTCTGTTTCGTCGAGGATGTATAATTTGTCTATTTATTTCGACTGTATTTTGGTTTTGACTAGGATTTCGTATTCTACTTAATTCTTGTGGTAGTGTTGGGTATAAGTTATATGTTGGTTCGCTTAGAGGTGCTTGTCGTTGAACTGGTTCTAGTGGTTCAGATAAGCGAGCGTGTCGTTCTTCAAAGGTATATGGGTTATCTTGAAAGGAAATTCGTGTAGATGTTTGGGGGCTTTGGGTAGTTGAAGGTGGTGTTGGGTTATCTTGGGATGATGTCGGTGAAGACTGACTGTGTGATTGTTGGTTAGCAATTTTTGATGGTTTTTTATTTATTCTTTTAGTGAAAAAATTTATGTTTATTATAATTTTCTTCTAGAAAAAGAATTAGGAGGATTGTTGCTAGGGCGAATGTGATGATTGCTTTCTTTATACATTTGCATATTGTCAAGATGAGGGATGATAGAAATGTTATAAAAATTACAAATAGTAAAAAATTATCTGTTCTACTAAAAATGGTTCGTATCATTTAGATAAGTTTTGTGAATCGTACCTGTGGATATAGTCAATAGCTTTCGAAAGTTGGAGGTATAGTTCAAATATGGAATAGAAAATTAAAAATATATTGCAAAAAATGATTAAGATTATTACAAAAGATTCAAAGGTATCAAAAAGAAATATGATTAAAAGTTTAAATATCGTTAAAAAGTTTATGAGAATGTTAAGAATTATGTTGACTGGTCGAGAGAAGAGCATTTAAGAAATGGCTTCTCGATCGAATATTTTTTGTTGTTTGAGGCAATTTTCAAGTGTGGTCGAATTATTTATTGGTTTTTTGACAAGTGGGTTGAGTTTTGTGAAAAATTGTTGGAGGCAAATTTTATGGTGATCGGGAGGTCTTCTTTTTCTTTATTTTTATTTGTCAAATGATCTGGGGAATTTTTGAGATTTTTATTTTTTAGGCTAATTAAAATGGTCGTTCTTTTACTTTAGGCTAATTTAACATATTTGTTTTGGGGGGTATTTGAGGTCTGAGTTGGAGAAATATTGTTGATTTTTTGGTTATTAGATAAGGGAGGGTTATGATATTATGGTGATATTTATTTTAGTTGTCAAGTTGGAGTGGTTTGCTTATTTTTGACCTGGAGGTCGCAAAGTTATAGTTATAGATATGCCTGGAGCTTAATATCGTTCGTCTAGTTGATTTGTGGTAGAGTTAGAGAAGGTGACGGATTGGATGAATCCTATTGGCTAATTACAAACTAGAGTCGCTGCGTGTTAGTCAGCATGTTATTTTGAAAAAAGAAAGTTCAAAATATTTCAGAGGTGCAAAGATTATGAATTATAAAATTAAAGCTGTTTTTGAAATTCGACTTTCTTTAATATTTTAGATTGTGGGATGAATGTTTTATAGTTTTTACGTGGTTGATTTCTAAGTCGTGATGACTCTCTATGTTCTGATTTGTTGATTTGTTCTTGGGGTATTATTTTTTCTGTCATTTTTCTATTTTTTCTTTCTTTTTGAGGTATATTTTGATTTAGCTTTTTTGTATTGTTTTTTGTTGTAGTTGATTTTTTATTTTGGTTTTCGAGGTGAGTGTCATGTTGTTCCTTTGTTTTATTTTCCGTATGTGGGTTATTTTGAATAATTTTTAAACCTGTGAAAGAATATAATTGAGTTAGTTCGCGTAGTGCGTATTCTTTTGGATAACAAGGTAATAGATTGTTTCGATGTTGAACAATTTCTTTTTGGTCTGAGTCGGTGATTTTATATGTGACATCAGTGGGTTTGGGAATTATTTGGTATGGTCCTTTACGAAGGGGTTGTAATTTTTTAGAAATTCCTTTTTGAGTGTTAAAATTGGGTATTAAAACAAATGTTCCAATTTTTAAATCGGAGGCTGGTGTAAAACGTGAATTTATTTGTTCATTAATGTTTTGCCTTTGTAACAACTTTTTTGTTACTTTTTGGTAAATTTAATTGTGTTTTTTATCTCTGTTTAAAATCCATTCGGTGTGTGTACCGGAGGCTAATTTAAGAATTTGTGGGTGATGAAAATGATCTTCATCGTGTGTGTGTAAAGGTAGGTTATAACAAATTGAGTCTTTATTCGGTTGACAATGACTTTGTGCATTTTTATGAGAGTTTGCTGTAAACATAATTGGTTTGCGTGGCTTTTGATTAAAAACCATTTCATATGGTGACATTCCTAGAGTTGTCGTGATTTGTGAGTTATATGCTAAGGGAAATAGTTTTACATCTGCTGACCATTCGGTGTATCTTGTATCATTTCCATTGATGATACATCTAAGATATTCTTGTAGTGAACGGTTCATACCTTCGACTAAGCCGTTTGTCCAAGGTGCGTGAGATGTACGTGGATTGTGTTTGATGTTATATAAATGACATAGTGTGATGATTTCATTATTTATGAATTCTGTACCGTTGTCTGTAACTAGAATTTCTGGTAGTCCGAATTTGGCTATCCAGTGTTCATAAAGTGTTGTGTAAGCGTAATAAGCGTTACAATGTGGTACTGGGTTAAGTGCTACATAATGTGTAAATGCGTCAACAATTACCATAATGTAGGAGTTTCCTTCGGATGATGGTGAAATTGGTCCTTTTGTATCAAATGAAATACGGTGGTTAAAGTACAAACTTTGTCCTTTAAAATCTTGTTTTTGTGCTATTTGTTTTTGATTTGGATAAGGTTTATTTAGCTGACATACTATACAATCATTGCATAGTACTTTTATCCAAATTGGTGCATTTGGAAAATAAAAGTTTTGTATGAAATTTGAATATGTTTTCTCTGATCCAGAGTGTCCTTTAATGTTTTGTGTATGTGAGATATTAAAAGCTATGAGAATCATACTTAAAGGGAGACAAGGAACTGTAGATTCATATAATTGGTATTCTAGAAGGTCTGTGTTTTCATTAATTGTTGTATTATTAAATTTTCGAAAATATCGGAGGAGTGTTTTATTTCCTAAAATTGTTGTATCTGCCTTTACAGGTTTAGTTTTATATTTGTGCCATGATTTTAGTTGTCTAATTATTGGGTCAAGATTTTGATATTGTTTCAAAGTATTAATTGTAATTTTATCTGTTGGGGGGAGAAAAATGTTTTCAATTTCTAATTTTGATAAAGGAATTGTATCAAGTGGGTCATGGAGGTCAAAAACTTGATTTATTGTGTATTTTGAATCGTTTGTTTGTGGTCCTGATAAATTTATTTTATCAGTTAGATTTTCTTTTTCAATTAACGGAAAAAGGTCTTTTTTATGCGGGTGTTGTTTTACTCTTTTTTGTTGGGTGTTATTTTTTATCCATTGTGAATATGGAATTGGTTTAAAAGTTGATGTTCCAAGTAGATCAACTTCGTAGTGGTTATTTTGGCAATCTAAACAAAGTGGGAAGTGTTGTAGATTATTTATCTGTGATTGTTAAACGTCAGTTTTTACTGCATATTTGCATTCTAGTCGGGGTGATGTTTCGTCTTTTGCGAGATAGAATTTGATATTTTTTGGTATTTCAACTGTTGTTAATGTTTTGCCTTTGTAACAATTTTTTTGTTACTTTTTGGTAGATTTCTTTATGTTTTTATCTCTATTTAAAATCCATTCAGTATGTGTGCCGGAGGCTAATTTGAGAATTTGGTGGTGAGGAAAATGATCTTCATCTTGTTTGTGTAAAGGTAGGTTATAACAAATTGAGTCTTTATTCGGTTGACAATGACTTTGTGCATTTTTATGAGAGTTTGCTGTGAACATAATTGGTTTTCGTGGCTTTTGATTAAAAAACATTTCATATGGTGACATTCCTAAAGTTGTCGTTATTTGTGAATTGTATGATAAGGGAAATAATTTTACATCTGCTGACCATTCTGTGTATCGTGTATCATTTCCATTAATGATACATCTAAGATATTGTTGTAATGAACGGTTCATACCTTCGACTAAACCGTTTGTCCAAAGTGCATGAGATGTACGTGGTTTATGTTTAATGTTGTATAGGTGACATAGTGTGATAATTTCATTATTAATAAATTCTGCACGGTTGTCTGTAACTAGGATTTCGGGTAATCCGAATTTAGCTATCCAGTGTTCGTAAAGTGTTGGGTAAGCATAATAGGCATTACAATGTGGTACTGGGTTGAGTGCTACATAGTGCATAAATGCATCAACAATGACCATAATGTAGGAGTTTCCTTCAGAGGATGGTGAAATTGGTCCTTTTGTGTCGAATGAAATGCGATGGTTGAAATATAAACGTTGTCCTTTAAAATCTTGTTTCTGTGCTATTTGTTTTTGATTTGGATAAGGTTTGTTCAATTGACATATTATACAATCATTGCATAATACTTTTATCCAAATTGGTGCATTTGGAAAATAAAGTTCGAGAATGTCTTTTCTGATTCTGAGTGTCCTTTTGTATGTTGTATGGGAGATGTTAAATGCTATTAATATCATACGTAAAGGAAGACAGGGAACTTTAGAATCATCTAATTGATATTCTAAAGGATCTGTATTTTCATTGATTGTTGTGTTATTTAATTTTCGGAAATATCGGAGGAGTGTTTTATTTCCTAAAATTGAGGATTTATTTCCTTCAGAGGATGGTGAAATTGGTCCTTTTGTGTCGAATGAAATGCGATGGTTGAAATATAAACGTTGTCCTTTAAAATCTTGTTTCTGTGCTATTTGTTTTTGATTTGGATAAGGTTTGTTCAATTGACATATTATACAATCATTGCATAATACTTTTATCCAAATTGGTGCATTTGGAAAATAAAGTTCGAGAATGTCTTTTCTGATTCTGAGTGTCCTTTTGTATGTTGTATGGGAGATGTTAAATGCTATTAATATCATACGTAAAGGAAGACAGGGAACTTTAGAATCATCTAATTGATATTCTAAAGGATCTGTATTTTCATTGATTGTTGTGTTATTTAATTTTCGGAAATATCGGAGGAGTGTTTTATTTCCTAAAATTGTTGTATCTGCCTTTACTGGTTTAGTTTTATATTTGTGCCATGATTTTAGTTGTCTAATTATTGGGTCAAGATTTTGATATTGTTTCAAAGTATTAATTGTAATTTTTTCTGTTGATGGGAGAAAAATATTATCAATTTCTAGTTTTGATAGAGGAATTGTATCAAGTTGGTCATGGAGGTTAAAAACTTGATTTATTGTGTATTTTGAATCATTTGTTTGTGGTCCTGATAAATTTATTTTATCGGTCAAATTTTCTTTTTCAATTATTGGAAAAAGGTCCTTTTTATGCGGTTGTTGTTTTATTTTCTTTTGTTTGTATTATTTTTGATCCATTGTGAGTATGGAATTGGTTTAAAGGTAGATGTACCTAATAAATCAACTTCATAGTGATTATTTTGGCAATCTAAGTAGAGTGGAAAATGTTGTAAATTGTTGATTTGTGATTGATCAATGTCAGTTTTTACTGCGTATTTGCATTCTAATCGGGTTAATGTTTCATCTTTTGCGAGATAGAATTTTATATTTTTGGGTATTTCAACTGTAGTTTTACGCGTAAGTAATTCAGGTGGTGTATTTCGACTTAAAGTGTCTGGTAATGCAAGATTCTTTCCTGCTGTCCAAACTATATGTAAGTTTGGGAATTTCATTAGAATTAATTTAAAACTATAAACTCGGTGATTTGGATTCGATTTTTGTGTAAAGAGAAAAATGATTGGTTTGTGATCTGTGAATAGAACTGTTGGATGTTTTGATCCAAGTATCAGAAATTCATATTCTGTTAGTGTATATATTATGGCTGTACATTCTCTCATTAGAGGTGAGAGTCGTAGCTCTGCTTGAGTGAATAATCGAGAATTTGCTGATATAAGATTCATTTTGTTTGTACCATTGTGTGATTGTAATAATGCTGCGCCGATGCCAAAATTCGAAGCATCGCACATTGCATAGAATGGTTGATTTGGATCTGGAATTGTATTCGAAATTTGTTCAGTTAAGAGTTTTTTAATTTCTTCAAATCGTGCTTGATGTTCTGTGTTCCATTCAAAATTATTTTGTTGTCTAAGTATATTATAGAATGGTCTTAGGTATAATTGCATTTTATAGACATATTTGCTTAAAAAATTTAACATTCCAAGGAATTCTTGGATTTTCTTTTTGTTTGTTGGTGGTTGGAGCTTCTGAATAGCATCAATGCGTGATTTTAATGGAGTGATTGTTTTTCTTTCTATATTGTGTCCTAAGAATTTAACTCGTGTTAAAAAGAAGTGTGATTTATCGGGGGCGGCCTTCAGATTTTCGTTCTGAAGTATTTTGTGATAGTGTTCTAAAACATTGAACATTTCTTCTTTTGTCTGTGATTGCATAAAAACATCGTCTAAATAGGTGATTGCGTTTTTCTTGAGTATTAGTGGTCTAAAAATTTTGCTCATAAAAGCTGAAAATGCTGCTGGTCCCATGGATATTCCATAGAATAGGCGGTTGAATTCATATTGCTGATTTCCAATAACAAATTGTGTTAAGCATCGCAATTGTTCATCTAGTGGCATTTGATTATATGCACTATTCATATCTGCGGTTGTAAAGTATTTTCCGTTTATTTTTGTTAAAATAACTTGTTTCAATAGGCCAATTGCATTTTGATTCGTCTATTAGTGAATTAAGATATCTAGCGTCTAGAACTATTTTTAATGATTCTCCTTTTGCTAGGATGATAACAGGGTTGATAAATGTGTTATCTTTTGGTTGTTCTTCTTTGTTTACCGGTGAGATAATTTTGTATTGTTCTAAGATATCGAGTAATCTGTTCACTTTATCGTGTAAATGAATTGGTACTTTACTTGCTCTTTGTTTTTTGAAAACGGCGTCAGGTTTTAATGGGAGGTGTAGTGATGAACTGATTTTGCCAACATCAAATTTGGATGTTGCATAGACTGATGAATATTTTATTAGCTGTTTGGCTAACTTATCAAATTCGTCTTGTGTTATTTGTGAATGTTGGAAGTTAAACATTGTTAAAAATTTCTGTTGATTCTCTGTATAGTTATTTATGTTGAATGTAGGTTTGAAATATGGGGTTTTTGTGAAATAATCTGTATTTCTTTTTTCATTACTTATTATATTATTTATGGATAATTCTTCATTAAGAATTGTTGATTGACAAATATCTAATAATTGGAGTACATTATTTACGCGGTATGCTTTTTCGTGTATTGGTGATATCGTAGCGTTGGTTTCGCAATATCCTAAAAGTCCTAAAGGTAATGTTACTTGATAGGGTGTATTGTTGTATACATGTAACGAAATAATATCTGAATTCGAGTTTTTCAAATATTTTATGGATAAAATTGTGATTTTGAAAAACTTATGGATAGGTTTGAATTCAAAGTCTGACATATAGAGTTGTTGTTTATTTTGTTTTTTATCATATTGGTGAACTTGTTTATTGAAAAATTATATATGTTTCCTGATAGTGGTTTCAGGTATTTTCTTTGTTGGTTATATATTGGATAAAATTTTGAAAAGAATGGTGGTTGTTTATTTAATCTTTGAAAAAATGTTAGGGATGTGTCTTTTGTTTTTGTGTATTTATCTTTGATTAGTATTTTACTATTCAAGATGTTGATTGTTGGTATATATTTAGAGATAAATGGTATTCCAATGATATTGTGTTTAATATCAGTGATATGAAATATTTGTTTAAATGGTTTATTTAAAATTTTATTTTGCTCTATTGTTCTTGTGGAGAGAAGAAATAATTGAATTTTTCCATAGTTTACCAATGTTGATCCTTGTGCTGTTGCTAGTTTACTGGAGGTTTCAAGAGGTGTTAGTTTTGGGTGTAATGTTTTTATCTCATTCCATGTGGGAATGTTTATTATGCTTGATTCTGCTCCTGAATCAATTAAAAAATCAATTTCAAGATCTGGTGGTTGAAATTCTTTGTTTCTTGGACTTTCTAAAAGAAATGGTATTGTCCAAATTTTTTCTTTGGGTTGTTCTTTTTGTATATTTTGATAGATGTGATTTGTATTCAAGCATTTTGTTTTGTCATTTTCATTGGATTGATTTGTAGTGTTGATTTCGTTAGTTTCTTGTGCCGTTTGTGTGGAATGGATGGGTTCAATATAATAATTGTGAAGGAGTTCTAATTGATTTTCATATATATGTGATGAAAAAGGTTGTTCATATATAATAGGTTCGTAGTCATTTTCGACTGCTATCATATTGATGGAGATAGTGTTTTCTGTATCACTTTCTGAATCTGATGATCCACAGTTTATTTGATTTAGTAGTAGTTTGTCATTTACTGTGTCATCAATACCTGGGGGGTCTGATGTTGTTTCTGGATTTGATTGTACATGATTAATATGTCTTTGATGTTTAGGTGTACTACTTCTGTGGCGATTGTTAGAATTATTATAATGGTTATTATTTCTGTGTGGTGATTGGGAATAATTTCTATAACGATTATTATAACTTGAATGTCGATTTTGTGAATTGCTTCGTGATCTGTTTTGATAATTATCCTTTGGTCTGTTATAGTTTGATCTGTTATATGAGTTATTCCTTGATCGATTGTTTGGGTAATTCTGATTTCGGTTGTTTGAATAACTTCTATTTCGATTATTGGATTAGTTTCTATTTCTATTATATGATGAGTTTCGTGACTGATTGTTTGAATAGTATTTATTCCTTGATTGGGAATTAGATCTAGAAACAAATTGCGTTGTATTTGAATTTGATCTGGAGTAGTTATTTCGACTATTTGGTCTATTGTAATGATTTTGTGACGAATTTTGTGTATATCTTTGTTCTGGTGATCTTCCTCTATAACTTGAGTTATATGGTGATTGAGTTCTCGTGTAATTGGTATTGTTCGGAACTGGTTTTTCTGAACTGTTGTTGCTGTATACATTTTTGTTTGGTAGATTTTGGTCTTTCTTCATGTATTGATAGAATGATTTATTTGGTTCTTTATATTTTTGAGGTTTGTTTTGATTGTCCTGTTGTTTTTGTCTACATTCAGAAATACTATGTCCGTATCGTCGGCAATAATTACACCATTTTTTGAAAGATGGTTTGCCTTTAAAGTTTGGGTGTTTTTCATAAATATTGAGTATTTCAGTGATTTTCTCAACGAGGTCTGTATCTGATTCCTGTATATTGTTGATATTTGTGGTATTTGTTTCAATTCGGTTAACATATTGTAATTTCAGATTTTCTGTTTCTTCAAGTTTCATTGTGATTTCCGCTTGCTCTAGTTTGCTTACTAGTTTTCGAAAATCTAAATCGAGCTCTCGAATTGAGGAGGGATGGGATGCTCTCTTTTTTATTGCTATTTTCCTTAATTGAGGTGTTAAGGTCATCATTAAGATTTCTGTCATTTTTGTGTTTTTATAGTCGTGTGTATTTAATGAATATGCTTTTCGAACTAGTGTTTCGATACGTACTGCTAATTGTTTGTTGGTTTCATTTGGTAATCTGCGAATTTCATTACATAAAAATCTTTGTTGTTGTTTGTTTCTTTCGGAGTCAAACATTTTTGAAAATTCTTGTGTAAATCTTTTCCAATTTGATTTTATTTCTATAGGCAATACTGAAAACCATTTTTGGGCTGCGCCGTCTAAGGTTGTTTGTATCAACGCTGTGCGTCGATGTATCCAATTTTGATGGAGTGGCGTATTAATTGGTTCAGGTCCTATATTTAAAATTAAATTTGCTGTTACTGCATTTAAATCATCTTCTACAGAATATTCAGGGTCTGTTCCTGTGAATACCATTAATGGTTTGTTTGATGTTATTGATGATCCACCCATAAGGTATGGATTCATTGTCATTTGTAATGACTCTGCGGCATTTGGCATTTGTGAAAAATTTGAAAGTTGATTTTTTGTTATTTCGTGTTGTTGAAGGTAATATGGGAGTGGTATTTCATTTTGCATTTGTGTTGGTTGATACGAGTGTGTAATCATTGGGTTTTGTGGCTGAATTGGTTGAAAAGATTGTGTATTAATTGGGTTTTGCATTTGTATTGGTTGTTGATTTTGTGTATCTATTGGGTGTGGAGAAAAAATTCTATGATATGTATGTGGTTTCTGCACTCTTTGTCCACGATATTCTTGAGTGTATGGTGCAAATATATCTGGTTGTAAATAATCGTCATCAGAGGATAGATAATCCGTTTGATGAGGTGCTTGTTTTTTATTTTTATTCTGTTGAAAGAATGGGTAATTTTCACTACGATCCTGTGGGGGATGTGAATTAGTTTGAAAATTTACTGAGTTGGTTGTTGCCATTGGATTATCCCAATATTGAGATCTTATCTGATTATTATTATTTTTTCGTGGGGGATAGTTTGTTTTTGATGAATGTGTGTAATTATAATTGTGTCCCGCAAAAGTGTTTCTTGTGAATGTTCTGCGTGTTTTTGACGGTATTGTCATGGGTCTATATGTTTGATAATCCATTTGTGAATATTTTGGAGCAACCGAAGGTTTAACGGTTGATTGTAAGGTTACCTGTGCTAGTGAAGTGTTTGTATTTCTTGGTGTTGTTAAATTTGGGCGTATCGGTGAAATACTTTGTTGTGTAGTTGTTGTTGTTTGGACGATTTCTTCATTTATGAAGTGTGATGGTGTCTGAATATCTTGTTGAGTGAGATTCCTAGTTCCATTAAGGTTTTCATTGTGTATGACGGTCAAATTTAAACTGTTATTTCGCGTATCAGGTAAAAATGTATTGTAGTTTAATGGTGTTGCATCAATGGTCAATGGTACTACTCTTACATAATCTCTTGCATAAGATATTGTACTTATTGCTTGACTTGAGATTGATTGTGGGATATTTATGAATGCATAATGAGACCATTCGGGGTCCCAAATGTAGTCTGATTGTTCTGTGATGGCGGTATCATCGTTTGAGTTTTGAGGTCTAAAATTTTTTCTTGCTTGTGAAATTAAATCTATATTATGTGTGAAATAATCTATTATAAACCATGCTAAAATTTTTTGTAAGTCATGTTTTGTATGTTGTGAAACTTCATCTTTAGTGAAATTTTCTTTAATTGTATGAAGGAAAGTTGAAAATAGTGTGATTTCATGTCGTACCCTTATATGTTTGGATGTCTCTGTCGGTGAGACATTTGAGATTGGGGTTTCGTTCTCTAATATTGAAATATAACTATATATTATTGCAAAAACTTCTTAGTGAATATGGAGTTTGCTCTTTGTGAGTTATGATATTGTATGCTTTTTATATATTCTAAGATTACTTTTGAAAATTCTAAGTCAAGATCGTCTGTTTGAATTATATATCTGCGGTGATTCGGGTTTGGTGTACTGAATTCTATGGTGTAGATTCCGTATTGTTGTGTTAAATTACATATATATTTCAGATAGTGATCAATAATTTGTCTTTTGATTTTTACATCTGGGAACTCTGCTTTACATGGGCTGATTCCGGGTTCAAACAAATTTAGGAGGAAATTCTTGCAAAGATCATGTTGTCCTCTATTATCGGGTGCATCTACGAGGAAGGGGTAGATATCGTCATCATCTGGACTATCTTCACTTGGAGTGTGTGGTTGGCTCATTTTTTCGTTTAATGACTGTTAATAGGTAATTATCGATGTGTCTAATTGGTTGATTCCAATTATACAAGTGTACTGAATTTGAAGTTGTTTCTGAGTCTGAAAAGTATAATTGATCGTGAATGGGGCAATTTTTATCTATAGATTCTTTTAATTTATAAAGTTCGTCTAAATTGTTGGCTTCTGATTCTGAAAATGCGTTTCTATTTTTGGAAAATCTTTTTCGTGTTATTTGTCTTTGTTTGGTTATGATTTTCTTTTTTAGTGTTTGTCGTTTTGTTCTAATATATCCAATTGTTTGTGTATGAGGTGTGATTACAAGGTCGTATTTTTTGTTATCTATTTCACAGTTGTGTAAAACGATTGTTTGTTTGTTTCCTAGATTTTTAAATGACATAAGGTTTAGGATGACGGATGCAAAAAGTTGTTAGATGATTTCTATTTTCTTAAATTGTTAGTCCTTACGATTTTTTGGTTAGCTTAACCTGGGTCTATTTGTTCAGGGTTGGAGAGAAAAGTATATCGATTCCGAAGAATGATTTTTTACTTTCTCGTGGCTAGTATAAGCTAAGGTGTTAACTTACTTAATCTTACTTAGGGGTAGTGATTGTGTTCAAGGGTTGGAGAATAGTAAATCGATCCACAAGGTTCAGGTATAATTAGAACGCGAGTAGTTCGTTAGATACTATTTTAAACTTACTAAGTCTAAGATTTATCCTGGGTCTGATAAGAGGAGGGTTCAAGTGAAGGATGAGTAACCGAAGTTCTTCACTGTTTATCCTAATTTGAATGATTAGTTTTGTTCAAAAATTTCTATTAGTCTTGGGTTTTTTGAAAGGGTTGGATAGTGAATCGACGTTTGAGGTCGTTAGACACTAGCTAAGTGGGTGGGGGAGAACAAAATTGTTCTTTTTGATCCAATGATAGGCCTTGATGATCAAGTTTTAAATTTAATTTAATAGAAAATTAATTAAGATCCAAGGATAAGCCTTGATGATCTGATTTTAAAATTAAGTGAATTTAAGTTTAAAATGGTTTAAATTTGTTTAAGAAAAAGATTTAGTGTTTTAATGATATTAGTGAGCTTATGATTGCTGTTATGTTTTAGGTGATGAAGCTGGGACAACTGATGATTTTATGATTACTAACAGTTTATTGTCATGCTACTAATTTTTGTTTTGATTTTCAATAAATATTTTCCAAACATGTTTTATATAATACTGCAGAATTTTAGGAAAACGATCTGAGATCTTTTTATCGATCGTTATTGTATATTATTAGTTCTGTTTAGCGCCTGAAATGATTATGAAGATTAACTTCAAGATTTTACGTTTGTAAATGAAAATCTAAATTCATTGCTAATAAAATTCTAAATATAAAAGTTTGTGTTGGCTTTTGCCGTACTATCATATAACTATTTGGTAAGTTTCTACTTTGTCGTATGTCGTCTCTGGTTCGAGGTCTTCTTCCAATTCCGGGTAGTTCTATTATCGTTCGGAATATTGGCTCTGATCTATTGAGTCGTAGAGACATTTCGATTAAATTATCGTCGTGTAACATTTTAAAAATGTTTTGTCTAAATTCTAATCTATTTTTGGTTATTTCTAAGCTATTAAGGTCTTGTTCGAGACTTATGGTCGCACCAGATGAGTTATAACCGATGGTCTTAACTCATAGAGTAATTTCGGATAGGGTACACCGTCTGCTCGTCACGCTATCTTATTTTCGGCCGGATAGATTCGTGCAACTTCTTAGTCTAATACCGATCCTAATCTTACTCTTATACTATCTAGTCTCAGGTTGTTTAACTAGTCTCTGCTAGGCTCAATAGATCTAGGGTATACTGGTTTATTGCGGCTGCTGAAGTTCTCTTGGAGAGGCAACTAATTTCTAAGTTAAATTCAAATCTCTCTGGTGCTGAAATTACAAGTAATTTCAGCACTTACAAATAAGTGGGTTGTTAGTTAGATGGATCATGATTGGTTGGGGGACGCTTTTTCCTCTCAGGGATTCGACCCCCTGCCGACCCAAAGGGTCCCCCCTTTGATACTTTTTCAGAAATCCATTTTTGGCCGACCGACCCTAAAATTTTTCTAAAGGCGCCTGTGGCGCCAATATATACAAACTTTGAGGGGGAGCGCGCGCCAAAAAAAAATGCTATTTTTTTGTCAAAATGTTTCAAAAAGTGCCCAAAAACGGCTTTTTAACTGTTTTTTCAAAAATTTGCGTTAAAATTTAGCCAAAATAGGGGCAAAACAGTGCTTTGGGAGAGCTCGAAAAATCAATTTGGTCGACCTAAAAAAAAAGGTCGTCAAAATTTTCGAATTTTTTTTTAAAATCCGCCCCCCTCGAGAAAATCCTAGATCCGCCCCTGTGTTTTAGTATATTGTCAGTAGACACAAACTGTTTGGTTTCAGGCGTCAAGCTTTGTAAATTGGTCCAAAATCAAATCCGAAGTTCATAAAATCTTTCAAGTTTTATTTACAATTTTGATTTTCACACAACCACGAGGATTCACACAAACCAGATAGTTTTTCTTTTTTGTGTATGTCATTGAGATTTTCTAAGTAAAATGCATTCCAAGATCAAAAAATTAATTTCAGTATTTATAAGAGTTCAATTCAAAACATTACTTTGGATGGAACAAAAACTGCGGGAGGCATGGCTTGGAATCTTTAATTTTTTCATCATGTTCAACAATAGGTAATTCTCTAAAATGTTTGCTGGACTTAACAAATTCGCAATGGCTAGCTTTTTGTAAGACAAATTAAACAAAAAAAACGTGTCAGAGGACATACAACTGAAAAACTGGAAAGTTTTCAAAACCCAGCCCAAAGTGAAAGTTTTGAATGATTAATTCTACGAATCACAATTTCTCTTGTGTCTTCTATTCAGCACATTTGATAAATTTTCTTCGGCTTTTGGAAAGCAAGACTTATAACTCAATTAGCTCATAAATATGGAATTCTTTTGCTGTAATTGTTTTGATTGACTGACTGGTTTCTTGACTTAGCAAATTTTCATTACCTGATTAGTTGCAGTTAACATTCAACTTATTTGATTTTTAGCAGCACAAACAAGAAAGCTGTAATGCGAATTTGGCCTATCACTTGTTTTAAATTTCTTAATGTAATTACTTTTGTTGAAACACAAATTACGTCAGTGCAAAAGCCACAAATTTTTAATAATTAACTCAAAAGTCATTTACATTTTTCTTTACCTAAGTTTCCATGAACGCATGCGCACAGTTGTCTGAAATTATTTATTTGCCTATAGTTTTGCTCTTTTCTATTGTTGATTTTTTGCTAATATACTTTTTGTGACGTCTTTCTCTCTACTATAGTCCTTTTCAAAGCTTAATCAGCATTTAAAACTTCCTTTTTGACTGATTCTTTAAAAAACCGATATCATTGATAATGACAAAACATAAAAGAGGACCTTGTGAAAACCCTTGCGTTAAAGCAATTTTTTATAACTGGTTGCTAGATTTTTTTTCGTGTAATTTAATTTTTCGCACAAATAAATTTTTAAGATAGTTGTCCCCACAAGATTATCATGTTTTCAAAAACAAAATTTTGGCTTACAGTGCCATAAGCTTTATGCGAGTCGTCCAAGAGTGTACATTGAGTACCATTTGACTGAGAAAACATGGATAACGAGTTTTTCTTAATTTAAGTTACAATTAAATCAATTGGTCCATTGTTGCATCACTGCATGATGTCATGCATTCATATGCTATAGATTACATAATTAACCTTGCTTATGAAAAGAAGCTCATAAATTTATATTTATTTAACTTTGTAAACATTGATGGTAATTAATACAAATCATTGGAACATTATATCGAGCTGAATATCAATCTGATAGAAATCAACTAAAAAAAATCCAATCATGCTCTAAATTGCGCTGGTCGACTAGCAATAAGTTAAGAACCGAATCCTGCGTCCTTAAAAAAGATAAGTCTTAACCGCTCGAATCATGTGAATTATGAATCCAAAACAAAAACAGTTGATGACCAGTAGCATTAATTAATATGCGAACAGCAATTATTACAAAAAAAACGACGAAATAGCTGTTCACAGTCATCCGAAGGGACACGATATGACAATGTGACTTTCGCGGAAACTTCTACTCCTGAAATCACCAACTTCATTGGCAATTGAAGACTACAACATTTGAGCAGACAGTGATAACCGCATTTTGCTGAAGCAGAACAGTGCAATACCGCCCGATTCCCCCAGCAACCCTCAGATGTGGGTAGCAGAGCAACTTTTACGGAACAACTGAGACAGACAGGGAGGAAAACAAGACAGTCACGACTTTTCAACACCTCTGGGATGACAGTTTTTCAATCTACAGGAGCAGATAGGAATTTTGACCTACAGCATCTCTTCTCTAGTCAGAAGGCAGGACAGCTGAGCTACTGACAAGGCAGATAAAAAAGCAGGTCTACAGGTCAGGTTTTCAACAATCAACAAAAACTGTTGGTTGAACCAAAACACAAAACTCAAAACTCAAACCTCCAGTAAATTGATATAATTGTCATTATGTTTCCCTACCATGAAATCGAAGTAACTGATTACTTAGAAAAACCTTATCATTGAAGCAGCAAAACCTGATTAGCAAAAATAATTTATAACACTAGCTGCCTGTCAAAGCCCAATTGATTAGCAAATTTTCGAGTGTTTCCCCTAATTCGACTTCGGAATCAGTGCTGTGTCTTATCCCAAAAACAGGTACTCCCGAGTTTTTCCTCGTGAACTTGACAAAGAAAGCGCAGCGAGCGTATCCAACACCAGATTTGCCATCTGTTGTCCCGATTGATCCTACAATAATTGGAGCACATGCACCAGCAGAAGCGAAGCAGCTCGAGTCTACCGAGAAACTGTTCAAAAGCATGAAAGAATAGATGCTGTAAATGACAATCGAAATGAACGAACTTAACGACTGTTCATAAAAGGACTGCCAGGGTGGGCTCAGATCAAAGCTGATCAAACAACCGCCCGCGAGTAAAGTTCAGGAACTGTGTAACCTGACCAGGAAGCAAATCACGCTGCGCGAGATTTGCCGAAGAGACGATTTCCCGAAATACCGATTGAACGGAGTAAACAACAAAGTCGCAGAAAGTTTAATAAGCGCTCTCACAAAATTGTCCGCAAACCAGGAACAAATGGAGAAGCAGCTCAATGAAATGAGATTACAAAATAGTGAGCAGTCGAAAAAACAATCGAATCCGCCTGTCGAACAAAATCGGAACAATAACAGTCACAATGGTCAGTATAGTGGTTATCAGCCAAATCAAAATAATTGGTTTGGACAACAACGAGGCAATAGAGGCGGTAGACGAAGAAAAAAATGACAAAAAAATTTAATTTTAACAAGACCCTGCCAAACTTTCAAAACATGCCACAGTTGCACCACAGCAGTATCACCTGTGGTTCCCTCGAAATCAGCAGTACTCAAACATGTACCAGAACCACTAAAAGTAGCCAATAACACAAATGCAGCCATCAGCACAATTGCAACAGGCCCAGAATTAGCTGATGCAACAATTTGCGGCAAATAAAATATAACAAGCTGAAATGCAAGTTCTGAATGGACTTTTTGTACCAATGATGCGATCATCAGCCATATTTTGTGACGTTTGTGGAAAGGTTATCCACACAGAAAATCATCGCTGATAAAAACAAAAACCACAGGGACGCGGTCAAACCTTCCCGTTCCAGAGTGAGCCAAAAAACGAAATAAAGCGAATTATGGAAACAGACCCGTCAGCCTCACTTTCTTTGAAATAAACAGACAAAGTTCCGGTACGGGAAATACAAATCGTTACGACAGGGAAAGTACATGATGCATCTCTCAACCTGATCCTATTAATAGAAAAGGCATGTTCCGTAAAGAAGAAATTTGGTAATTAACTCAGATCACAAGTGATTGAACTCCGACTCTATGAAAACATTATGAGAAAACTCACCATGCAGGACAATAGCGATACAATTCAACCGCAAAACTTCGTCCGATTGTCAGGACTAATCATCGCCGCAGTTGGATGTCCTGACCCTGCTGACGTGTTTCATGACCTGATTCTACGTCACGAAATATTCAATTTGAAAAATGAACTAGAAAAAAACTGATATCGAAGATGTGAACAAGTGGATAAACAGTGAGAGAGTTCCAAACCTCATGTACGAAAACAATCGGAAGAAAAAATTTGCTAAACATTTCAACAGGTTGATAAGACAACGTTCTGTATCCAAACTTCTTCGATGACACAGAAAAGGTGAAACATAAGCAATATTGCCTGCCAAAACATTGTTGAAGTAATGCTGTTCATAAACTTCACAACTCAACAACTGGTGGACATCTTGGAAAGACAAGGCCATCAGAAGAGTTTAGGAAACGATTTTACCCTCCCGGCTTTACTGGATTCCTCGCAAACATTATTAAAAATTGCTTGACGTGTCTGCAACTCAAAAGAGCAACGGCAAAGCAACAGATTCCACCACTGCAACCAATTTCATCATTGCAATGTTTCCCAGGTGACATAATGCAAAATATTATTGTTGGACCACTGAAGTCACCTGTCTACAAGTTTGTTCTCACTGGAACTGATGTACTCTCGAAATGCTTGTTTGTAGCACCCTTGACTAATGCCAGTGCGAATAGTGTGGCAACGGAACTTACAATGATGATTTTTGTTCATAGTTACATCCCGAAAAACTTTCTAGCTGATCTTGGAAAGACATTCAAGTCAGACCTCATGCACAGATTGGCGGCATTGCTCGAAATTCAAATTAACCATGCGACACTGAAACATCCGCAGACTATCGGCCTTCTCGAACAATCCCATGGACCTCTGAAACGATTCTTAAAACTTAATACTATTAAACAATGGTCAGTCTGGCTCAGATATGTCCCACCGCAACATTCATCCACAATACATCGTAATCTTCATCAATTGGATGCTGCCCAAGCTCAATATTCCACGAAACAGAACTCACTTGATTTGCACTTCTCATCACAAGCAATGGAAACAGTGACAGCCGAATCTGCTTTTGTCGTCACGGCATTGCAAGATGCGATGCTAGAAAAGTTCATAGAAACGAAGAAGAACTTAATTTCTGCATATCAAAAATATCGAGGATACTACGATCAAATAGCGCTTGCCCAGCCACTGAAGTTTCATTCATTTTGTTTACTATTAAATCCTCTTTTGACAAGCCAATCAGTTTGTGGAAGCGAATCAATGCATGCGTGGATACCGTTGTACGGAGTTGAAAAAGTATTGACCAATTCAAACTACATCTTTCTTAAAATGGGAACCAATTACACACAATGCGTACACCCGTTTCGTCGCAGGCCTGTTGATCCACAGCATCATCAAGAACATCTCGAGACCTTTGACCCAAGTAAAATTGAATTGGATCCATCACTTGGTAAATACCGAAGTGAACCAGGACTCTTCGACGATTATTTGCCTAAACTCCCAGAAGACATTTAAACCCAGGACGGTGGTCAAAGCATCGTTCCTGATGAGCCTGAATTCAACTGTCAGTGCCGCCTGGAGGACTAGCAGAAGCACCCATTCCTCCGACAGTAGTCCCAATCCCTGCAGAAGCACCAATGGTTGCACCATTACCACCAGTACCGCTACCAATAGCAGCACTGCCGTCACCAGCACTTCCAATGGACCCAGATCCAGAACCATTAGCTCCACCTTGGTTTGAATACAACGAAAGACTCACTAACGATGAGACAACTAACGATGCACGAACCATTGCTACTCTAGGAACTGATGTACATATCATGGCCCAAGACGAGCCAAGAACGAAGCGCAAAGCAGCAGTCGAAAAGCGAGGTAAGATATACAGCCAAACTCGATTTAGCAGCGATGTGCGATATCACCATAATCCACCACCAAGCGAGCAGCAACCGCAAAAAAAACCGTATTGGGGACAACAGATGGACACATTTTAATCCCTATTCCTACCAGTCAAAAACCAACTCGGGTGGATAATCAAGCGAAAACACGGAAGAAAGCAGAGGAGGCAAATGAACCCGTTCCTGCACGTAAAACGAAAACGATTATACTGACAGACAGTGTGAAATGAGCGAAGCAACTAATTAAAACTAAACGTAAAGACGGACCTGGCAGCAGCAAAGACTTACGATGAACCAAATATATTTGTCGGACCAGGAAATGTTTTAGAACTCCCAGGCTCTATAGCGCACTGTGTCTTAAGTGACTTTCACATGAGCAAACAAGTAGCCCGTCAAATAAGCAGTGCCTATCCATGTTTCATACCAACGCTACAAAGCATTGAAACACCAATAGTTGGATCATCAGTTGTAGTTTCTTTGCCTTGAGAAAACGAGTCAATTCTCAACTTAGTTACCATACCTCAACTTTTCAAAAAACCGACCTACTACAATAAATCAGGAAGCCTCAATTGCATAAAGAAGCGGCTCCTCCTGAAAGATGTACGGCATATTGTTTTACCAAAGTTTGGATGCGGGCTCGAAAAATTGAAAGAAAGTAAAGTTTTCAATTTTATCAGCGACATTTTCGAGATTAAAAAAAAAACGAACACAAAATCCTCATTTATGCTTAGCGACAAGCCAAAAAATTGCTTATTATCGTTTTAGCATGAACTCTCACCATTGCTAGCTCTTAATGCAGCCAATTGATTCTAACGAAGTTAGAAATTATTTACTCTGAAACGAAGAAAAGAAAAAATTCCGATAAAATCCAGTTTTTCCAGCTAAATATTTTCCGAAAAACGAATGCCAAGTCACATTATAAGTATTGCAACTGTTTCTAAACGAAATTTAACTGCATGAGAAAAACGAGGCAACTGCACTAAGTCCATCCACATCTTCAAGGAGAACCTGAAAAAAACTACCTGTTATCCACGTATTGAGATTACGAAGAAAATGGTTGGTGGCCTTCCAACAACACAGTAAACGGATTTTGAAAAAGTTGATGCCATTCAGCTAGAAAAAACAATTGAGGCAGCTGAACCAAATCCATCCACTAGCAGACAACAGCTTGGTTGAGAGTTCGAAAAAATCACCTGTTGCCCACGTACTTATATAACAAAATAAAAAATGGTTGGTGGCCCCCAATCACACAGCGGTCGGGTTTCAAACGTTTCACCGCTGATCACTCTTATAACCTCAATGAGGAACCCACCCAACCCCAACACACTGAGAGCTCGAAATCAGAAAAGTTACAGCGCTTACACATACAAAGATAGGAAAAACAGAAAACTTTTCGAAGAATCCACTTGCTTCAAAGGCAGACTTGAAACATTCCCATTGCGCAAGTCAGTGTGAACTGGAACTGCTGAGACAAACCTAACAAGCAGTCGCAAATACTGAAAAACAAGGTGGGCGTTTTTCAGAGGCAATTTACGTGGAAAATGTCAAAAATGATTGTTGAAAAATCAGAATTCAGCCATTAAACTTCTAGCTGACGGCCAGTTTCACTCAAGTGAGCTAGTAATTAACCGTAGCCACTAATAGGAGTGCTGTGCAATGTCTGTAGTTGATCTGAAGATCAAAAACCAAAAATCAGACTCTACCCAAAAACGATAGTCGCAACAATGCAAATATATAGTTGAAAAAAGGAACTATGACTAAGAAAAAAGAAGATCTACGAATTTTCTCAGAAAGTAAGCCAGCAAGAGACAGGAAACCCACGATGAAAAACAGAACAGAAGACTTCTGAAACAATTGGATACAACCCGCAACCAATCTCCAATTTATAAGCATGTTTACTAAAAATGAATTGCTTACATGGTTGAAAAACTTTGAAAATTGAGAATACTTCCACAAAACGAATGACTGTTAAACTGTTTGAAATAAATTTTCAAAAACAGAGACACCCTAAAATTCTCAAATTGACTCCTTTGATGGAATACAAATGACGTCAGCATTTAACGAGCACAAGGGTTGTGTCAAAACGAGCACAAGGGAAGATTTCTTCTAGTGAGGTAGTGTGATATCACTGCATGATGTCATGCATGATATTCTATAATAGACTACATAATTAACATTGCTCATGAAATAAAGCTCATACATTTGTTTTTATTTAATTATCTAAATATTGATTGTAACTAGTACCAATCATTGGAACATTATACCGAGCTGAATATCAATCTGATAGAACTCAACCGAATAAATTATTCCAAATATGCTCTTAATGGCGCCGATCGACCAGAGATACTCCAGAACTTTTGAACCGAATTCTTAAAAGTAAGATAAGTCCTAACCGCTCGAGAACTGAATTATGTATCCACAACAACAACAATTGATTGCCAGTAGCGCTAATTAATATCCAAACATCTAGCAATTATTACAAAAAACGACAATACAACTGTCCACAGCTATCCGGAGGGACACTATATCACATCCAAATTTGTCTCGGAACCCATATTGCTTCGCGACCCGTTGAACTCTCCCTCTCTCTCCCTCTCTACAACCTTACCCATAGCTATCATAAAAGATATCGTATGATAGTTTTTTGAATGGATATTTTTGCCATCGTTGTAGAAAGATATCACGTTGTTATCTTCAGGCAAACTGGACAATTTATCAAAACTTTTTGAACTAATTTGTTAGAAATGCAGCTATTTTTTGTTAAAATTTTTTCAAACAAAACAGTTTTGGACATTTCCAATCCATGCTGTATTTGATTTAGCTTTAAATACAATTTTAAAACTTGAACTTTAGAAAACGAGAATGAAGCAAGCCGAAATTGGCAGCAAATTAGAAATAAATATATTCAAACTTTATGGTAATTCAAATTAAAATTGCTGGTCGAGCTCATCGTTTTGCAAAGTTCATTTGAGTTATTGTCTGATTTTTTTGTTCCTCCAGTTTCTTTGTGTTAGGCTGGTAAAAACCGGTAATCAAGCAAGCTTGAAGTGCTATCAAATCGGAAATTTTTGAAATCAAAATTTTTGATAATTTTGTCGATAATCGCTAGTTGAAGTTATCATTTTTCCTTTTTTGTTCGCCAATTCAAAAAATGTTCTATTTTTTTCACATTTAGTCAGATTTGATTTGTATACGGCCTACATTTTCCAAAAAAAGTTCGATGGCTTATGTTTTTACCTAATGTTTGGTAATTTTTTTGTTTAATTTTTTGATAAACTGTTTTTCTGTCATTTTGTTGGTTTCCTTGATCGGATTTTTTTTTGGGAAAAGTGTCGGCATTTTTTTGGCCGCATAGCTGTTCAAAATCAGTTGGTTTTCCATGAGCAAGGTCTTTTTCTTGTTTTTTTGTTGTATTCAGTTTTTTTTGATTTTTTTTGTTGAACTAACAAAAAATAAGTTTTAAGTTTTTGCATTGTTTCGAAACTGATTTTTGACAGTGGTTGCAAAATTTCTTATTACTAGTAGTGTTTTTTTTAGAATCGGTTTTAGTTTTTGAGATCAATTTTGTTGTGTTTCTAATCTTGTTTGTCTAGGCTGGTGAAAAAATTGAATAAAGTTGGTTGGTATTTATGTTTTTACTGTTGACTAATTTTTAAAATGAATCAGAGTTTCTATGGTTCGATAGCGTGTCTTCCGAATTCTTCGATGCATAGCAGGCATAGTAAAAATTATGTTGGAGATAGGCTAATTTTGTTGCTTATATTATTTCAAAAAGAAATTGCAACTTTTTTTTAATCTGATTTCTTGATAACTTTTTCTTGATTTATTATTTTTGGATCGCAACTGGCGCAAAACTCTGCTTTGCTACTGTGCTCAATGGTCCTTTTTTCAATTTTTGGTAAACTCTCTTGTAAAAATCTGATCAAGCTAACTTATAATACCTCATGAATTTCAATGAGTTGCGTTTTCTAACTATTTCCACCAACTATTTTCTCGCACTTCTCCATCATCCCTTGAACCGTAGAAACACCACATTGATCTGATATTGACGTTTTCAGTACACCCTGTTTGCTCTGAGAAAATAATTTCAATGCAGGAATTCGTTTTGGTTTTTTTTTTTTTTTCTGTACTTCTGTAGTAAATTCACGCTATGTCCTAAGTTCCAGGCTATTTCCTGAGATGAAACAAAGTAAGTTATTCTAAATGTTCTCTTCAATGTATACTTCTTTTAAATCAAAACATAAATGCTAGCTTATTTTTTTCTGGGTTAAATTTTGCTGAAAACTTGAAAAAATTTCATGAACGTAAGAATTTGCAAAAAAACTTAGAGCGAATGAGAATGAAAAAAAATAATGATAATTGTATGAGCGATTACAATCAACTGATTTGCAATAAGTTTTCAATACACAATTTTTTTCTGATTTACGTCCGGAAAGTAACTTCAATAAGTAATTTAAATCTGAGTTTTTATTAAGTTTTTCTCATTTGTTTTTGTTTGTCTTTTCCATAATTTTCTAGAATGATGGTAGCCTTTTTTTAACTTTACACAGTTTTTTTTTTAATTTTTCAAACAACATTGGATAAAAATGATCTGTTGAGCCTGAAATAAAAAAAATATATTCACTGTTGTAATTGAAATGAGGCAAGCTAGTTTGCCCAAACAACACTCTTTTAGATGAAAACTAGATCAGTTTGTATCTGTAAATGCGTGAGGCTTGATTTTTTTGACGTTTTTGTCTATCATCTGAAAGTTATGCTTGCCCTTGGAGTTTGACTTTGAATACTATTTTACCAGCAAGCTTTTTGTGAAGAGTTATGCGGGCTGTAAAGCGTCTCATGTTGGGATTTATGATAATTAATCAAATCTAACCGCTTTCAATTGACCTTGACCCGTAGGGTAGGAGGAGAATGAACAGGTTCTGAAAACTTCCTAGTTGAGTAGAAGCCAGTTAATTAAGCCTAGTAGCAGTTTCTAGGTGAAAAAAATTATATGACAATTTTTGGACAACATTTTTTTCTAAAACGTTGCGGCTTTTTTGGCTAATAAAACCATATCTTGTTTCTGTCACAATTAATTTATTGAGGTTAGGAGGATGCTTTGTATAATCAATTTAGAAAGAAAAAGGCTAGCAATTTTTTTGTATGATTTTTAAATAATTTGAACTAATTTTGACATATTAACCTGCTATATTGCTGAAGTATTTTCAATCTGTTAAAGGTGTCAAACCTGAAGCGTTTTTTTTTCTGTGAACATTATAATTTCATCTGCAAATTTGTGTGAGTTCGGGGTCCAGGAATTCGAAGTTGGCTTACTAATTAACCGCACCAGGTTTGAACAAATCAAAGTTTTTCCACAAGCGCTTTCGAGGCCAGCATATACTGAAGTTGAGAGCCAGCATTTTCAGCTACTGACAAAAAGTCATTTTCATATTTTTTGTTGCAAAAATTTTCAGGACTGCATAGAAGGTTGGAAAAACAGGGTCGGTCGTTTTTTTATCCGAGGAGAGCTCGCTGAACGATATTGGTCGAGCTAAAAAGTTCAAAATTTTTTTAGAGTAAAGTTCGAATAAATAAGAAGCTCCTGAGCGCTTTGCCCTCGAAAAACTCCTAGATTCGACTCTATGTTGTAAGTGATAAAATATTCACAGGACATAAATTTTTATCCAAATTATGTCCTGCACCACCGTCAGTCATAACATTCACTTTCCCAAAAAATTGAGATGCTCATATCAAAGAATTTAGTCTCTTGGTTTTTGGTTAATCGATTAATGACTCTTATTTGTGTGTTTATTTTCAACATTTAACCTTTGAACTAGCTGTGAAAAACAGCACAATCACTTATCATGGACGACAATCTCAATGTGATCAGAAGTGATTTTATGAGAGACATAAAATTCGACCGTCTTTGCAAAACAAGCAGCACAATCAATCACCTAAGCCTGATACTAGACTTACGTCCCAGTAAGAGGTTGTTAACGTATATTTTTGATAGTTTTGTTGTCTTTTTTCATTCAATTACTCCTGCAAATAATTGTTCCTTTTTGTGATAATGTAATGAAATGACTTTCAAATATAAACAGCATCCCTTTAAAAAAAAAACTGGGAAGGGATAATGTTTAAGTTAGTTATTATTGTTCCTCGATGGAAATTACAGAGACTGTCTTCCTATTTATAAATACTTCCTCTTGCTACGAAACACCTCAAAAATTAAGAAAAAAACCAACCCGATTCGAGTTTCAATTGATCATAGACGACTGGTCTGGTATGTACCTGTATTTGCCACGTGTTTTCAGGCTTTTCGGTAGAAACCTGAGAAAGCCTAATATGCAGAAAATTAGGGATGGATATGAGGTTTTTTCGAGGGGATGGGTTTTCAATTTTTTAAATCAAATTTTGGTCGTCGGCCCGCTTTTTATTTGCAAGACCAATTTTTCGGTTATTCAAAAACACTGAGAAAACACAGAAATCCTAACTTCGAACATATTTCTTCCGTATTTTCAAGTAAAGTAGCAAAACTCTGATTACAGAGATTTTTTGTTCCAATTTCGAAGAAAGTGAGGAATATATATGCCTCGGGTGTTTTTGTTTGTATTCAGACCGTTTTACACAAATTTTTTCTTGGGATAGTGCGAATGGATCAGGGAAAAGTGAATTGCGAAGCGAATGTTCTTGCCTCTAACCCAAATGCGGTTTGAAAAGCTCGAGTATCCCTCGGCCATAATCTTTGCAAATTCAACTGTGAAAAATTAATTGGTCATTTTCATTCGACTCAAATCTAGCTCTTATTCAATATTGGCAGTCTAAAGTTTGTAGTTTATCAAAACTTTATTTTACAGAATTTGTTTGAGACCAATTAAGTGGCAGTCGGAACATTCAGGGTTTTGTCCTGATATACAAGCAGTTTTCTTCAATTTTTTCTCGGCGGACGAATCAGTGAGTGCAAAAGCTTTTGACACAATATGTATTTTCAGTATCATTTATAGAACAACTCAACAGCAGCGCATCATCTCTTAATGCTTGTTGCTGAAATTTTCCGAAAGATTCTTATTTTACTACACCCAGTTTAGCTGAGCATACCTAAAAGTTTGCCAAAGACGAGGCTAATTTGAGGGGACAGCGCGCTCCAAATCCGCTGTTTTTTTGTCAAAGTTTTTCAGAAATGCACAATAACGTTATTTTTGGCCTGCTGTTTTCAAAAGTTGGGCAGCAGTTAGAAGACTATAACAATATGATTATAGGGGAGCTCAGAGAACTAATTTGATGACACAAAAAAAGCTCTAAAACTTCCGAAATGAAAAAACTCTCCTAGATAGCCTCCTGCTCCCAACAACATTGACTACGTCGTCCTCGATAATTCATTGCTGTTTTTACAGCTGGCTAAAATGCTAATTGTACAATTTTTATATATGGAAAATTGCTAATTTTACATTTTCAGGCAATTCCATAAATCCAAAAAGTTGCATGATAGGTCTATGATTAATGACTTTTTATATATGGAAAAAAAATGTATGACTAGCATTTTCCTTAAGCCAAGAAATTTGAATTTTTTAAAACTTAGTTTTTGAAGTTTTTTGGGTTGTAATCGTAATCGAACACAAGTGGCAACCACCTTGGTAACTCAGAAGTAGAGTCATCAAAATTTTTACCGTTTCGCAATTACAATGCATTGGAAACAGTCTGAGTTGTCCTAAACTTGTCTAAAACAAATGAAGTATCAAAGTTTTCAATTTTGGCAAAATTTTTCAGAGGTGGTTTTTCTTTCAATTTGAATTTTTTTCATCATGCATTGATCAAGGCATAGAAAACATGCCATACAAAATGAATAGGCTAAGATATCCTGGGAAACGGAAAAAATCAACTTTTGTGTATCCAGGACTACGTTATGCACACAAAAAACTATTTTTCGCATACAATTTTTTTTCGAACATGTTTGTTTGAATACAAAACTCGTTTTGCGGTTGAAAAAAAATCAACATGTTTTTGGGATAAATTCGATACTATTTGGAAAAATTTTTTGCTGCCATCATAAAGAAAAATGCCTAACATAGAATTTCCACATATGATAAGCATTTTTTTGACAAAAAGTTTTTCTTCTTTTTTTTTATGATAATACATCAAAGTGTAGGCCAAAACAAATGAAATTTCTTTGAAAGTTCGATGACTTCGTTTCAGCAAAGCTTATGAAATTTGAATGACCAGCAATTTTTTATAGACTTAGTTTATGGAATTGTATGACTGGCATTTTTGGTGTATGGAGGTCAACCCTGGTAACTTGAAAACAATGCTTACATTTTCGATGCCACTAGAGTTTAGGCAGATCTAAGAACTTTCTCAGGGTGCGGGCTGTTTTTTTTTCATAAAATATTCAAAAATATTAAAGCCACAATCAAATTAAACAATAACAATTTTTCGAGCTCATCTCAAACAGTAAAATGACCCTGTTTTGTCGGAACGTTATGCACTTTATATGATTTCCTAAAAAATATGAAACGGTGTTTTTGACTTGTGCTTGAATATTTTGAAATTGTATTTATCCGGTGCTGCCTGCCGTCTCAAGTTTTGTATACATTGTGAGTTATGCCAAATCATAGTCTAATATTGTAGCAGTTTCTAATTGTCGCAGTATGTATATATATATATATATATATAGTCTTGCAATTCTTTGGTGTAATAATCAACTCTTAGCCCTTCTCTGAATTTCCGCAATCAAATTAGATATGGAAAACACAGTTAAAGCAAAATTAGGATGAGATCATTTGTTTCAATCAACTTAAAGCGGTCTGATCAGATACAGTAGTCATCAAAGTTATCTGTTTATTGTTCCGACTTTCCTAAGGAAAGTAACGAAATACTTGTGCCCGGGGTGGTTTTTTATTCTTCAGACAAATTTTGACTTTTTAACTAGCCATTTTTGACGGATTTTGTTTTGGTATCATTCAAAAAGTATTTATGTCCTGCGCTTAAATTTTTTCCTAAAGTTATGGGGGTTTAAACCTTGCCATTTTGGCCAATTTGGACCATTAACACGCGATAAACTTCGCGCTATTAACGCGTTCGCAGAGATTTAATCCGTCTTAGAAACCGTTCGAAATTGGTTGAAGGAAGATTATTTGTCATCATTGACTTGTTACTAGGAGCGAAGTCTATCACTTCGTACTTTATATGCCGTGGGGATGATTTTCACAAAAAATCTCAAGTTAAAAAAAGTGCATTCTATTTTGTTACATTTAATTTTTTCATGTCATTGTTGCTCCATAGTTCTTAAAAGGCAGTCTGAGCATTCAGGGCTTTGTCTTGAGACGAGCAGTCAAGTTCAATTTATTCTCCGCGGACGAATCTTCAAGAACGGCTCGAATTTTAGGACGTCTCGAGAGCAGTAGTTTTTCCGATAGATCCCGCTTTAAGTCTTTTTTCTACTACACCCAGTTTGGCTGAGAATTTTGAATGCACCCAGTTAGGCTGAGAATTTTTAATACACCTTGGTTTGCCTGATTGGTTACTTGAAAATTTTTTATTCATTGTTTCATAACCCAACATAAAACGTAAGCAAGACTGGTCGTTTAAAAAGGTAAAGGATTGAATGTTCCGACTGCATTTTAGAGTCAATTAATTTTTTTGATTGAAAAATTGGCGGAATAATCGAAAAAAAAAAGTTTTTTTTTTATTATTTCTTTCGTTTATTATCGCTAATGTGGATTACAAAGGGGAGTTAATAACTGTCCTTATAACTTGGAACGCATTAATACACCGCCTATACGTGTTATAAAAACGCAATTTAACATCTGTTAAGTTAGCTACAGATGCGTAATCGATTCTAATGCAAATATGGGGATAAAAATTTAAAAGTTTGGTCTTTCCGAAATGTGAAATGAACTTTGAAACTGTTTACTCAGAATGAATACAATACCAAAATTTGTAAAATCAGCAACATATTCGATAAATGCATTCGGCGCCAATGTTTTTTAATTTTGAAGGGGAAGTGCACGCCACAAAAGCAATTTTTTGTCAAAAGTTTTCCAAAAAGTACCTAAAAACGCCAATTTTGGCCTGTTTTTTCAAAAATTTGCCTGCGTTTCTTCTTTCTAATTTTGTTTGTTTTGTCCAGTTAATTGAAATCATTAGTTATAAATATTTATGATTTGTGGGTTTTTTGTTCCAGTTTTCGAAGAAAGTGTCGGAAAATTTGTGCTCGTAGCAGTTTTTTTTCTTCAGACCTTTTTAGAAATAATTTAAAAGTTTTTGCTCTCTTGAGCTTGGAATAAAATAATAATTTAATTGTGATCAATTTTCCTAAATTTTGTGGGGATGTAATGATTGCCAATATGGCCACTTTAGGACAATTAACGTGCGATTTAATCCGTTATAGAAATTGTTCCAAATTTGTCAAAGCAGGCTACTTGTGATAGCTGCTACGTTAGTAGGAACAAAATCTATCACTTTGTCTTTTATATGGCGTGTGGGGAGATGAGTTTATCAAAAGAAGAGATAATTTTTTCACATTTTCTCATTTTTTTCTGGAATAATTGTCATTTTTTGGTGAACACTGCTCAATGGACCTTAACAGGCAGTTGGAAAATTCAGAGCTGCGCCCTGATACGAGCAGTCTTGTTTTCAGTTTTTGCTTCAGTTAAGGCGTTTTGTAGAAACTATATGTTAGATGACGTTTTTGTCAGCCGGGAAACATAAGGGTGGAAAAGAGGGAGTAAAAATTATTGATCCCACCACTGAAAATAGTGAGGAAATTTCTATTTGAGTTAATTTGCTTCTATTTTTTTCTTCAGGTGTTAAATTGATAACCATAATAAAGCCTTTTGGACCATGATTGTGTTAACAAAACATAACTCGTAAAAATTTAGCGAGAAAACTAGTTTGAAATCTCTAGCTAGAGAAGACAGTAAATCAAGCATCAAGCAAGTGGCGAGCGTAAGCCATTCATTTTAGCGATTAAATTTAATTTATGTTTCGACAAAACAACGCAAAAAGTTCCTAAGTCATCTTAACGAATCTATAAAAACTAATATCAAAATAAATGAAATAACCTTTTTAAATTGCTTCGAATATATTTGGTCACGATTTCCTTGCACTTCTTTTAAATAAATTAAAAATTCAAACTCATCGATCAAAAATGATTTAGAGTCGGGGGCGGTTTTAGGGGGGGGGGGCGGACGCCTCTTCTCCTCAGGGATTCGAACCCCTGCCAACCCAAAGGGTCCCACCTTTGGTACTTTTTAAGAAATCCATTTTTGGCCGACCGACTCTAAAATTTTTCTAAAGGCGCCTATGGCGAGAATATATACTAATTTTGAGGGGGGGCGCGCGCCAAAAAACGCATTTTTTTGGTCAAAATTTTCCAAAAAGTGCTCAAAAATGGCTTTTTTGACCTGTTTTTTCAAAGAATTGCCTGCGGCGCAGAAAATTTGGCCAAAACATGGTCTTTTTACTGCTTTGGGAGAGCTCGGAAAATCAATCTGATCGACCTAAAAAAAAAGGTCGTCAAAAAAAATCCGCCCCCCCCCCTCGAGAAAATCCTAGATCCGTCCCTGTTTAGAGTTATGCTGATTTGGTTGAAATCCCTTGTTTTTGTAGGAAATAAAGAAAATTTGAACGTCTGCTTCCCGAGTCGGGTTTTCGAGATTATGTTTTGACCAAAATGGTCGACCACAAGTCATTGTGCGACCAAAAATCTATAGTCGCGCAGGGGCTATAGTCAAACTGAGTGGAAACCTAAAGTCAAACTGTGTCAAAACATACAGTCGAACTGTGTTGCCACAAAGTCGAAACGGGGGAAAACATAAAGTCCAGCTGCGACAAAACTTTAGGTCGAATTGGTCGAACCAGATGTCAAAGTTTGACCAAAAATCTATAATCGCGCGAGGCCTATGGTCAAACAAAAAGTCTGAGTTTCTAGATATGAAATTTCTGTCGGATTTTTTGCTTGCCAGCTGTAAACAGAGGCACATTGCAAAAACAAATTCATAGAATAATGTGTGTTTAATATGCAGTTAGCTAGACCAAAATATTTGCTGATCATATGCGGGTTTTACACGAGAAGGTTTACACATGGTCCCAAAAAATTAAGTTACGTTCTTGGGGCACCGAAAAAAAAGGTTTTAAAAAACTGAGCGCTAGGAAAATATCCAATCAAACCAATTCCCTAAGGTTATGCTAAAATGATTGAAATAGAGAGGATCACAAAATGACAAACACTTTTACCAATTGCTTCAAAGCTAAAATTGGAAAATAAATTTTTTGTCGCACAGTATTGTCTTCAAACTGACAATAGTTGCAGCTAGCCACAAGGATAACCGGTTACTGTGCAAGTAACCGGTTACTGTGCTTTTTTCGCTCGAATTAGGACAAAAAATCAAAAATATTTTCTAATGTAGTTCAAATCACGAGTGAAAGGGCTTTAATATGATATATCATTCAACCCAGTCCGATAATCATTTGTGGTACCTGATTTTCCGTGGAAAACAAAAAGCAAAAAAAAAGCTAAAACATCTGAATACAAAGTTCCTCCCCATTTTTCAAATAGTGGGAACAAAACAAATCTAACAAAAACAACAAATAATGAGTGCTTATGAGAGCCCTGAGAGCTTTGCTGACCACGGTAAGGTCCCCTGCTGATGACAGTTCAGTCTCTCCGTTTGCCAAATTGAGTCGAATTTATTCAACTTTGTTTCAAAACAGTCGAAGTGTAGATTTCGTGGTCGAACATAGTGAAAACTTAATTGATTGTGGTAGAACTTGCTCAAAATTGTCTAGCAAAAACTTGCATGATTGAAACAGATTTGATTTGGTCGAATTTGGTCGAAGCGTTAAAACTTTCGGTAGCACCGTTCTAAGCATATGCGTTTTTAGTCGCGCTGGTTGAAACGTAAAGTCAAAACTTTATCCCGCGGTCTATCTGATCCCAAAACCTCTAAAAATAGAAAAAATGAAGCTTCCAACTTGTCATCGGACACTGAGCTTTAAAGTTTTTTTCCTGAGAAACACAGTGAATCTTGTAATTCTTCATCAGACATGGTGTCCCAGTCTTTAACCCCACGTTTTTCAACCCCCAATTTTTACACCCCCTAATTATAATCCCGTAACAAAATAACCCCTCAACAATTTGGCCCTCTTTTAATACCGATAAATTGTCTCAAACTGAATCCTTTTTATAGGTACAGGAGTATTCCAATTGAGTGTACTAATTGAGGCCTGAAAAGCAAGTCTTAATTCACTTGATGCCTCTAGCGTCTCAGAAATAATTGCATTTCGTTTAGTTAGAAAAATAATCCCTCATTCACGCATTTGAAACAAGGATAACCTATATGGTGGCATTTGAAAGTAACTCAAGAATGTAAAAAACTGCACATAAAATCATATTGCCCCACACTTGAACAATCGTTTTACCATTCTATGAGCTTTAATGTTTGAAGCGTTCTTCCATTTTACTTTATCCATCAAAGACGAAAAAAATCATTAGTGGTGTTCGGCGACCCAGAAATGCTTCGTGAGCTTGAAAAGTCAAACTTTTGGTTCGTTGATGGAACTTTCAAGGTTACTCCTAAAATGCTTTATCATCTTTACTCTATGCTTGTTAATCTTTCAGGAATAGCCCCCGCCTATATATATACCTCCTTACAAAATAAAACGGGAAAAACACGCCATCGTTTCTTAGGAGCCCTAAAAAACTTAACCCCTGACGGTAAACCTCAAAAAGTTTTGCTGGAATTCGAGCAGGCCACTTTTCAAACGTTTCGGTATAATTTCCCGGATTCCAAGCTGTCTGGATGTTTTTTCATCTTTGTCAAAATTATATGAGAAAATTTGTGGAACTCGGATTAGAAAAGGATTCCGAAGCAAAACACGACCTTAAATTAACACTGAAAAAGTTACCTTCAATTGCTTTCGAAAAAGAAGAAGAAATAGGACACTCATACGATAAAATAGTAGAAGAGTTTCAAGTAGTGTGCAATCGCACCATGAAAAAGTCGGGAAAAAAGCAAAATTTGCCAAGCTCAACATGTATTTTGGATCTAATTAGATGAAAAGTCTAGTCGCGAACCGAGAAGTCATATTCTCCTTCACTATAAAACCAAAAAAATGCGGCAACATTCGGTTTGGTAAGAACAATTAATGCTGTGGAGGGCTGGCATTATGGGATACAGTCGTATTTTAGTGGTTCATACTCTAGTATTTGTAAACTAATCGCAAAGTTGCAAGAAGACGCCTGTCTTCAAAAACTTAGTTTCCTTAACGTCTCGAGCGGGCACCAATTTACAGAAAAGAAAAAGTACCGAATCCAAACGAAAAAGTGCAGAAGAGATGTGTTTACGAAGAGAAAACTGATTTGCATTTCTTTTGCTTTGGCGAACTTAAGCTAAACTTTTGTTCAATTGTTTTAACTATGTATTTTAAAACTAAAGTTCTGTTGGTCAAATTTTTTTGAGAAAAGACGTCTCCTTGCAGCCGCCCGGAGACGTAAAAGTTACACTGACTTGAGTCGCACTTAAAAAATACTGTCTCTAGCAATTTAATCCCGGAAAAAACGCTCCTATGTCGGGACGCTAGATTGGGACTAGGTTCTGTCAATTTTTTTAGACTATGCGATGTATGCTGACAGTTCAAGAAAAGACAAAAGTTAAATGCTTCGAAAACTAGTTAAATTTTATTTAAAAAGATAAGCATTTGAAATTTTTTTTGATCAAAATTATGACCAAAACCAGTTTTTATTCCTTAATTCGTTTAAATTCAGCCAATTGGTTTATAATTAGTAAAAAAAATTTACAAAAACAAGTTTAATTTTTGAGTAATTTAATCATTTTTGGTTTTATGATTCGAATCATGCCGAGCGGATTAGTTTCAAAATCATATCAAAGTCTATACTATTGGCAAGCTCATTTCTGTTCAAATCTAAACCGCATTTAGCCGCTTGCATGTTATTTCGTTTTGCTTCTTAAATTTTTTTGCAATTGAAGTTTTGATGTTTACCGACGCTATGGTTCCGAATTATTTTCAGGTAAGTTTCACTTTGATTCTAACAACTGGTATTAAAAAGTTGTTACATTTTAATGGGGTTATCTAATTCTAGAGTTATATGAGGAGGGATAGAGGAAAAGGGGTCAAAAATTGAGGTGTGATAAGCTTGGGAACCATCAGACATAGAACTCAATTTTTTTTGTGAAGAGTCAATTAGCTAACCATTGCTGCGAATTTCAACTAGATGTGGATTCCCAGTTCAGGACAGCTCTCAAAACAAGAGCAGTTTTTGCAGGTGAACCACCATGTAAAATAATTCTTTCCGTCCAAAGAGACATCAACAGAGAGACTGCAGCAGTAATCATGAGCTATTCGGCCAACCAGACGACGGTTAACAGAGTGAAACAGGAAAAGCGGCCCGAAATGATGGAATCCTAATCCTGAACTGCTTTTGAGCTGCCAGACTTTCTGAAAGTGACACACAGTGGCGAGTGATTCCTTCATTTTCACTCTGAACGTAATGATACCAAGCGAATAATGGTTTTCACCACTCTTCCAGGACTTGACCTTCTCAGCGGCACTGATGATTCGATGTCGGCGGCAATCGGAACTCGTCAAAACCCCTGATTCGACGTTAACATTTGGAGTTGTCATCAACGTGTGATAACCGGGCAACCCAGAACCAAAAATAATGTTGAAAGTTGTAATAGCAATTTTGGTAAGCTCGTGGACGATAAGCACCCATCAATTCCCACACTTATAAAAAAAATTTCCGGACGAACAGAAAGATGCTGAAACCTTGATCGAAAAAATGTGTGCGGGGCAAAGAGTGTCACGTTAAATAAAACCTCTTTATATCAAACTTGACAAAAACATGTCCCAATTAGTTGCGGCCTACGACCCAAGTAAAAGTTTGAGTTTTATCAAAGTGTGCAGCAGCATCATCAAATTATAATTCCAAGTCAATTCATTTTCCAAAGTTGATATTGCGAAGCAACATTTTTCAAGAAAACTTTCTAATAAGAATTTTTCACAATTGAGCTAGATCGGTTTTGAAAACGGCAAATTGATCATTATAATCACGCTTTTCCCATCTTGGCTCAACCGAGGCGACTCATTTCAGTTTTGCCAAATTATGGGTTTTTCAATTTCAATTTTTGATCAAATTACGAATATTTTTTGTCGGATCCAAGATTTGAACTTCAGCCCTTTTGACTCTGAAACTATTGACTTCATCTCACGGCCAAACGCGCTCTGAAACTTCTGTGTCACTTTGACTGTTCTATGGCTAATTGGTACGCATAGAATCTAATTAAAGAACGATCAAACAACCTCAAAAGAACAAAGCGTTAAAGATCTCAAGGTCAAATCAAAGCATTTAATTTGGCAAAACAATTTCGGTCAATTTTGTCTGGGACATAAATTTCTGATACAATTTTATTATATCGGACTGTTTTGTCAAGGACACAAATGTCTGGGACAAAAATGTCTATGCAACTTATTTTCTTCTAACTGAGTCACTTTGAAGTTTTCGAATGCTGACAACCTTTGATATTTTTCATGCTGCTCTCATTTCATGCGTTTTGGTGTAGACTTTTTGTGTTAAGCCCCAGAAGTCAAATCAAGTTTGAAATATAAACCGGGGAAATTTTTGTTTGGGCAAAGATAATAGCCTAACCAATAGTAAAAAAAGCTCGAAGGTGGACTAAAAAACAGTTTTTTAAACCGGTTTTTCTGGACATAATGTTTTTTTTATATTGCGTGACTGAGTGACTGAGAAGGTTTTGATATGGCATGGATTCAACATTTTCTGGTAAATGTTTGTGGCGCCTGATTTCGCGTGAAATAAAACTTAAAAAAATATTTTCAATGGTCGGAACAAGAACCATATAAGAAAAATCTATTGCTTCATTGGACGCACGCTAACGAAGAAACTATCTTGCAAAGGAAGAAGACTAGCTTTGCTTTAACGGTCTGATTTATAAATCAGACGTCATCAATTCTGGTCTTAAAAAAGTCTACTCTGGTCCTTTATTTTGGTGCTCATTTTAGGGTCAGTTTAAATTTGAGCTTCCAACTACCACGTCAAGTGTTGAGCAAGAAAATAAACCTGTTTCAGTCCGCTAATGAAATTCAGCTGGGTATAATCACCAAAAAATATCAAACAACGTTTAAAAACGTTTTTAAGTAAAAAATAGGTTTTGTATAGTGAAAACTAATTTATTGGTTATCAGAAAATAAATGTTAATTTATACAAAAAAAATCAAATCTCATCAAATAAATTTAATTGTTTTTCAGAAAATATTTCACATTGAAGTAATTTGCTGAGCAATTGATCAGATAGTCAAAGAATAATTGACTAAAATTGGTCAAAATGATTCAATTTTTGGGGCCAATTTTTGAGTCCGAATCTCGCAAATAATGTTCTTGAATAATTCTGATAACTTCTAGGCATTTTTTGGCCATCATGTTTTGTCTTATGTCAACCCAATTTGAGAAATGTCTGTTATATTTTTCAATTTTGTTCTTTTTGACCGGATAAATCTTATGAGATAAATTTTGTGGTGAAAAGTGAACCTACTTGGCTTTTCCAATTTTGTTATATTACTTGAGAACCAGTGACCAGTGTGGAGTTTTTTTACAATCCATATGTCTTATGTCAACCCAATTTGAGTAATATCTGTTAAATTTTTCAATATATTAGATATACAGTGCTGATTTAAATTTACCGGACAAAACGCGTTAAACTTGAAATTTAAACCGCGTTTTTCTCAAATTGGGTTGAGTTTAGGTGAAAATTTAAGAAGACAAAACTTGCTTAAAACTTTGACAGAATTAATATGGTGCAATTTGCTTTGCAAACTTCGGGCCCAAAATTTTACCCCAAAAATGGGTCATTTTGGCTTTTCTTAGCTAATCAAAAATTACGCCGAAAATACCCAACGATCACAGACTTAATTATATCAAAGTGAGCCCCTTACGTAGCCCAACAAACTTTAACAAGGGTATAATCTCGAAAATATTGTATAAGTTAATTTATTTTTGTTTGATAGGCAAAAAAGGTCGTTTTTACTATATAAAATACCAAATTTTTTATTTAAAAACAATTTTTAAACAATTTGCAATTTTTTTGGGGGAAAATACCCTTTGTTTGTTGGGCTACGTAAGGGGCTCACTAATTATGTCTGTGATCGACTGGGTATCTTCGGCGTAATTTTTGATTAACTAAAAAAAGCCAAAATGACACATTTGTGGGGTAAAATTTTGGGCCCGAAGTTTGCAAAACAAATTGCACCATTTTAATTCTGTCAAAATTTTAAGCAAGCTTTGTCTTCATAAGTTTTCACCTAAACTGAACCCAATTTGATAAACTGAACCCAATTTGAGAAAAACGCGGTTTAAAAATCAAGTTTAACGCGTTTTGTCCGGTTAATTTAAATCAGCACTGTATTAGACATTATATGAGGTGTAGGAAATTAGACGATAAGCAAATTAGGCGTGACCAACAAAAACGAATTTAGATGTTAAATTATTTTTTCCAAAACTAGCATTTTAGACGGAAAACAAAGGGCTAACAAAACTTGCTTAAAACAAGTTTTCATAATTACAAAAACAATATATGATCCCATTGCATATCAAAATATTGATTTATAAATTGTTAATTTTAAGAATTGTAAAACATTTTTGAAATGCATAAATTATACAATTGCGGCACGTAAAAATGCGGAGTGTGAAAATTGCGGCATGTGAAAAGTTGATTTGCATTTAGAAAGCTGAACGAAAATTTCAGACACGAACAATACAATTACGTCTTATTTCCCATATTTGTAATTTTGCATCGACGTCTAATTTCGTTTTTGTTGGTCACGTCTAAAATGCTTTTTGTCTAATTTCCTAGGCCCCACATTATATGTATCACATAAAAGCATGTTTACACATTGAGTGATGCTTACTTGTATAACAAATGTTTAATTCAAACGTTACAAAATCTTGCACTCATTTTTAGAAACTCTAGTCCTCTGAAAACCTAAAACTGGTGCAAAAATGGATGAAATATTTAATTAAATAAAAAAAAAGGTTGAAAAACAAAGGGGCATAGTAATTTTGATGACAAAGATCGTAATTCTGTTTAATTGAAGAGAAAGTTTTGCAGCGGCCACGCACAATTTAAAATTTTATGTGAGGTTCTTTGGCGCCATATTCCTGTGAAATATATGTTAAGGCTCCTTCGGCGCCAATATATACTAATGTTGAGGGTGGAGCGCGCGCCAAAAAAACGCAATTTTTGTCAAAATTTTCCAAAAAGTGCCTAAAAACGAGGCCAAAACAGTGCTTTGGGAGAGCTCGAAAAATCAATTTAGTCAACCTAAAAAAAGGTCGACAAAAATCTCAAATTTAAAATCCTTTAAAATCAAATTTCAAAAAAATCTTTGTGTTCTTTTTATACACTAGTTTAGTTTTATTCAATAAACATTTTTAACTCGATAATGGTAAAAAACTGGTATTAAATTTTAGATGTCAAAAAAGACTTCGTAGGCGGGAGATTTTGTTAAATTCGTTCATTATAAAGTTTTGTATGTCTGGAAAACGAATGCATCGAGGACAAACAGCTGACATTTGGTTCAAAATTCGGACTTTTAAAACTGCTCGTATCAGATGGTCTTCCCATCAACGCTCAAGTAGTCTTTTTTTTCTTTCAAATTCTAAAATGATTAAACTATTGAGCTTTTTTTCATGTGTTTCTGTAAACATCCTCCAGAAAAATAAATAAAAGTTGTGCCTAGTTGGGACTAAATGAAACCAAGAAGATTTTGTTTATTCACACTGACTTTTTATAGGAGAGTAGTATGCGTATAGTCCACATTGATTTGGGGTGTTGTCATCCGTAGATGACCAATAGGTAATTATATTCATGGCGACCATGTGTAATATGGCAAAAAGATACCTCAAATAGTTTTTTGTTAAAATTTCTTTCCCACATTTTTTTCATCTCTGCGCCAAAAAAAAGAAGAGTAGGAGTTTATGAGTTCTATGTATAACTACAGATCCAAGTGTATTACTGTTGATCTCTATGCATAACTAATGATCCTTATTGTTCCGACTTTCGATACGAAAGTGACTGAATATTTGTGCTCGGGGTGGGTTTTTTTTCTTCAGACAAATTTCGACTTTTTAACTGGCCATTTTTGACAGAGATTTTATATCATTCGAAAGGTATTGTTGTCCTGAGCTCAAAGTAGAAAAAACATTTCACCTGTGATCAATTTTCGTAAAGTTACGGGGGTTTAAAGTTTGCCATTTTGGCCAATTTGGGACAATTAACGCGCGATATATTTTTCGCTATTATAACGCGTAAGCGGAGAGTTAAATTGTCTTAGAAATCGTTTCAAATTGGTTTAAAAAAGCTTAGTTGCCATAATTGGTTTGTTACAAGGAGCGAAATCTGTCTTTCATACTTTAACTGGCGTGTGGGGGGGATGATTTTCATTTAAAAAATTCAAATTTTAGAAAAAAAAAAAATTTTTTTTCATTTTGTTTTATTTCATTGAATTTTTAAATGTTATTACTGCTCCATAAACCTTAAAAGGTAGTCGGAACATCCGGGACTTCGCCCTGATACGAGCAGTCTTGTTACATCTTATGATCCCCAAGTATATACACTAATCCTTATTGATCCTCAAGTATAACTAATGATTCCTGTGCGTAATTAATGATCCCTAAGTAAAACAAAGATTCTTGATTTGTAACTAACAATCCATGTGTGAAACCCAATGTTCCTAGTTTAAAAAACTTATTCCTATATCTAATGATCTCTAGGTATATCTAATGATCGATATGTAAAATTAATTATTTGTGAGTGTAAGCAATGATATCTAAGTAAAACTTTTGAGTCCTGTGTGTAATTAAAGATCCTTAATTATAACTTTTGATACTTATGCGTAAATAATGATCCCTATATATATTTAATGAACCCTCTGTACATCTATTAATCCTTATGTATCGCCAATCGTTATGTATAAATAATGAATATACGTAATTTTTATGACCCTTGTTTGTGTCTATTAATCCCTATGCATAACAAACGATCTCTATGTACAACTGATTATCCCTATGTGTAAGTTTTGATCCTTTTCTATAACTAATGCTCGGTAAATGTAAGTTTTGATCCTTGCGAATAACTAATGATTCTTATTTACAACTAATGATCTCTAACTTTCATCACATTTTTTTCCTAAATTTTTCTTTGCATAAAAAATGGTTTTTAAGAAAACACGGTTTCTATGTATAAATGATTATTTCTTTGTTTAACAAATGATCTCTATGTTAGTTGATAAGTTCTAAAGTATAATAACTGATCCTTGATTTTAAATTATACCTTTACAATTAACTATAGATCCCTGTATACAGCTAATGATCCCTATTTAGAGAGTAAGGATCCCTGAATTTTTTCACAGTTGCTTTGTTTTTTTTTCTGTCAAAAACTAGGATCTTGAAATATAAAAAATATAGTATAAATAACGCGCTTCTTATATGAAAAATAGTCTCTGTGTAGAACTGTTGATGCCGGTCTGTAACTAATGATTTTTATGTATAAGTAATGATCCCTTTATGTAATTAATGAGTCCTATATAAAACAAAGGTTCTTTATTTGTAACTAACAATCCCTGTGTGAAACTCAATGTCCCTATTTATAACAAATTATCCTTACGTATATCTAGTGATTTTTGTAAAATAAAATTAAATATTCGTGTTGGTAAATGATGGCACCTAAATAAAACTATTGATTCTTGTGTGTTATTGAAGATCTAGGTATATCTAGTGACCTCTGCATATGTCTAATAATTCCTAATTGCATCTCGCAATGATCTCCATAAACAAACAAGTAACCTCTAAATATACCATATAATCGCAAGGTATAGCTAATAATCTCTATGAAAAAAATGATCCCTTTGATTAACTAAGGATCCATATATCTAATTAATGATTTTAGTTATAAATAAGGAGCGCTGTGTAATAGTAATGATTTGTATAAATTAATAACGGTAACTTATTTTTTTCTCCATTTTGTTCTTCTCTATTTCAAAAGATTTGATCATTATCAAAACTTAATCTTTCTGCATGACTAATCGTCACCAGGTAATACTAATGGTTCCTATGTATGAGAACTGATCGCTGAAAATAAATGAGAATCTTTATGTACAAGTATTGATTCCTTTGTATAACTAATGATATCTTTCTATAATTTAAGATCTTTATGAAAAACTATTGATTTTATGATACTTATACATAACTATTGATTTATTTATACTTTTTGACACTAGGTATAAATAATGATCCCTTATTTTGGTTCACTTTTTATTTTTTACAAATAATTTTGTTCTAAAAATTGGCTCATTAACAAAACATGATATCCATGTATAACAAATGATGCCCATAAATCAATAATGATCCCAATGTATAACTATTGATCCCAACGTTTAACTGATGACCATTTTGTATAACTAATGCTATCTATGAAAAACTAGTGATTTCTCTGTATAACAACTGATACCTAGGTATACCTAATAGCCCCTAAGAAAAAATATTGATCTCTATGATCCCTAGGTTTAACTGATGACCACTGTGTACTGCTAATGCTATCTATGAAAAACTAGTGATTTCCCTTTATAACAACTGATACCTAGGTATCAAGAGAAGTCCCTATGCACAAATAATGATCTCTATGAATAACAGATGAGTCTTAGGAATAACAAACTAAGTATATTTAATGATACGTATGCATAATCAATGATCCCTATGTGTAATTACTAGTCCCGAAGTTTAGCTATGGATCCTTTCGTTATGTATAACTGATGATCAAAATGTATGACTTATATTCTTGAAGTATAATTACTGTTCTCTTCTTATAAATAATGATATCCATGCATTACTAATGAAAATCTAATGATCCTTAAATCAATCTAATGATACCTGTGCATCAATAATGATCCCTATGTGTAACTAATTATCTCCATTATTACGTTAGCACTACTTAAAAATGTCGGACAAAACGCTTGCTAGTAATATAGGGTCATTTCTATTTTGTATTTTAGAAAAAAATATATAAAAAATTTTGGAAAAATTTTTATTGGGAAAGAAATAAGAAAAGTATAAACTTACTGCAAATTTGCCTTCAGACTCGATCTCTATTTTAAGGGTTGGATTGCTGATAATTTGGCGTAGGCTTAAGAGATAAAGGTTGGAATCAATATTAGTAGTTTTCAGCTTCTATTTAAACTTTATTGGGCATTCTCTTAATTTTTTGTAGCAAATTAGAAGTTAATTATTAGATTCGTTATCTCTCGTGACAGTCATTCGTACATTCGTATTTTACGAGCATTGTTGTTCGTACATTACTGTTTTTCATCATAGTGTATATCTGTTAATCCCTATATATAACTAACAATCGCTGTTTATATGTGATGATCCATGTGTAAAAAAAGGTACTCATGTATAGTTAATCTCCATTTATACATACACATATAAAAATATACCAAACGATTTCTAGGTATATCTATTAATCTCAATGTGCAAGCAATGTCTAACGGTCCCTCTGTATAACCAATCTTATAATTATAAAATGGGTACCCTCTGTGAAACCGAAAATTCCTATGTATAAATAATAATCCTTTCAGTAGCTTGTTTTTCCCAATTTATAATCAGAGATCCCTGTGTATAAATATTAATCATCCATTCAAACTCTTGATTCCTGAGTATGAGAAGTTATTTATGTATAAGTCAAAACAAGATTTTCAAGTAAAAGATAGCTAGATAAATATATTTATCTCGTATGATTGATAAAAGATCTTAAACTAATTTCTTAACCAATTTTATCATCATGGGATTCGTAACTGTAACTGAAAATAAAAATCGAACTGAAAATCAATTTATTTTAATCCTAATTTTTGTAGACTAATCTGGAATAAGTTTTTAGTACTTGTACATTTTATATAAAGTTCATATTAAATTTCTTTCTTTTGGGAAGCAATTTGAGACATGAAATACAAGTTGAAGAAAAATATGTAGTCAAAATTAATTTTTGCCCAGTTAGTTTTTCCAAATTTTTTTCTGGAAAATTTCATCAGATACTAAACATGCACTAAATACGTCTGTGTGTGTTTGCGTATATGGCGTATAAATGTTTGTTTTTTAATTTATCTGATAATTCAAAGTGTGAATTGACTTATCTGTGTTACATAGAGATTTTTAGCTATGCTTTTGGATCAACAGACAAACTTGGAGATCACTAATTAAACATAGAGATGATTGGTTATAGATAGGGATCTTTAGTCATACAAAATGATTATTAGTTATACCTAGTGATCGTTATCTATACATCGAAACTATCAGTTACACATAGGCATCATTAGTTATACATAGGCATCATTAATTATACATAAAGATCATAGGCGGTACCATGGGATAATTTGTTATATATTGTGATCATTAGTTTTTGAAAGGGATCTTTAATTAAACATAGAAATTATAAGAAAAAAAGTATAATTAGGTATATATAACAATCTTTATTTATAGTTAGGGATCAATAGTTATTAATAGTTTTCGTTAGTTTTTTAAAATGACGTTCAGTTATGCATAGGGATCATTGCTTTTAAATGGGGGTTGTTAGTTCCACAGATGGAACCTTGGTTATACAGAGGGATCTGTAGATATAAGTAGTGATCATTGCTTATACCTAGCGATCATTAGTCATATATGGGGTTCCTTAGAGGAAGATAGGGATCATTAGATATACAAACTGATGAACAATTATACATAAGGGTCATTATGAGTCTATCGTGATCATTTTTTTCCCTAAAGATCATTACTTATACATAGGAAACAACAGTTATACATATGCATCAATAGTTATAGATGGGGATCAGAGATAATACAAAGCAATCAATCGTTATAAATCGGGATCCATAGTTATTTATAGGGACCAAATTTTTTATTTAGTGATATTTAATTATGTACGGAGATTTTTAGTTATACATAGGAAAACATAGTTAAACATAATTTTTTCATGAAGATCATTAGTTTTACCTAGGGATCATTAGTTACACAAAGCGATCATCAGGTATTCAGCGGCATTATTTACTATACGCAGGGAGCATTTATTACACACTGGAATTATAGTAAGTTATAGGGATTATATGTTGTAAATCGGTATCATCAGTTAAACAGAGTGATTCTTAGTTATACATAGGGATCATATGTCATCTTTATGGATATTTAAACTAGTTTTTATAAACTAAATTTTTATTATGATCATCAATTATTTAAAGGGATCGTTAAATATACTTCGAGATCATTAGTTATAAATAGATATTATAAACTTTCAAGAAGATAATAGGTTATACTGTAGGATCATTAGTTATACATAGTTATTATCAGTTACGCATAGGCATCATGAAATAAACACAGGAAACATTAGTTTTACATAAAGATTCTTATTGTTCCGACTTTCGGTACGAAAGTGACGGAATATTTGTGCTCGGGGTGGGTTTTTTTCTTCAGACAAATTTTGATTTTTTAACTAGCCGTTTTTGACGGTTTTTTGAATATCATTAAAAAGGTATTGTTTTCCTGAGCTCAAATTTGAAAAGATATTTCACCTGTGATCATTTTTCGTTAAGTTATGGGGGTTTAAAGATTGCCATTTTTTGCAGAAGGATCATTAGATATACATTGGGATCATTAGTTATACAAACGGATTATTCGGTATACATAGTGATCAATTCTTATACCTTAAAGATCATGAGTTATACTTCTATTATTTATTCATTAGTTATACTTCAAACCAATTATATTTGCGAAAATTCAGGTTTTCACTTTTTAGGCGTTTCTTTTCAAAGCCCATTTTAGACAAAATTCTATGTCATTTTTAGCATTTACATATAACAAAACAATGATATGAACAGTCCTAAAAAAACGTACCATATTTTGAATGATACTGCCATTTTCACAATCTACAATAAAAATTACTTGTGTCGCTTTCAATTATTTTTTTTCCGGTAAAAACAAATCTAGAAAGTAGAATAGTTTATTAACTGTGCTTGATAGAAATTCAATATTTTGAAATTCTCATGCCCTTCAAAAAACGTATCTCAGATGTAAAGGGCTCGATCTCAATTTATCTCAAAGTGTCTTTCACAAAAATAATTATCATACAATTGTAGAAGTTTAAACTTGAAAAAAAAAATTCACGATAAGCAATTGCATTCTGTGGAAAACTATGATTAGTATGTTTCTTATAGAGGGTTGTCATTGAGGGTTCTCATAAATATTTTTTCCAAACAAAGTAGTCGTATATCAAAAAATTGTTCCGTAATTTGTATTATTTCAAATGTTATTTAAAATTAAACTTTTGAGCTATTCGATGGCTGTTTATGAGGTTTGTTCAAACCCCAATAACCATTTTTTCTGCAGATAAGCGAACCCACAGGTTGAGTGGCAGAGATTGCACTAATAAACTGCAGTTGAATATTGATCACCATCTGTTTTAATCGTACGCAGATTTATAATATAAAAACGCAACCTATCAAATTTGGCAATATAGTTCAACCGAATTTGAAAAGTTTCAGGTTGTTAAGTATCTTTGGGCTGTTTGTTTTTGCACATTTATAGTTTTTTTTACCTGAAGACAGCAAAATAAATGAGGTCTGGCAAAATTGTGTTTTTGTTACAGACAAAAACTTACAATTGTGCATACTAAGAGTGCTTAGAAGTGGTTTGCGAATGAAAAACAAATGATTTTTTTCCATTTTTGGAGTATGGTTTAAAAAATTGAAAATTGTTTGAAAAGCATTTCGTTGACGAACATTGTAATCAAGTTTTTGACAACCAAAGCTCTCAATCACTACAGAATAATGTTAGTTTGAATTCAAAACCATGACGTTTGACGTTTTTGAATTAATTGACGTTTTTAAATGGCATCTAAAATGTTTTTAAATAAAATATTCTTATCAAACAACTTTCAATTGTGGGAGCTGTCTAAGAAGAATTTTTTTATCCATATAGACAAATCATTGTTTAAAAACAAGAATGTTTGCGGCCGTCAAACAAACAAAAACTGTTTTGTTTTGTAAAATTAAAATTCTTCGAAACAGGTATGGTAATCAATTTTAAATAGATTTCCTTTTTGCAATAAATTGAATTACTTAGGCTTTTAAAGTTTGGACTTTTTCTACTCCCCCACCCCATCGCACATAAACATCAGTTTTATGGTCTAAGGAGGGGTTTCACAAGGTTACGCATGATCATCAAATACATTTTTCACAGCCTAATTAGTCCAGTCGCCCGCCAGTTTTTGTGGCGATCATACTATGTGAGAAGAAAAATGACTACTATTACTCACAGGTGAGGTAGAAGGAAAAAAAGCCAAAGTTTTCTACAAGTTTGAACTTATTTTATGTTGCATTTCTTTTTTTTCTGCATTTTTTCCTTTTATGATTTATTTTGTGAGATTAATAAAGCCGTTATAGATGGAGAAGAAAACTATAATTTTTTACGCAAACTTATGTTTTCGAAAAATGTTTGTTTCACCATAGAACGAAATTGGGGATAAAAAAGAAAAAGTAAATTTATAATCTTTCTTTTGAGGTATTTCCAAGCAAAAACATTTTGAAAGAGTTTTTTTCAATGAAAATCTTAATTTTGACGATAAAGTCTCCGTTTTAACTTCAAGTATAGGTGAAATAAATTTCAAAAAATTTTGAAAAATTTCCCAAATTTTTTATGGAAAGGTATGGTCTTTCCATACAAATTTTGGGTAAATTTTCAAAATTGGTTGAAATTAATATCACTAATACTTGAAGTTAATACTGAAACTTTATCGTCAAAATTATGATTTTCATTGAAAAAAAACCTTTCAAATAGTTTTTTGCCTGGAAATACCTCAAAAGAAAGATTATAAACTTACTTTTTCTTTTTTATCCCCAATTTATTTCTATGGTGAAACAAACAGTTTTCGAAAACATAACTTTGCGTGTAAAAACATATTTTTCTTCTCCATCTATAAAGACTTAATCAATCTGACAAAATAAAACATAAATTTTTATGGAAGATCATTTTTATGGAAAAGGCAAAAACTGTTTGAACGTTTTTTTTTCAATGAAAATCATAAATTTGACGCTAAAGTGTCAGTATTAACTTCAAGTATTAGTGAAATTAATTTCAACCAATTTTGAAAATTTTCCCGAAATTTTTTATGAAAAAAAAACTCGTCATATACTTTTCTATATGTAAAATTGTATGACAAGCATTTTTTCCTTCAAATAATCAAACAAATTTTCGAAAACTGAAAAATTTATGGTCGTAGCTTACGCAAAATTTGCTTTCAAAGTTTGTAAGACAATGCCATAAAAATACGAAACTTCATTATAATTGTATGAGATGATTTTTGCGTAGACTCCAAGTGTGCAATTCTATGACAATCATTTGTCAAAAAATAATACAAGTAGCGGATAACTTGCACATACGTTGATTCAAATAGGTTTTTGAACATGAAAAAAGCTTCCGAAAAAATTTACAACAAGAGAAAGATTTTTTAAGCAACCATATTTTTAAATCGTGCTCATCCAGGGTTTTCCATCTAATTACAGAAACTTTTTTGAAAATTTCTTTTTAGGGTTTTTAACCCAAATGGTCATATCTCTATAATTTCTGAGTTTAATCAGTTTTGTGACCCTTCAATTCAAAAAAGTGCCCGAGAAAACGAAATTAATCATTCTCCTTTCATATATAATTTTCTAAATTCCTGACATCGATTAGTGTTTTAAGCAAAACATGATTTAAGTTTTCATGATTCGTCATTTTTTGAAATCTATGTTTTTTTTAAATAAAAAAGCATTTAAAAATTATGCCATATTTCTGCTCTTGAAAATTTTGATCAGTCATTTTTGGAGGCGAAATATGCAATCCCTGAGTATGCTCTGAAAGCATCCCACTTTTGGATTGAGATTTACAACTTCTGTTAGTGTTTTTCAAGTCTGATTTTACTGAAAAAAAAAACAAAAAAAAAACATGAAAAACGTCATGTCTCGGAAAACCAAAAAAATTTGTGCAATTATATTTAATGACTCTGATCTTTTTAAGGTTCTGATCTTTTTAATCTAATTTTTTGTAAAAGAAATTTAAACAATTATAAGAAACGCCATATCTATGAAAACAAAAACAAATACAGCGCCTCCAGCAGCAAGATTAGGACTTTCAAACTTTGAAAACTTTTGGTATTCAATTTAATCTCAGTTACCAAAAAAATTTTACCAATAAAACTTGAAGGCAAATTTTGAAATCATTGAAAGTACCCTGAGAGCACCTTACTCTAGCGCTGAGAATTTCATGATCTCTAAATATTTTATATATCTAATTTTTTCGAAAACAACTCAAAAATCTTAAAAACGGCCTTGTTTCCGAAACCAAAAAAAGGGCTATAAAACTTGGAGACAATATTTGCAATCCCTAATTGTATACTTTTAAAATACGACCATAGGGTTGAGAAATCTGAGTTTTCTCAATTAAAGATTGAAAAGGAAAGCTTTAAAATTTTGCATTGCAAAAAAGAAAAAAGGTCTACAGTTGAAGCATTTAGGTTTCAGCATATGTATAATTTAAAAAAAAGAAAATCATGAAAAAAAAAACGTTGATTTCATTGAAACATTTTAAACATTGCAAAATATTGACATTTTATTAAACATGTCAATATGGGTAATTCTTAAACATGTGTCAAGCCAAACGCCGCTTAAATAAAGTGTAAAACGAATAATTAAATAGAACTGAGATGGAAACTATGAGAAAGCAAGTTTTTTAACCAATTGTTTTACAATGAGCTGCTAGACTTTCAGAAATCTTATTACCACATAAGTTTTTTAACTGATTGACTAAAGTGTTTCAAAAGTGGAACTGGCTACACGAAAAACTATCAATTTTTTGAAAAGCTTTTTCGACACCATCCAAAATTTGCAAAAAATGCGGCAATTTAAATTATTTTGTGTTTTAGGAACAGTGTTAGGTGGATTTATTGAGAAAAGTGCGCAGTCTTTCCTTCCACAGTGGAGAAATTAGGAATAGGATAAAAAAATTTCTTTGTTTGAATTTTTTTTTTCATATTCAAGTTGCAGCTTTCTTCTGGCTTATTTTGGCCAACAAAAATGTAGCAACAAATTTTCAAATTGGATTCTAGTTTAGTAGTTGGTTTCCTACAAACACGATTGTTTTACAATATAAAAGAACATGATTGCTCAAATTTAGGCAAAGAGTTCTAGGTTCCCACTTCCAACAGGCCTCAATCTGTTTTATTGAAAGAATTGTTGATAAACCAGTGGTTTTAAGCTGATAACATTGGATTTTAAGTGTTAAGTTTTGAGTTGAGTATGTATTTATTCTGACCAATTTGCTTGCCTCACTTCTATTGGGAGCGATTTTGACGTGAATGATAAGTTGCCAAGCATCATTATACTGCATTACTTTTTCTGCAGCAAAGCATGAAAGGAACAATCTAGAGAGACTGTTTTCAAAATGATATAATGTAGTGCGAACCAGGTGGGGCCGAAAAGGGTCCAGGGAGCAATCTCCTGCAAACACTCTTTAAAGAAGAATTTTAGAAAAGTCACCCCCATCATTTTATTCCTCATTTTGGTCCCAAGTCAAAACAAAATAACTAAAGAAAAAAATAAATGTCAACTTTCAACAACCATTTAAAAGTAAAAGATCACAATATCAAAATCATTTTAAAATTTTATTACTGGTAATAGAAAAATTTTAACGAGCAAGAAGACAGTTTGTCTGAAATTCATTATAACATGGCTATTCAATATCAATGTTTGCGTAAAAACTGTCCGCTCACAATTTTGTTCCAACTTTTGAAAAAATTGAGTGAATATTTGTGCTCGGGGTGGTTCTTTTGCTTGAACAAATTTCGACTTTGAAACTAGCATTTTCCGGCTAAATTTTTTAACAATTGATAACTATTGTTGTGTGTGGCGACCCGAAAATTACGAAAAGATTTCACTTTTTTTTAAAAATGAATGGGGGTTTAGAGATTGCCATTTAAGCCAACTTAGGACGATTTAATTCTTAATGCGTAAGCGGAGCTTCAACCTGTCTCCAAAATGATACCGAATTGGATTGAGGCATTCTATTTGGTCTATTTAACGAAATACATTTTGCATAACATATCAATTTGTATTTTACATAGCGTGTGAATGGATGATGCTCGCAAGACAATTCGTTCTTTTGCCCTGATACGAGCAGTATTGTTGGCTTAAAAGCTTAAATGAGATATTAGATTATATATTGTTCTCCTAAACTAAAAATTTCAGCGACTCTTACTTCATCTGATGATTCAATAAAAAGTTTGAGCAACCTTTAGTCGCTCTTCAATTGTCCCAAATTGGCTAAAATTGAAATTTTTAGACCCCCTTAGTCTTACAAAATAACACAATTGAACACAAAAGATTATATCGATCTCAATTTTGATTTGACTTTTTCACGGTTGATCCTGTATCTTATAATATATAATAATATACCCTGAACATTTACCCTTGCAGTATTTTCAAAATCAGTCAACTTTTTTTTGAAATTCGAGTTCATATAAATCAAATTCATGGCTCATTCAGATATGTGGCGTAGGGGTAACACACAAACCTGCAAAGTAAAAATGCGTAGTTCAAATCTGACTTGATTTGTTGTTTTTCACTATGAAAAAAAAAACTTTTTTCTGACTTCCGTAAGTCTGTTTAATTATGTTGGCATGCTACCGAAGCAAAAAACAATTCTATGCTTGGAACAGTTTTTCTGTAATTCAAAATTGGTTAAGTGTAAAGAATTTTAGTCCAAAAAGTTTTGCTGAAATTTTTTTCTTATGTGATATGTAATTATTTATATTCTTTTCTTCGCAAATTTCGCATGCAACTGTCAAAATGTATAGTCATTCATTTTTAGAAGAAAAAAATAAACAGCGCCCTAACTTTTCAGGAATTCGTTTTTTTCTTTATTTTTCAGCTTTTGTGAATCAAAAGTGTTAAGAACTGTTTAACTGTACATCAAAAGTGTTAAGAACTGTTTAACTGTACCTTCCTTAAAAAAATTTAATTTGTAAAAAATATAAAATATGCAGTTGTTTAATTCTGGCAGTTATTTCGGTATCGCAAGTCGTGTGAAGCTCCGCTTCAACTCTGAGAGAAAAGTACCTTTCAAATCTTTCAAGCTCAAACCTTTCAAAATTCGATCAAACTTTTTTGTCAAATATAAAATAATTTTGCGGGGCAGGCCAAAATAAAGCAATAATCTTTTCAACCAATATTTAAATATTTAAAAAAGGTGCGTATACAAAACGGTCCCATACAAAACAGTCCAATACAAAATAGTCCGAAAAATCATGTAATGGAGAAAAAAAACACTCCGATACAAAACAGTCAGGTTTAAGGTCGCAGGTGGGCGCGCTGCGCGCGCGTCACCACTTTGCGGCGATAACCGGCTCTAAATTTCGTATTAAGTCCTACTCTCTGTTGGCAAGATCGCAACACCTTGGCGCGACTGCGGCGATCACTGTTTTGTTCATTATGTTTGTTGAGCAAAGGAAAATTCTCGGTCTGCCGGCTTATTAAAACAATTATTAATTAGGACTGTTTTCCGGACTGCTTTGTATCGGACTGTTTTTTCGATCATTTTCATACTTTTCCGGACTGTTTTGTTTTGGACTGTTTTGTATGGGACTGTTTTGTACAGACACGTTAAAACATAGCAATATGTTTTGTGATGAGTTTTTTTCGAACTGTTGACATTTGACGTCATCTTATGTTTTACGAATTAATTTTGGCGTCTCAAGCATCTAAGGATTAAAAGCGGACTACGGTAAAAAAAATCTTCTCATCATGGAAGCCCAGCTGTTGACCCATCCCAGAGCCTTCGATGGTCAGAGAAAATATCACACCATTCTTGAGGGTATTGTGATGGACCCCTTTCATGGGTGTAGAATAGCTCTTCTAAAGGATGTTCTGATGGAATCTAATTTCACAGTGAAATTTTAAAACCTGAATGAAGTAGAAGCAATATAAAAAATGTGTTTAGTTTAGCAGTTGTAAATTCAAAATTGACTAACGAAAGGTCAGCAGGTCAACTTTCGATACTTATCCTCCAAGCAGGCTAACAGTCTTGAAGAGTTTACTAGGTTATTTTCGGATAGGTAATATTCTATTTCATTTTTTCTTCATCGGGAAGACATAGCCAGGGGGTCTTCATGTTTCACAAAACAAACGAACTTCGCCTACCTTGAATTTTTGGTATCTCAATGGCGGAGCTTAATGGATTTCAATAGACATTTCTTTCAAGTCTCCCAGACTCTTTTCTAATTCATCTGTTTTTGTTCCATTTTTATGGCTTTTGAAATGCCTGTACACTACACCCGGGAATTAGTTCATCAAAGAGGACAACGAAAAAATTTATCGTCTTAATGTGTTCTGAGAAGGTTTTATGTTCCTTAAAATTGAATTGACTAGATTTCGTACCCGACTGGATTAGAATAGCAATTGTTTTTGCTCCCAATTCATAATACCTTTTTCCATGGTAACGCCTCCTGCGTGTGTTTTAGTCTGTAGCAATCTGTCGAAATGCTGCTTTGCAGTTCAAGATTGATTCCTGGTCAGACTAATCAATTAGTTTATCCTAACCTGTTTTCATTCTACTCCCAGTTTGTTTCGGGTTTGTTTGTGTATTTAGTAGAATAGCCTGTGGAAAATCCCGGAATTGAAACTGCGAGGTCATTCAAATACTAATTGAAATGTCAAGCATCTAATAGTAAGCAGATATTCAGCGCACCTAATAGTGAAACAAGTAATTTTCAATTTGAGAGCCAATTTATTTCTATCCATTTCAATCCATTCCTGCGATGAATATCAACTTTCTGATGCCAACATAACATGTTTTCTCGAATCGCCGAAATAGGCTTAATTGGTGGATGGTTTCAAAACTACTTTACCGGGTTGACTTTCACCTTCATAGACCAAAGATGCTCATCATACAATTCCATTAATTAAAAAAACACTACTAGGCATACTATTTTACTATTTTCAAAGAATTTTTGTCTATGATAACACTTTTTCGTTAAAAAATCTTTTACTAGATAAAACTTTTTTTAATATTTAATATTTAATTTCTATCGTTTGCGCTCTTGCATTTTGTTTAATACCCCCCCTCCCCCCTACGTGTGGTACCTAATAAATAATTGCGACCCCCTACAAAAAACTAATTCAACTGTTAAGCATATGTGAACTTTGTTTGTTGAAATGATAAATGATCCCCACTTTTGAAATAGGGGAGGAAATAGTTAACAAGATCCGCGCCCTTTTGTCTGTTCTGACTGAGTAGTGCAATTGGTGATATGGGCGGAGTAGAATGGGGCGAAAGTGCGAGTAGTGTTTTTACAGCTCGTTCTCACCCTTTTAAATCCAATTCTATTTATGGTGCCTCAAGGGTGCATTATTTCATTTTCTGTAATGCGCACTTACTTTAAGAACCCAGTCTTCTTTTTCGCTGACATGAACCAGTCTTTTCTAACTAAAATTAAAAGGTGAAGCTGTTTTTGGTGTCTAATGATTCCCACAAACACCTCTCCCCTCTCTCTTGTTTTTGTCTGAGACGAAGAACACCCTCAATGCAGCCTCATTTATCGTGTTCAATTCCTGCCAACCCTACTGCAATCCAACAGTTCCATCAGAGAAAAGTAGACTCTTGCAAATAAATCCAATTAACTTCTTATCTTCAACTCCATTAACAATAGGGTCCCGTTGTGGCCGTATCACGGCTTTATTATTACAGAACTATTTAAAATGCATTAATACTCTAGTTTATTTTCACCCTCCACTTTCGTTTATTATCTTCTTTCGTTTACCCATTGATGCTTTCGTTTTTTTTCTGGAGAATAAATAACAAAAATAAGCGCCGTAGCTTCTACTTTTTTGTTGAAATCGAAAGTTAATCACAGTTAATTCCGATTGTCGTCCATTTTAAAGGGCTTTTATCTTCACAATCTGAAAAGAAGATGCAGTCACACGTTAATATGGATTTGTCATAGCCATAGCCAAGCACTTCCCACCAATTAGGTGAAATAGTTCGTCGATTAACTGTTCTGCCTTTTACCCGAATTTCATCGATTTGTATCGCAAATGGTTAGAAGTGAGGTTAGTTTCCCGGCAGTGTTTTACGGTAGTCATCGTTTACAGCATTTTAAGTAGCTGCATAAAATCATCGGGTGTTTTTGGTATAATTTTCGATGAAGCCGTCTAATCATTTTCCTATTTCTCCCCTCATTGCGGAAACGAGGTCTAATAAGGTTTATTTGTGTCGTAAATTAGCTCCTGTGTCGGGTGAAACCACAACAAAAACATTTCAGGGCTTTTATTTATTGCTTGTTGGCCAACATTGTGAAAGCACTCAATTGTTTTCCTCTCCTAGCTAAACTATACTCCAACAAAGGAGCAAGTTTTCAAAACTGCTTTTACGCTTTATTAGTTTTCCTCGAGCCCCGACTTCGAAATTGATCGGAGACCATACGCAGCACTAATACACACCACATCTGACTGACTCCATTAGCTGCTTCTTCTTCTGCTCCCACTTCGACTTCGCCCGCTGAATAATTCACTAAGGGCCCGCATCAACAGCTTTCACCTCCAAGTGACCTTCATCTCTATAGTGGACCATGTCGTTCGGCACCAGTTCAACCCATAGTCTCGTGGTCTTCACCCAAAAACAGGGCAGGTAGGCACTCAACATAAACAAGTCACTTCTTTTATTTTAGGGAGATAAAAGGAACTAAAAATAAGGACTTATAGATTTTGTCCCAAACTGAAAACCAGTCCAGAGATTTGGCAATAATTTTCCATAGATTTTGCCTGAAAAACGAATCAAATGAGACCACTGAACAAGTATCTGTAAGTTTCTTGAAAAGTTTTGCTATCTTAGCGTATTTTTTTTTCATCTTCGGTTCGACCAAAAGTCAGAACAAAGTCATTTGAAATAGTTGCAAAATATTGTTTGCGACGATCGCAGAGCAGTTTTGTCAATTTTGATTCAAGTAGTTCAAAACAATTTTTGGAAGTTTTTCCCGAAAGACTAAATGTTTTAGAATATTATTATTTGCTCGACTAGGGACAAAATTTTTTAATTTTTTTAATGTTTTTTTTTTCAACACCGCCGCGAAAGAGTCAAAGGGGACTGTTAAGAGCCATAACTATAACTTAGATCGCCGAAACTAATCGGATTCAAAACTTATGTTTTCAAAGAATAAATATTCCAGTACTTTCATCGAAAGCCGGAATAAAATTCTGCTGGTGACAGGCAGAGTTTCTGTACCGGTTTTCGAAGAAAATATCAAAATATTTATTCTTTGAAAAATTAATTTTTTAATCCGGTTAATTTCGGCGATTGAAGTTATAGTTTTGGCTCTTTTCCAGTCCCCTTTGACTCGTTTGGAAATTCAGTCGGCAAAAACCTATTTAAGTTAACTTTTGATATGCTAAACTTAAATGAAGCACGTGTACAAAGTACTAAGTACCTTTGTTTAATTTTTGTCTTTTTTTGTGTGCATTTTTTTGTGTGCAAATTTTTTTTTGTTTTTTTTTGTGAGCAAATTTAATTTTTTGTGTGCATAACGTAGTCCTGGATACAATAATATTGGCTTTTCTTTTCACTTAAATTTTTTTAAAGAAAATTTCTATTTCATTTGTATGGCTTGTTTATGTATGCCTTGATCAATGTCTAATAATTTGAAAATTCAAAAATTTAAAAAAAATCATCATTGAAAAACGTTGCCAAAAATTATAAGTTTGTTACTTTTGTTATATCATTTGTAAAAGACAGCTCGAAGACAATTCAGGTCGTTTTCTATGCAATGTTAATGCAAGACCAACCAACCTTTGGTGCTTTGAGTAACCAAGGTCTTTGTTGTTTGTGTTCGGTTGCAAACAGAACCCAAAATTTTTCAGAAAGTAAAAGTAGAAACAAAAAACAATTTTTTTGCTAATGGAAAAAACACCTATCTTATGGGAAAATGTTTATTATAGAGATTTCATACAATTTTATGTACGTATGGAACTGTAAGGAAAATTTCCTACGTATGGAAAATTTCCTATTTATGAGAATTGTATGATAAGCTTTTTCGGTCAACTCTCTTGACCGAAAAGAGTGGTTTTTTGTTCTCGTGTGGTTTTTTTGTTCTCGTGCGGTTTTTTTCCAATCAATTATGACTTTTGAATTCACCATTTTTGATGGAATATTCTGAAAACACAAAATAACAAGCCGGTTACTGTGCAAGTAGCACAGAATGTTCCGACCATAGTCTTAGAAAAACCCAACAATTTTTTTTTTCAAATTATATTCATTTTTTGCGTGGTGTGCGAAAAGGATCTGAACGAAAGACTAAAAATTAGGCATATTTGACAGTCCTAGTAAACTAAGCAAAATGAAATTAGTTTTGTAGAAAAAGAATTAGAAAAAAAATTGTTCTTTTTTTGTAGTTTTTTGATAAATAAAAAAACCTGCTTGCTCACTCGAATTTTCACAAAAAATCAAAAATATCAAAATTTGTTTTTTAGAAATAAGAAAAAATTTTTTGACATTTTATAACGTGATTAGAATCAGGACTGAAACGGCTTTTATATGATTTATCACTCAAACCATTCTGATTTTTATTTGTGGTACCTGATTTTGCGTGGAAAACAAAAAGAAGAAAAAAGAAAAACCGAATTCAAAGTTCCTCCCCATTTTTTGAATGGTCGGAACTGTTAAGTCATATTGTCAATTTGTCCATTCGGGATAATTTTGCCTACTTTTTTTTTTCACTAACGCTCAGCGCTGGCAGCGAATTCATTTAGATCAGATTTTTTTCAAATTAACCCAAATGTGAACTGAGGTTGAGTTACTTCAAATGGTTTGAACAATTTGTTGCCTTAAAAAACATTGTAATTGACATTGCATGTGGGTGTTGTGGAAAATTGCAGATGTTTCCACTCTTTTTTGTTTTGTTTCAAGAACAAGTAAAACTTTTTACCAAGAAATCTCCAGATACCTTAAAAGCTTAATATGAAAAAGTTAAGTTAATTATAAAAAGTGCGATGAATAACTTTAAAAGTTTGTTGTGTTTATTGTCAATTTCGAGTTAGCTGAAGTGAATTAACTGAAAAAATTGAAAGCACCGTGAAAAGTACCGAGCACCACGCAACACTTGCGGCTAATCAGGTAAACCAACCAAAAAATTTTAGTCGGTACTTAGATTCCAGGAAAGGAATCGTGATAGTCGGTACTTAGGTTCCAGGAAACGAATCGTGAATATTCCTATATGACAGCCCGTACCTAGCCAAATCTGTACTTCTGACGAGAAACATCTAGCATCTAATCTGAACTCTGCCCGGAAGTTCTCTATAAAATCTGCAAATAAAGCATGGATTTTTCTACAAAGCTCTACTTCTAATCTGATTTCTGATCAGAAATTTCCCAAAACCTATGCTATTTGTGCCTACAGCCTGAAATCCTGTCCTATCCGTTTTTATGTCAGTTCGCAAAGGCGCTAACAAATAAGCCACAGAACCTAAGTCTTTCACTAGTATAAGCAATCTTTTTTAAATTAACAGTTGGCTTAGTTCAAGGTATAGTCAATTCCAATTATTAATCATATATTAAAACGACGCTTTCTAAACAGAAAACACTGAAAAATTAAATTCGATTGTTTATATAAACTTCTATTCACTTTAGGAGCGCTAGTTGGCTGTAACCGATCAATACAAATTGAAATACTAGTAATTTTGTTTTATTCACTTCATATGCTGAAAAAGCAGCCTGGTTATTATTTATCTAAAAAGAACACACTAGGATTGTTTTCCTAACTGCTAAGAACAAACCCCATAAATTTTTTTATTGATTCTTACCATTTTTCCCACAGTGGGAATTAACAGATATTAGGATTATCTGAAATTTTTAATAAATGTATTTAAGGTTCTTACTCATTTATTTGACTGTTCAAATTTATTTGACAGCTCAAATTACTATCACGTGACTTGGAAATTTATAAAATCAAGTCTGCTGATATCAGGTCGAGCTCCAAATGTTTATTAGCGTTTCAATACGTGCCAAAATTTTTTATGAGAAAAATTTTCAAGAAATAAAACAATTTATATAAACAAGGATAGCCGGTTACTGTGCAAGTAGCACAGAAAGTTCCGACCAGTCTTAAAAAATTACAACAAAAATTATTTTCCAATTAGTGTCGTTTTTTCGACTTGGAGTTATAAAAGAATCAGAGCAAAAAAAATAGAGCTGATTTATATCCGTCAGTCATTGTAAAATATGCAAAAAGAAAAACAATTTTTGAAGACAAATAACAAGAAAAAAAATCAAAACCAATATTTAAAATTTTTTTAAAAATAACTTTTCAAAATTTTTTTCCCTAATTTTTCAAGTTTTTGATTCCTAAGATGAAGCTTAAAACTCCAAAAATTAGCTTCATTAGAGTAAAAGTAATTTTTTAAGGTTTAAATTAAGCAAAAATAAGCTAATCTAAACCTGATCACTCGCTCGAAATTAACCGAAAAAAAAATAAAAATTTCAAACCGGTTTTTCTTGACAGCGGGAATTTTTTTTGAAATTTTTTGATGTCGTTCAAATTAGGACTGAAAGGGCTTTAATATGATGTATCACTCAACCCAGCAATATAATTTTTTGTGGTAGCTAATTTTGTTAGGAAAAAAACTTGCTCGCATGCTATATTCACTCGATTTAAGACAAATAATCAAAAATTTGAAACTGGTTTTTCTCGCCACTGGGAACAGGTTTTGGAATTTTTAATGGGGTTCGAATCACGATTGAGAGGGCTTCAATATGATATATCACTCAACCCAGTCCGATCATTATTTGTGGTACCTGATTTTTTGTGGAAAACAAAAAAAAAAGAGGAAAAAACTAAAACACGCACGAATACAAAGTTCCTCCCCAGTTTCAATAGTCGGAACAATAAGATAATTTAGATTGATAATTCAGAAAACAAATTTTTGGATTAAGTAAAATTTGAAGCTGATCTTCAGTGTTGATTTTTGTGCATCCTCAATCACCTCCCTAAAAATCGAATTTCTCAATAAAGTTTTCAAAAATTTCAGTAGATTTCTTAAACTTTTAGCTACCAAAAGTGATGTTAGCCAAAACAGTCATGCTTTTAAAACCAATAGAATGTTTCATCGGACATCTTCAGAAGTCTTACCAATAATTCAAAGCAGAGGTAAGAAGTAAAAAGAAGTCAACCCTATGTTAAAATTGTTTTTAAAGTTTTTAAAGTTATCTTCTAAAGTTATTGTGAAGTTGTTTTGAACAATTCGATAGAAAAAGTGGAATAACCGACTATGGAAATGCTTTGTTAGAGAAAACTGTTGACTGGAAATCTCTAAGAAGTGATTCGCTATGATTGTTTTTTTTGCAAAAGTCTCAAAAGAAAAAGAACTATTTCTTTTTTCAAGTAGTTTTTCGAAATGCTAATTGGTACTAGGCAACATTGATATTGTACAAATTTAACAAATTTATTTATTTGCCCAAGTTGCTTTCGTCACGCTATACCTTTTTCGATTTATTTTATGTCGCTCTGAAAACTTCCAATTCATTTTAGTTCATTTTTTGTCCATGTCTTTTTGCCGTTACGACTCAAATCATTTGAAAAAACAAACCTAATATTTTCGTTAATCGTTTAGAAAGTTGCTAAAATTAGAGTCATTATTCACAAAATTGAATCAATTTTCATGGATTTTATGTACAAAAAATAATCCATTATATTGAAAACAAAAAATGGAATATAATCGATTATAATGGATTATAATGGAATTTATTTTTTCCAAAATAATCGATTATAATCGATTAAAAATCGATTACGTGGTCTAAATTTGACATGATAATCGATTATATAGACAACATTTTAGTCAACGAAAATCCATTATAATCGATTATTACCCATGAAACTTCGGTGCGGGCTGCACTTAATATTAAGCAACAATGTTTCAATTAAAAATCTATGAAAAACTAAGGTAGTAATCAGTAAGTATCGGAAACCGACGATAACCCACTCAGTGGTTATTTTAAATAAACTAGCGAACAGTTAATTAAATTATCCTACATTTTTTTATAACGATTAATTCTTCTAAAATCTCTTCAAAGTTACCTTCTGATTCTGCCCTTGAAAACTGGAGTGGAGTCAACCGTATTTATAGCATGCTCTATATTAGTTTTTTTCTTCTAATTAATTCAATGAATTTATTCTAATACAATTTTTTTAGTTTTTGCCTACGAATATTGCGTTTCCTCTTTAAAACAAAAGAAGTAAACAACTTTTTAAGACAAAACAATTAATAGAATCGCAAAAAGCTATCCTGGCTTTGAGTTAACCGTTTTTTAGACGCTCGTTAAAAGTACAAACATAGCAATCATCTCGGTTTGAAATTCTCGGACTGAAGTTTACACAAAGTCTTTTATTAAAAATGTTGCTATTTCATTTCAAGGGACTTTTTATAGTCGTGACATTTTGGTCAATGGTACTAATGCTATATCAGAAATTGTTTGCAGAGTACATTTTTTTCCCACATATTTTCTCTCTAACTAAAGTTTCAGCTTTTTGTCGAAAAGGCGTCGATCAAATGTTTTGTCTTTGGTTGCCGTATTTAAAGGAAACGTTTATCCAAATTTACTTAGCTTCGAATACGTATAGAGCCATATGTTTTAAGTTTTGGCTAATTTATGATTTTTTTAGTTAGTTCAAACTACTTTTTTTGTCATATTTATACTGAGTTTTTCTTGAAAATCGTCATTTTTTTTTCATATTTTCTATAGTCGCTAGCGTTGTAGCAGATTCAACTGAATGAACAAGTTAAGCCTTTTAGGGGATTCGGCTATTGGAGCCACTCTAATTAGTTTTTGCTAGCGTCTTTCATTGTTTTTTTTAGGAAAGCGGTGATGACTGCCTTATATTATGATGAATGATGACTGCCTTATATTATACATTTCCATAAGTGGAAGAGTGTAGTTTTACTCAGTGGTTCTACCCCAATTTGCTTTCGTACATTCTTTTATCATTCATCGCAGTTTTTTATCCAAAGGCGTCAAATATCAAGTCTACGCGATTAAAAACCAAATTAAATAAGCTTTTAGCTAGGAAATTGCTCTAAATCTCATCATTCACAGCTGTTTTCTCTTAATTCTCTTTATTTCTTATTTCGTAAAAAGAAATGCAGGATATTTTGAACTAAACACTAGATCCGCGTACCCTTACGTGTAATCTATTTTTTCAGGCGTGATTTCAGGAATCCTTGAAGTCGAGTTTTTCAAGCGCTTCCCATTAACTTCACTCAGTCATTTTCCTTTTTCAAAATGTTCCGCAAATTTTTCCGACCACATATTTATCTGGAATTTTTTTTTCTCTAAGCAAAACAGATTATTCAATACTGACCGGAGGGTCTCCTGGGACTAGAACTACTTCTAATCACAGATTATAGAAACAGTCCCTCAGCTGAAAGTTATACATTTAATTATGAAGGCTAATTCCAATAACTTCTGAAAGTCCAAAGATTTTCTAATAAATGCCTGAATATTCTCAAAAACGTTGGTTAGCGAAAAGTTCTCTGTAGTGCAGAAAGTTTTTGCCAAATTTAGGTTTGTTTAGCGATCCAGGAGAGCTTAAAATTTTTTTTAATGATCTGAAACTTTTTGATCAAATATCGAGTATTTTTTTTTTGAAAATTCCGCCTTCCAAAAACAATGCTTCATTTGCGCCGGCATAAATACATCATATTAATAAGCTTCCGCTGAAAACAAATTTAAGAAAGTGCTTTTGTTTTCTCGAAAAACTAAATTTTTTAGAAGCAAATCAGATTTTTTTTTTTGAATACTCTGGAAGGTTGAGCAGTAAGAGACAATTTTCGTTAATTATGATCTCCAAATATCCACAAAACTTTGCAGTTTTACTTTTTGGTTATTATATGCAATGCTGATTTAAACATGCTCAGTGCAGTTGTAAATTATCGCGACAAAATAAACAAAATGAAAACTTTGAGATATTTTTTCTCAAATATGGTCGACATTAGACAAAATAGAACAGAACAGAAGTTGCATATAGCTTTACCGAAATGCTTATGGTGCATTTTCTATTCCAAACTCGGGACCAACCACGAACCCATTTTTGCTCTTTTTATTCAATTGAAAATACGCAATATCTACGGGGCCAATCGCTAACAATGAAAAATTTATCTTTTCAAATTTAAGCTCAAGACAACAATACTTTTTGAATGATATAAAAAACTTCCGTCAGAAATGGCTAGTTAAAAAGTCGACATTTGCCTGAAGAAAAAAAACCCACCCCGAGCACAAACATTCCGTTACTTTTGTATCGTAAGCCGGAACAAAAAAAATAGTGCCAACCCAGTGTTCCAGACCAAAACATTTTTAAAAAGCCAATAAAACGAATTGCACTTTATATACTAACAAGACTGCTCGCATATCCGGGCTAGGCAATGATTGTTCCGACTGCCCTTTTACGAACCTTGAATTGTTTTGCCAAATAAAGTTTAGACAAAGTAATTTTTTTGAACAACTTTTATTATAAGTTAAGTGCTAAAAACTGAGTCGTATGAAAAGAACCTATATGACTAATTGGATTGCTTTCCTCAAGTTTGGAACGATGATGAGTGCGAGATTTAAAAAACACTTTGCACAAGGCTTTTTTGTTTGAATGCTGCAATACTATTATGGTTTATTTGTATTTGTGGAAATGAACCAATTTTTACAGAAAAAGTTTTAAGCATAATTCTTTGAATTGGAATGCTACAATTAATCATGTTACATCAAGTTTTCATGAAGCGCAGTTTGTCAATTTCGGTTGCTAAATTTTTCACAAAAACCTCAACAATTTTACCAAAATCTTAGCTTAAAAACCAAACCCAAAACCTTCTTTTCTGCAAACTACTTCAAACTTTGTGTGTTGCGGTCGCCGAACCAGTCGATTTTGGTCAAAAACTTCCAGCAAGTTTTTTAAGCGTCAAAAAATAGTCCACAGCGAAGACAAAATTGCCAATCTATTTAGTTAACCATAAGCAATGTGTATACAAATATTGAGATAGATAGAGAGATAGATAGATAGATAGATAGATAGATAGATAGATAGAAGATAGATCTTTAAGGAATTAATTTAGTTTAATCATCCCATCATCTTAGATTGTCTTCACTTGTTGGTGAAAATTATTCTAAGGCATCTGCGTTTTGCCCACAACCATCAACACTTGGATTAATTGCGGTCCATGTTTCATATGGGGTTTGAGATGTTAGGTCTGCGAGCGACCATCCGTGCATGTAATAGATGTTGTTTTGTTCGCAGAAAACGCAAGGGAAGCATGTTACATCCTATGATGTCAGACAACCTTGTCGAACGGCTTGGATAATGCCATCGGCCATTCTTTAACTGTGGCGTTGATTATTTTGGTCAATTATGCAAGACTATTCACCGCAAAAGTGAGAAAAGATGACGATATTTTAGTTTTAAGGATAAAGTATTAGGCAGCAAATGTGTATATATATCTCTCTTCACTCAGTCATTTTCCTTTTTCAAAATGTTCCGCAAATTTTTCCGACCACATATTTATCTGGAATTTTTTTTTCTCTAAGCAAAAATTGGCGCGTATTTGCTTAAGTTTTCAAAAAGAGAGCTAAAATTGTCAACATTTTCAAAACTCTTAAATTGACCAATGCATTGTTATTTTGTGAAATTCTACAGCAAAAATCATGGCAGCGTTCCCCTAGCAAAGTATAGACAAGACTGTTCCTATCAGGGCGGAGCCTTGAATGCTCCAATTGCCTTTTAAGGCCTATGAAGCAGTAAAAACGTGAAAAAATTAAATGTACAAAAAAGAAATCATAATAAAAAAATCTACAAAAAAATTTGAGGTTTTTTGTGAAAAGCATCCCCCCACACGCCATATAAAGTACAAAGTGATAAATTTCGCTTCTTGTAACAAATCAATTATGGCAAATAAGCTTAGATCAACCAATTTGGAACGATTTCTAAGACGGATTAAACCTACGCTTACGCGTTAATAGCGCAAAATATATCTTACGCGTTAATTGCGCGAGATATTTTGCGCGTTATTTGTCCCAAATTGACCAAAATGCCAATCTTTAAACCCCAATAACTGTACGAAAAACGATCATAGAAGAAAAATCTTTTCAAATTTAAGCTCAAGACAACATTGCCTTTTGAATGATTTTAAGAAATTCCGTCAAAAACGGCTAATTAAAAAGTCGAATTTTGTTGGAAGAAAAAAAACCCACCCTGAGCACAAATATTCCGTTACTTTTGTAACGAAAGTCGGAACAAAAATCAAAATGTATGTTTTTCTCATTTCAATCATGTATATATGCTTACTTTTCCAAAAGTATGCGCACAAAAAACTGAAGCTAACTAATTTGCTTGGAATTCAATTTAAATAAGACAAATTTAGTTTATAAAGTGGAACATCTTTTCAAGGCGAATTGAACAAAACATTTATGATAAAACTCCTCGAAAAATAACAGATTCTTACTAATTTGTTGTTAGAATTTCGACATGATCGCAAACTTCTAAGTCAGAATCTTATTTTTTTCAAATGTTTTTCTGCATTTCAAGTAAATGTCAAAAAACGTCCTTTTTTTGGTTTTCTTCTTTTTTTCTATCGATTTTCAGCAGATCAAATTGAGATTTTTTTTGTAAATTTTGGTTACAATTCGTGCTTGGTTCGTTTTTTTCGGAGAGTTTGATAAAAATTTTGAAAAAGTTTTAAGCATAATTCTTTGAATTGGAATGCTACAAGTAATCATGTTACATCAAGTTTTCATGAAGCGCAGTTTGTCAATTTCGGTTGCTAAATTTTTCACAAAAACCTCAACAATTTTACCAAAATCTTAACCTAAAAACCAAACCCAAAACTTTCTTTTCTGCAAACTACTTCAAACTTTGTGTGTTGCGGTCGCCGAACCAGTCGATTTTGGTCAAAAACTTCCAGCAAGTTTTTTAAGCGTCAAAAAATAGTCCACAGCGAAGACAAAATTGCCAATCTATTTAGTTAACCATAAGCAATGTGTATACAAATATTGAGATAGATAGAGAGATAGATAGATAGATAGATAGATAGATAGATAGATAGATAGATAGATAGATAGATAGATAGATAGATAGATAGATAGAAGATAGATCTTTAAGGAATTAATTTAGTTTAATCATCCCATCATCTTAGATTGTCTTCACTTGTTGGTGAAAATTATTCTAAGGCATCTGCGTTTTGCCCACAACCATCAACACTTGGATTAATTGCGGTCCATGTTTCATATGAGGTTTGAGATGTTAGGTCTGCGAGCGACCATCCGTGCATGTAATAGATGTTGTTTTCGATTATGC